>NC_052147.1:271470926-271773330 GCF_902713615.1 Scyliorhinus canicula | reverse complement strand
GGCCCCTTTGTGAACCTGGGCTGATCCAAAATGTTGCCATCTGTATCTTAATAGACGAAAAACTTGCATTGACATGATGCTTTTTACAGTCACTGGACAATCACTGGACATCTCAAAGAACTTTGCAGACAATGACATTTATTATTTTGATGGGCAGTCACTGTTGTAATGTAGGAAATGCTGCAGCTGATTTGCACACAGCAAGCCCCCCCGAACAGAAATGTGATAGTGGCCAGTGAATCTATTTTATCTGACATTTGGCCGGGATTCTCTGCTATCCGCGGGGCGGGCCGTAACGGCGTGGACCACTCCAGCGTCGGGCCGCCTGGAAGGTGCGGAATCCTTTGCACCTTCAGGGGCTAGGCCGGCGGCGGCGAGGTTGGTGCCGTTCCAGCCGGCGCCGGCGGGTTTAGCGCCACACCACCGGCGCCGAAGGGCCTCCACCGGCCGGCACGAGTTGGCGCATGCGCGGGAGCGCCAGTGTGTTCTGGCGTGACCTCAGCGCATGCGCAGGGGGTTTCTTCTCCACTCCAGCCATGGCGGACTGTTCAGCTATCCGTGCCCCCCACGGCACAGGCCCGCCCGCAGATCGGTGGGCCCCTATCGCAGGCCAGGCCACCGTGGGGGACCCTCTCGTGGCCAGTACCCCCACGCTCCCCCCGAGGACTCCGCAGGTCGCCCGCAGAGCCAGGTCTTGCCGGTAAGGACCCTGTTTGATTTACGCCGGCGGGACTGGCTGAAAACGGACGACCACTCGGCCCATCGCGGAGCGGAGAATCGCCGCGGGGGCCACTGCCAACGGCCCGACTGGTGCGACGCGATTCCTGCCCCCGGCGAAAAACCAGCGCCGGAAAATCCGGCAGCCATCCTCGGGAATTCACGCTGCTTCCCGACGATTCTCCGGCCCGGTGGGGGGTCGGAGAATCCCGCTCAAGAACAGTAATAACAATAATAATCTTTACTGTCACAAGTAGGCTTACATTAACAGTGCAATGAAGTTTCTGCAAAAAGCCCCTAGTTGCCACATTCTGGCGCCTGTTCGGTTACACAGAGCGAGAATTCAGAATGTCCAAATTACCTAGCAGCACGTCTTTCGGGACTTATGGGAAGAAACCAAAGCACCTGGAGGATACCCACGCAGACACGGGGAGAACGTGCAGACTCCGTGCAGACAGTGACCCAAGCCAGGAATCAAACCTGGGACCCTGGAGCTGTGAAGCCACACTGCTAACCACTGTGCTACCGGTAGGATATCTATTTGTCAGGACACAGGGGATAGGATAGGAGACCCAGTTCTTCTTCAAAGTAGTGTCACGGCACCTCTGACATTTAACCGAGCACCTGGCTTTGTTAAATAGCTCTTCTGACAGAAACCCCTTTCGCCTCCAGCGCTGAGAAAGACCTCGCTATTTAATGGCAACTTGCCAGTTTTTTGGCCTCAACGAGGTTGCACTGGAGCGCTCAGCTCACCAGCGCAGATGATTTGGGGATCGGAGTGCCATTTTTAAATGCCGCCCGACCTTTCAACCACCTCAATAATAATAATAATCGCTTATTGTCACAAGTAGGCTTCAAAGAAGTTAATGTGAAAAGCCCCTAGTCGCCAGATTCCGGCGCCTGTTCGGGGAGGCCGGTCCGCTGCTGGCATTGTTCTGCATGACAAGCCAGCTGTTTAGCTCACTATGCTAAACCAGCCCCTAACTTCAGCCATCCCAACAAGGCCGCTGGACACCCCCACTGCACCAACCTACCTCTTTCGGGGTCCTTGATCCTCCCCTCACCCCATCTCTTAAGGGCAAGGCCTCCTCAGAACCGATCCCTGGCATGGGCAACCAGGCACCTGGGGCGCTTGGCACTGCCAGCCCTGAACCCTGGGTGGCAGTGCCAAGCTGCCAGTCTGGCAGTGCCAAAGTGCCCAGTTGCCAGAAGGAGTACCAGGGAACCCAGAGCCCGACCACCCGAGGGTTTCTAATGGCCTCGGAGACCCCTCCAGGTGCCGTTACACCTGGCCCACGTTTGTGAAAACCAGTGCCAATCAGCACATGGTGAGGACTCCCAAGCGCGGCATTGACGTCCTGGGTGCTGGGAGAATCTCACGCAGCCATATTTAAATGAGCCAAATGGCTCACTTAAATATGCTAATCTGGATCTCGCCCTCGATCGCGGAGTCTTGCGAGATTCCATTGAATCTCGCGAGATGTTTTGAGCATTGTGTTTCCCGGGAGAGGCCTGTCACGAGATTCCATGGCCTCGTTGGGCTGTCAAGTCAGGCACAAAGCAATTAAATTGCACCCATGATCTTTGTCTCTTGGAAAATCCAAGGAAAGTGTTTGGAATGATGCAAAGAGCTCTACGTGGCCTTTATTGATCTCTCTCAGGCCTTTGCCTCTAACTATGAAGAGGAAAATCCTTGAGACATTGCCACTTCCTGTGACTCTTTTTAAAAAATTCATTCTTGGGATGTGGTCTGGGCCAGCATTGTTGCCCATCCCTAATTGCCCTTGAACTGAGTGAAATGATTTTCGTACAAATCTCGGCACAACACCGAGGGTCGAAGGGCCTGTTCTGTGCTGTACTGTTCTATGTTCTATAATGAATGGCGGTTCCAACAGTGCAGTGTTCCTCACTACTTCACTGGAGTGTCAGTCTTGATTTTTACACTCAGGTCCTGGAGTGAGCCTCGATCCTTGTATTTCAAAAGCAAGAGTGATACCAACTGAGACACAGCTGACACCAATCCACACCGGGTCCTCTCTACCATCAGCACCGTGCTCGCTGACATACATTGATTTCCAGTCTGGTAACACTTCTATTTTAAAATTCTGCTTCTAGCTTTCAAATATCGTCATGGCCTCATCCCTCCCCATCTCCAATCTCCAACGCTGCAGTACCATCAACATCCTGTGAGTTACTATTCACCGGAAACTCAACTGGATTCGTCATTTAAATACTGTGTTAAAAAGGCAGTTCAGGAGCTTGAAATTCTGCAGAGAATGGCTCATCTCCTGACTCCATCATACAAGTCAGCACTCTAATGGAATATCTCCACTTGCCTGTGTAGTAATCTCTGTATTAAATAATACATGATCAGACTATGTTAAGCAAGTACAGGAAAATGAACACTAGATGGCCTCACAGCAGGACCTATATAAATGTTTTCCCGCTCTTTCTTAGAGGAGTGTGTGTCAGGATTGCAGAGAGAACAGAAGTGAGAAAGCTAGTGAGAAGAAGTTATTAGTTATCATAGTTTTATATCAAGTTATTTAATAATTAATATTCTACAGTTGTTTATTTGTTTTACTAGTTTAGTATTAAGTTAAAAGAACTCACAAGATTAGTTTGTATTACTCAATAAATTACTTAATCATTACTGGAAGATTACGGCTATCATAGAACATAGAACAGTACAGCACAGAACAGGCCCTTCGGCCCTCGATGTTGTGCCGAGCCATGATCACCCTACTCAAACCCACGTATCCACCCTATACCCGTAACCCAACAACCCCCCCCCCCCTTAACCTTACTTTTTAGGACACTATGGGCAATTTAGCATGGCCAATCCACCTATCCGCCCATCTTTGGACTGTCATTTAACAACTCAGTTTGATTAAGAGAGTAATAAATACATATCATAATATAACAGCCTGGATGATTGCAGCTCCATTAACACTCAAGAAGCTTCACACCCTCCAGGACAACGCAGTCCCAGTTGATTTGCACCCCATCCACCAGTTTAAACATTCACTCCCTCCAGCATTAATGCACAGTGGCAGCAGTGTGTAACACCTACCAGGATGCCCTGTAGCAAATCACCAAACACCTTTGACACCACTTCCAAACCCATGACCTCTATCAGCTCCCATACATGGACAGCAGAAACATGGGAACACCACCAGCTGCAAGTTCCCACCAAACCACATGCCATTCTGACATCACATGGACTGCAGCAATTCAAGGAGGCAGCTCACCATCACCTTCTCAAGGGCAATAAATGCTGGCCTATCCAGTGATGGCCACATCCTGTGGGCAAACATGGAAATAAAAATTTCTGACAAACTTGTGCCACTCGAATTCTGGCCTCTTGGGCATTCCATCTTTTAACCTCTTCACCACTGTTGGGCTGTTCCTCCAGTTGCCTAGGCCTAAAGTCCTGGGAATTTCACAGCTAAACTTCTCCACGTCCTTCAAAATTCTTCTTAAGACACTTTGAACATGCTTTTGATTACCAGTCCTGTCATCTCATTATCCCGGTCCTTGGCCTGCTGCGATGTTCCAGTGAATCCCAGCACAGACTGGAGGAACAGCATCTCATCTTCCGATTAGGCACGTTACAGCCTTCTGAACTTAACATTGAGTTCAACAACTTCAGACTGTGAACTCTCTCCTCCACCTACACCCTATTTTTATTTTTACCAATTTGTTTTTATTTTCATTTCTTCCATTGATCTGTTTTTCCCTCACTATTGTTCTCCCCCTCTCCTCCCTCTCTACTTAGGCCAACTGTTCCCAGTTGCCCTTTGACACACTGTTCTCCTTTGTTCTGCCATTCAACATTCTGATCTCTTTATGTGCCACTATCAGCACCCTTCTTAGCCCTAATCACCCTCATTTACATTCCTTTTATCTTCTGTCCTCGACATCTTTGTCAATCTGCACCTATCACTGGCCCCTACTCAGCCCCACCGTTCTATGCCCCCCCCCCCTCCCCCCCACTACAGTATAAAACTGACCCTATTTCCTGTTCTCTCCAGCTTTGCCAAAGGGTCATCCACACTCGAAAAGTTAGCTCCCTTCTCTCTCCACAGATGCTGTCAGCCCTGCTGGGATTGTCCAGTATTTTCTGTTTTTGTGTCTGTTATCTCGATATGTGACTTGCTATCAAACGTTGGCTGGTAAAGTTCCTGTGAAGCAGCTTGGTATACTGTAACAATGTAATAAACACTAGGGAAGCACTGTGGTGCAGTGGGTTAGCCCTGCTGCCTCACGGCGCCGAGGTCCCAGGTTCGATCCCAACTCTGGGTCACTGTCCGTGTAGAGTTTGCACATTCTCCTGTGTTTGCATGGGTTCGCCCCCACAACCCAAAGATGTGCAGGTTAGGTGTAATGGGCACCCTTAATTGGATAAAAATGAATTGGGTATTCTAAATTTTTAAAAACCCAATATAATAAACATTGTAATGTTGTTGTTGTTTGTAACTGGTTACTCTATGTGCACATTTTTCAATTGGAGTCACTCCGCAGGGACTAGGTCTGGGAGCTTTGGTTGATTTCATTTCTTCTCGCTGGTCCAAGGGGAACAGCAGCCAAGAGGAACAAACTGACAATGAGTTGACAGCATTGAATTCAACACAAACAAGGTTCAGTGAGTTCTGAATTCCAATTGTAGGCAGTCCATTGCAATGCTTTCTGTGCAATTGAGAGCTGCTGCCATCCATTCTGTAGGTATAATAATAGTGATATGGTGACGGGAGGTTTATTAGGTCCTAATGGACAATTGCCTACAGCCTAATATGATAGGCAATGTATGTTTGAATATTTAAAGCACATTATTAGCCGCTCACACACACATACAAACACACATGGGGCATTTAGAGAGGAAAGTTTTAAAGACTGTCTTAAAAGAAAAAAATGAGGTAGAGGGGTTTAGGAGAGGAATTCCAGAATTTAGAACCTGTGGTTTTCTTTGTGTTGTTAAATTCATGACGGTTGGCGTAGTGTTCACAAAGACCACAAAATAGCTTTAACTTGAACAAAGCTATAAATCTTTTAACACTACCAATTTGGATTCGACTAAATAACAGTTGATAATTAAAATATAATCCACATTCACCTACAACTAATCTCTACACTATTATAAACTATGATCTGCTCTTACTCACACTGTCTTTTTTTCAATCTGTACTCCAGCTGACTCCTTCATTTCTCTCCCCACAAGGCTCAGCATCAATGTCTTACATACTTGTATCTCTAGCTCCATTTAGTGGCTGATCAAGACATTTCATTAACCCTTGCAGTTCTTACATTTATGCGGAGATGACGGCGTTGGACTGGGCCCTCAATGCTGAATAGTTCGGCAGCACAATGTGTCGGGCTAGGGGTTACTAGTGGTATTGTTAGAATCCCTTCCATGCTATTTTAATACACGCATCAACGCAAGTGAACCAAAAATTACAGCCATGATGTGGAGATGCCGGCGTTGGCTGGGGTGGGCACAGTAAGAAGTCTGACAACACCAACGGGTTTGTTTGGAATCACTAGCTTTCGGAGCACTGCTCCTTCCTCAGGTGAATGAAGAGGTGGGTTCCAGAAGCATATATATAGATAAAGTCAAAAATTCAAGATGATACTTTGAATGCGAATCTTTGCAGGTAATTAAGTCTACAGGTCCAGATGGAGCAATTGGAGAGAGGGATAATCACAGGTAGACTTAATTACCTGCGAAGACTTGCATTTAAAGTATGGTCTTGCATCTTTGACTTTGTCTGTACATATGTTTCTGGAACCCACCTCCTCTTTCACCTGAGGAAGGAACAGTGCTCCGGAAGCTAGTGATTGGACTGGAACCTGGTGTTGTAAGACTTCTTCCTGTGCTTACATTTATGATAATACTACAGATCCCATGCACCTGAAGACACGATTACCAAGGGTGCAGCAATTAAAATGGGAGATACGCAAGAGATGATAATGACCGAGGCACAACACAGAAACGTATACACACCTACAACCTAGAGGCACACATGTGCACACATTTCTTAAACCGACAGCTACAATTTATTTTGGCTTCTCCACAGTTTTCCTTGTCTTGCGTTCTGAAAAGATGTGGCAAAAAGGACAAATTTTAAAATAACTTGACTTAAAATGCAAACTCTTCTCGCTTGCTTTCAGAGTGGCAGATTGTGGATATTCTGTCTGTGGGAAGCTATGAATATCTTTCCTCATAAAGCAATTAAGTAAAAAATGCTTTGATGGTTGGAGCAGTTTGAATCATTAATATATGCAAATTGATTCAAATAATCCTATTATTTTTGAATGCTGAATCATCAAGGGAATCAATTAAAGGGATGAAACGCCACTGAGGGAAAATCAATGCAGGAAATGGCAGACTGCCGACAATAACAGCTCATCTCAAAAGCTACAAAATAAGGTGTGTTCTCAGTTCCTTTAGTAGAAAGTAGATGGTTGCAACATGAAAGAAATGCGATGCCGTAAATCATGTCGCTGCTGCTAAACGTCGGCTTCGGTCCGGAAACCCAGCTTCATGGGAAAACTGGAACTTACGTCCTTTGCACAAAGAACCTTGCCGAGAAACGAACCTGATGGCCCCGCCCACAGGTTTTATTGCTCACCTGGCAACGAGAAACAACCGGCTGAGATCTCTGAGAGTCCACTGAAGGAGAGGGAACACCGTCCGCCGCACTGGATTTACCCTGTCCCTATCCACAGTGACACAGGGGGAAAAAGATAATCAACATGGCTGCTCTGTGCGAGTGAACTCTAGGCCCTCATCCGGCCAAAGGTTCAAATCAGCAGCTTTGCTTCCTCTCCGTAGGATATAGTTATCGTCGCCCTCAACGACTGACTGTCTTTCCGGATGTTGATCTGAAAGCCTTCTGTAGATTCCCAATGCGCACACCCTAATGGCATAAGCTTCTCTTGTTTTCACCCTCATGAGTTTATTCCATATTTCTATACTATCCGCCTCAACAACTTCCTGTGGTAGCTGTGGACTTCCATGTCATAGCCACGCTATGGGCAAAAAAGCTTCCCCTGAATTCCTTTTTAGATGAATTACTGACTATCTCAGGTTATTTGCCCCTAGTTTTGGGACCTCCAACAAGTGAATGTGTCTTCTGTACATCTTCTGCCAGGGCCATTCGGCTCCAGAACACACCGGGGGCTAAAAAAGAGTTGAATTTCATGTATTGGGTGAGTTTGAGTGTCTTTGACTGAGCATGGCATCAACAAGACTTTTCAAAATTTAAGTCAATGGTAGGAGGAGAAACATTCTCCACAGTTGGAACCATATCTAACACAAAGGAAGGGGGTAATAACTAGAGCTCAACTATGAGTCTGAGTCATATTCTGTGTGATTGATTTTGAAGACTGTAATACTCAGAGAAAAATAGAGTTGCAGTAGACAGTGCGTAATTCATAATATGGAAAGATGTGTAATTTGAAACATGGAAGTCTGGCAATATCTGGTCTGAGAGAAACATGAGAGGATACAGGGAAAGATCCCAGAAGGGTTAATAGCAGCTGCAAAGCGCAGGATTATAAAATGCAGATTCCTTCTCCCAAACGAGCACACAGGATTTTTGTATGAAGCTAAAAACAATGGTTCACACCTTCATTGAAAGTAACTACCTTAGTAAGCACCTGGAAAAGCATGGATGAAGGTTTCAGTTGAATTAGGTCACGAATGTGTAAAACTGGCAGATCTTTCAAGTTATAACGAAGTGGATTTTTAGCATACAGCTAAAAGCAATGTTTCACAACTTCATTGAAATTAACTCTCTTAGTAAACAGCTGGAAAGGAAAGGATGAGGTTCAGTTGAATTTGCTGACAATCCTAGGTGTGAAATTTTGCTAATATCAGGTAAATTAAAGAAAATTGGAGACTATCAGTCTACGAGAAACATAATTGAAAGTCAAAATCGAAGTCAAAATTATGAGCTGGGGACACAATTGGAAAACAAAACTATAGAAATGACAGGAATTAAAAGTAACACCTCTTGAAACCAAAGCATTTTTGAATATCACAAAGGACAATGTAATCAGATCTGAGGGCTGAGGCCATGTCCAAAATGAATACTTAGTTGTATTAGAATGTTTAGATCAAAGATACTTTTTACAATCAAAGTGAAATAAGTTACTTTACAATAAGGTAATAAAAACTTAATAACTGTTAGAAAGAGAATATAAACCCAGGACCAGAACCAGAACTAGAACTCAGAGTGAAGGAACAAGAGAAGCAGAGTCAGCTTACAGCCAGCTCGGTCATGGGAAAGATAAGGCAAGCAGCCGAGCTAAAACAGCTAATACATCTAAGGAAGACTAGAATTTAAAGAGGAGGCACAGTCAGCTCAGAGTCCGCTCAGAGATAGCCAGCAGAGCCAGCTCTCATAGCTCAGTACAAGGGATCGACAAGACACAGCAACCGAGCTAACTAGCGAATACATCTAAAGAAGACCGGACTTTAAAGAAGATTGATTGTCAAGGTGGGCCTGAAGGTCCCTTCAACCAACCAGAAGGATCCATAAGCAAGATCTTTTTACCTTTCTGTAAAGAAAGTGATTGCAGCTTTTAAAAGAAAAAATATAACAATAAAATAACTTAATTTAACCTGAAACAGTGGATTATTCCTAAATCTACTTTACTTACTTAGTAATGCGGGACCCAGGATTGATGCTACTAAGTGGTAAGTAGATGAAATCTTCGGTGAAGGTATGGGTTATACCGGGGGGATAACTTGAAAATATAGTTTGACCTGAATAGCACCCACCGAAGCCTGCATCCGAGTCAGGGAGTGAGAATCCCTGTTCACCATTTCGAATGTCGGCCCTTTTTGGTATAGGGGGGATTCTAAGAATAGTGGTGAGTTTTCAGCAGCAAGTGGGTGTTTTCTTTTGTCTGTCCCAGCCTGTGGAGAAGAGTTTTCTCAATCAACAGAGTCAAGGGTTAACATCAGAGGCACTAGATACAGATGTAACAATGATACAATGTCACATGACCAAACAACTAATAGCTGGTGGAAGAAGCGGTACAATCTCAAACAGTGTACTGAGATGTACGTAGACCTGTTAATACAAAAAAGTGGCTTTTACGAATAACAGTCTACTGTAGTGCTCTTGGGGAAACAGGCACATGCAAAATAAGTCTCAACTTGGCACCGAAACTAAGACAAAACATCATTGACCAGAAACAGCCACACAAAGAGATGCTGGGAATGCCTTGCTCAATAACTCACCTCCTGACTCTAAAAAACCTGTCCACCATCAAGAAGGCACATGCCAGCAATGTGACGGAACACTCTCCACTTGCTTCGATAAGTCAGGCTTCAACACTCAAAAAGCTGAACACGACTTTCACCTAATCAGCCCACTTGACTGGCACCCCTTAAATATTCACTCATTCCACCAGCTATGCAAAGCGGCAGCAGCGTGGACCATGTACAAGATTCAACTCAATACTTCTTCAACAGCATCATCCAAACCAACAACCTGTGCAAGTTGAAAAATGTGATTTTCGATGGCGGGGTCTCGTTTCCCAACTTTCCTCACCGCTCGCAAACGACATAACGATTTAGATATATTTTACTAATTTTTTATATTATTAACGGGCCTCCCACCTCATAATCTCCCTCGCTAAATATATGAACTTCGCTGACATGACATTCACAAACGTTCTATGAAAAGGTATTTAAAGGTGGGATTCAGACGAGGGGATCCCGCCAGGGGCACTAATGTAACTATCGCCCCGAGAGGAGAGGTACATACCTGGTTACTGTCCACGGGGAGGCTCCTCGATGCAGTGGAGATCAGGAGGGATGTCCTGTTCTCCCGAGGGTGCTAGAGGGTTAGCCACAAGGCAGCCAGTGCTGCCTGGGATGAGATGGCACCAGCTGTCAGCTCGGGGAGTCTGATCAGGACTGGCCTCCAGTGCCGTAAGAAGGTCAACGACCTACACTGGGCAGCACGAGAGAGTCAACCCCAACACCGCCCCACCCCCAGCCCCCCTCCCCCAAGGGAGCATTCATCCCCCCAACTTCCAAAACGAACCCCAGCCCTTCCTCCACCCCTCCACCCTCCAACCATTCCTTCACCCCCTATCCCTCACACCACTGTGAACCACGCGTGTAACTAACAATGACCGTTGTGTGTCTCCTCAGGAAAAGCTCTCCCATAATTTTCGGGAGAGGGCCCAGACTGGTGGAGGGGTGTTGAATCCTCCTCCGAGGACCATGCCCAGGAGGTGATGATCACTGAGGGCATTGGGGGGTAGGTAGGGGGTAGTGAGTGTGGGTGGTGGGACGGCACCATCGGGAGTGGAGTATTGTACAACACATTAAATGCTTTTTTGCACAACCATTATTATGCCTTTGTCTCTTCCAGGCTGACCTCCGGACCCTTTGCCCATCTCTCCAGGCATTACTCCCCCCCACCACCCCGTGCCACTCACCCACCCTCAGCCTGTGGGCATGTCCCCGGAGCTATATCCCATCCCTGGGTGTTCGGACGCTGTGTGTGTGTGGTATTGCCTTGCACATTTTCAAAGCACAGTGTCCAGGCATCAAGGTGTGAATGGGATGCTGGGCAATGACTCCCACGTGCTACATGGTCTGTCCACCCACTGGAATCCACTTGGCATCTGTGAAGTGCTCACTTAACCATGATTGCCAATTCCCTATTGGCAATAGCCTTCAGCCGAACAGCCAAAGGCCTCAGCCATCGGTGGGGGTTGTGGGTGGTCGTTGGGGCAGACGGGCAGGGATCGGTTTTGCCCCCAGAATGGGGAAACTATCCAAGAGTTGGCATGGTGGTTCCAAGAGTGGGTGCCTCCCCCTTCACCCTCCCATTGCGGCTCACCTCTGCGGAGAATGCCCAACCCCCACCGAGCATTGGGGTGGCAAATCCAGCACTCCCGTGCTCGTTGCCTGTGACCAAAGAACACTTCAGCAATCAAGGGCATTCAGCCTCTGATCTTCGGGTAAGCGTTCTCCAAGTCGGCCTTCTGGATGCGCGACAACGCAGAATCGCCGAGCAGGAACTGACAACCAGTTCCACACGCATGTGTACGGCTTCAACCGGGATTTTGGATTCATGTCTCATTACATTCACCCCCCAACATCTGGCCTGGGATTGCAAAATCCTACGAACTGTCCTGGCTTGATACAATTCACACCTCTTTAAACTGTGATTATCCCTCTCTCCAGTCGCACCGTCTGTACCTGTAAAGACTTAATTACCTGGAAAGACTCACATTCAAAGTATCATCTTGCATAATTGACTTTGTCTATATCTTAGTTTGTGGAACCCACCTCTTCACTCACCTGATGAAGGAGCTGCGCTGCGAAAACTAGTGACTCCAAACAAACCTGTTGGACTTTAACCTGGTGTTGTCAGACTTCTTACTGTGCCCCCCCCCAGCCAACGATGGCATCTCCACACCATGGCTGTAATTTTTAGTTCACTTGCGTTGATGCATGTATTAAAATAGCATGGAGGGGATTCTAACAATACCACTAGTAACTCCCCGCCCTACACATTGTGCTGCTTAACTATTCAGCATTGAGCGGATTACCTTTGATCAGAAACTGAATAGGACTAGCCATATCAATACAGTGGTTACCAGAGCAGGTAAAAGTCTAGGAATCCTACGGCCAGTAACTCACCTCCTGACCTCCCCAAAGCCTGTCCACCAGCTACAAGGCACAAGTCAGGAGTGTGATGGAATACTCACCACTTGCCTGGATGAGCGCACCTCCAACAACACTTCAGAAGCTTAACACCATCCAGGAAAAAGCGGCCCGCTTGATATCTCCCCCTTCCACAAACATTCAATTCCCCCCCACCATCGCCAAACAGTCGCAGCCGCGTGCACCATCTACAAGATGCACTGCAGTAACTCACCGAAGTTCCTTACACAGAACTTTTCAAACCCATGGCCGCTACCATCTAGAAGGACAAGAGCAACAGGTACCGGGGAACCCCACCACCTGGAGGTTTCCCTCCAAGTCACTCACCACCCTGATTTGGAAATATATCGCCGTTCCTTCGCTGTCGCTGTGACAAAATCCTGGAACTCCCTCCCTAACAGCACTGTGGGTGTACCTACACCTCAAGGACTGCAGCGATTCAATAAGGCAGCTTACCACCACCTTCTGGAAGGCAACTAGGGATGGGCACCAAATACTAGCGTAACTGGCGAAGCCCATGTCCCGTAAAAGAAAAACAGGCAATGAGCCCTTTTGTTGACAGTACGACCGTAACCCTAAGCATAGCAATGAGAACAAATTCAATATGCCAAGTGCTTGGAACAGTTAGTAGTGTTCTTGCATCTGGATCAGGTGTTTGTTGCTGAAACCTCAGGCCTCGTTCGTGTGGAAAAAAATCCAATGTAAATGAAAAGTCTTGCCTATCACAGCGTGCATTCAGAAAATGGCAAAGGCATTCACAGCATATTCCCATAGTTCAGGGGATATTCAGAAATTGCAGTCAGCTAAATTTTCACTCACATGTTGCCATCTTTTAATTCCTGCCTGCAAAAAGTGGCTTTCCAACTATCCTCACACAAGTTGTATTGCCTGATTTATTGGCAATTTAATCTGCAAGATGAAAAATTATTGGATTTGTGAAGACCCTTTGAGAACAGCTTGGCTCTCCCAACAGCTCATTACAAACAATTACACTGGCCAGAGGGACTTTAACATCCCTGTGATAGACAAAACAATTGCTTGCTGATAAATAAGGCATGGTTGCACAAAGTCGAGATCATGATCTGTTCTCATCCCCCTTTCTCTCCTCTCAGCCCCTCACAAAAAGCATCTGTAACTGACCTTGCACATTCTGCAATCAGTTATTTCGCAACCACAAGCAAAAAACCATGAAACCCAGCCCAGAGTCGAGCTTAAAATATTCAGCTCTTCCTTGGTTGTCAGCTATGAAAATGAGGATGTGGAGATGCCGGCGTTGGAGCTCAGTAAGAAGTCTTACAACACCAGGTTAAAATCCAACAGGTTTGTTTCAAATCACTAGCGTTCGGAGCACTGCTCCTTCCTCAGATGAATGAAGAGGTATGTTTCAGAAACATATATATAGACAAAGTCAAAGATGCAACACAATGCTTTGAATGTGAGCATTTGTAGGTCATTAAGTCTTTACAGATCCAGAGATAGGGGTAACCCCAGGTTAAAGAGGTGTGAATTGTCTCAAGCCAGGACAGTTGGTAGGATTTCACAAGCCCAGGCCAGATGGTGGGGGGGGGGTGAATGTAATGTGACATGAATCCCAGGTCCAGGTTGAGACTGTATTCGTGTGTGCGGAACTTGGCTATAAGTTTCTGCTCGACGAGCTTTGCCCTTGACTGCTGAAGTGTTCCCTGACTGGAAGGGAACATTCCTGCCTGACGACTGTTGCGCGATGTCCGTTCATCTGTTGTCGCAGCGTCTGCATGGTCTCGCCTGGGCTTGCAAAATCCGACCAACTGTCCTGATTTGAGTCAATTCACACCTCTTCAACCTGGTGCTTCGTCTATATATATATTTCTGGAACATAACTCTTCATTCACCTGAGGAAGGAGCAGTGCTCCGAAAGCTAGTGATTTGAAACAAACCTGTTGGACTTTAACCTGATATTGTAAGACTTCTTACTGTGCTCACCCCAGTCCAATGCCGGCATCTCCATATCATGGCTACCATCGACACCGCAAACTGCCAGCTCAAAGTGGAGAGGATCTCCATGTAATGAAAATGAAAATGAAATGAAATGAAAGTCGCTTATTGTCACAAGTAGAATTTAAATGAAGTTACTGTGAAAAGCCCCTAGTCGCCACATTCCGGCACCTGTTCGGGGAGGCTGATACGGGAATCGGTACTGCCGGCCTGCCTTGGTCAGCTCTCAAAGCCAGCGAATTAGCCCTGTGCTAAACCAGCCCTGGCATTAAGTTTCTACAAAGATGCAAGAAAGCAGACAAGATCCCGAAAGGGCTACAGATCACAAACCCACTCAAGTCGACCAAAAACACAGGCTACTCTGCCGGCGCACCTCTCTCACACTCCTCACCCACCTCGTAAACCAGCTCGAAAGCACACGCCGCAACCTGGAAACCAAGATAGAGGCCATATTTTCCACTTGCACTCAGGACGCAGCAGACCAGCTGTGGAACACCGCCAAACAGATGAGACAATGATACTATGCCACCTACGTGCACACCAAGAACAGGAAGCTTGAGAAACTCGGCATCATCACCAGCAGCAACCAAGTCTCCCCCGGTACCGCAGTAGAAAACAATACAGGGAAATCTACTGTCAATGTGTGGAGGGCTGTTGTCGGCTTCAAAGAGACATAGATAGGATGCAGAGCTGGACTGAAAAGTGGCAGATGGTGTTTAACCCTGACAAGTGTGAGGTTGTCCATTTTGGAAGGACAAATATGAATGCGGAATACAGGGTTAACGGTAGGGTTCTTGGCAATGTGGAGGAGCAGAGAGATCTTGGGGTCTATGTTCATAGATCTTTGAAAGTTGCCACTCCAGTGGATAGAGCTGTGAAGAAGGCCTATGGTGTGCTAGCGTTCATTAGCAGAGGGATTGAATTTAAGAGCCGTGAGGTGATGATGCAGCTGTATAAAACCTTGGTCAGGCCACATTTGGAGTACTGTGTGGAGTTCTGGTCGCCTCATTTTAGGAAGGATGTGGAAGCTTTGGAAAAGGTGCAAAGGAGATTTACCAAGATGTTGCCTGGAATGGAGAGTAGGTCATACGAGGAAAGGTTAAGGGTGCTAGGCCTTTTCTCATTAGAACGGAGAAGGATGAGGGGCGACTTGATAGAGGTTTAGAAGATGATCAGGGGAATAGATAGAGTAGACAGTCAGAGACTTTTTCCCCGGGTGGAACACACCATTACAAGGGGACATAAATTTAAGATAAATGGTGGAAGATATAGAGGGGATGTCAGAGGTAGGTTCTTTACCCAGAGAGTAGTGGGGGCATGGAATGCACTGCCTGTGGAAGTAGTTGAGTCGGAAACGTTAGGGACCTTCAAGCGGCTATTGGATAGGTACATGGATTAGGGTAGAATAATGGAGTGTAGATTAACTTCTTCTTAAGGGCAGCACGGTAGCATTGTGGATAGCACAATTGCTTCACAGCTCCAGGGTCCCAAGTTCGATTTCGACTTGGGTCACTGTCTGTGTGGAGTCTGCACATCCTCCCCGTGTGTGCGTGGGTTTCCTCCGGGTACTTCGGTTTCCTCCCACAGTCCAAAGATGTGCAGGTTGGGTGGATTGGCCATGATAAATTGCCCTTAGTGTCCAAAATTCTATGATTAACCCAGGACAAATGTTCGGCACAACATCATGGGCCGAAGGGCCTGTTCTGTGCTGTATTTCTCTATCTATCTATCTATCTAATTTGTCAGACTCCACCCTTCAACCAGACGAAATCGAAGTCCTCAGCAGAGGGCTCCATTTCTGCACCACACCAAAATGGACCCCATCAGTCTCGCTGCAGACATGGAGGAATTCATCAGGCGAATGAGGCTCCGGGAGTTCTTTCACAGACCACAAGAGGTAGACAGCGAACCCAATGAGTCAACCAATCAACCAGAACAGCAGACCGAGTGATCTTCGGTGCGGCAACCGGAGATGAAAGAGTTGAATTGGACCCCTCCGGAAGGCCGCTGCCGTAGACTTGACATGTATGCTCAAGCCGTCAGGAGTCCCGTCAATGCCAGATTCATCAGTCGCATTCACAAGACAGCCCGAACGTCACCCAAGCACAACACAATGCCATCCATGCTCTCAAGACCAACTGCAACATCGTCAGCAAACCAGCAGACAAAGGAGGGGCCACCGTCACACTGAACAGAACAGACAACTGCAAAGAAGTATACCGACAACTCAACAACCAGGAACACTACAGACAGTTGCCCGCAGATCCGACCACGTTACACACCCGCAAACTCAACAGACTGATCAAGACCTTGGATCCAGACCTTCAGAGCACCTAACATGCTCTCATCCCACGTACCCCCTGCATTGGAATCTCTACTGCCTCCCGAAAATACACAAGACCAACACACCAGGCCATCCTATCATATCAGGCAATGGGACCCTGTGTGAGAGCCTCTCTGGCTACTTCGAGGGCATCTTGAAACCCATTGTACAAGGAACACACAGCTTCTGTCGCAACACGACGGACTTCTTACAGAAACTCAGCACCCATGGACCAGTTGAACCAGGAACATTCCTTGTCACAATGGACATCTCGGCACTCTACACCAGCATCCTGCATGACGACTGCATTGCTTCAACAGCCTCAGTACTCAACACCAACAACCGCCAATCTCCAGATGCAATTCTGCAACTCATCCGCTTCATTGTGGATCACAGCATCTTCACCTTCGACAAGTTCTTCATCCAGACGCACAGAACAGCCATGGGGACCAAATTCACACCTCAATATGCCAGCATTTTCAGGCGCAAGTTTGAACAAGACATCCTCACCACACAGGACCTTCAACCGACGTTACACACCAGATACATCAATGACATTTTTGCCCTTTGGACCCACGGCGAAGAATCACTGAAATGACTACACGATGACATCAATAAGTTCCATCCCACCTCAGACTCACCATGGACTACTCTCCAGAATCCGCTGCATTCTTGGACACACTCATCTCCATCAAGGACGGTCACCTCAGCACTTCGCTTTACTGCAAGCCCACGGATAATCTCACGATGCTCCAATTCTCCTGCTTCCACCCGAAAAACACAGTAAAGAAGCCATCTCCTACGGACAAGCCCTCCGTATACACAGAATCTGCTCAGACAAGGAGGAGCGTAACAGACGTATACAGACGCTGAAAGATGCCCTTGTACGAACGGGATATGGCGCTCGGCTCATCAATCGACAGTTCCAATGCGCCACAGCAAAAAACCGCACCGTTCTCCTCAGAAGACAAACACGGGACACAACTGACAGAGTACCCTTCGTCGTCCAGTACTTCCCCGGAGCGGAGAAACTACAACATCTTCTTCGCAGTCTTCAACATGTCATCAATAAAGATGAACATCTTGCCAAGGTCAACCCCACACCCCCACTACTTGCCTTCAATCAACCGCGCAACCTCAAACAAACCACTGTTTGAAGCAAACTATCCAGTCTTCAGAACAGCGGCCACGACACCACGCGACCCTGCCAGGGCAATCTCTGCAAGACGTGCTAGATTATCGACATGAGAACCACCATCACACAAGAGAACACCACCCGCCAAATACACAGTACATACTCGTGCGACTCGGCTAATGTTGTCTACTTCATACGCTGCAGGAAAGGATGTCCCGAAGCGTGGTATATTGGCAAGACCATCCAGACGCTGCGACAACGGATGAATGGACATCGCGCAACAATCGCAGGCAGGAATGTTTTCTTCCAGTCGGGGAACACTTCAACAGTCAAGGGCATTCAGCCTCTGATCTCCGGCTATGCATTCTCTGAGGCGGCCTTCAGGACTCACGACAACGCAAAATCGCCGAGCAGAAACTGATAGCCAAATTCTGCACACATGAGTGCGGCCTCAACCGGGACCTGGGATTCATGTCACATTACATTCGTCCCCCACCATCTGGTCTGGGCTTGCAAAATCCTACCAACTATCCTGGCTTGAGACAATTCACACCTCTTTACCCTGGGGTTACCCCTATCTCTGGATCTGTAAAGACTTAATTACCTGGAAATGCTTACATTCAAAGCATTGTCTTACATCTTTGACTTTGTCTATACATATGTTTCTGGAACCTACCTCTTCATTCACCTGAGGAAGGGGCAGTGCTCCGGAAGACAGTGATTTGAAACAAACCTGTTGGACTTTAACCTGGTGTTGTCAGACTTCTTACTATGAAAATGAGGGGCATTGGGATTTCCCCATTCTCCACCAACGCTCTTAATTGACTCTCTCCTGAATTGACTGACGGTCACTTTCGGGGGAAAAAAAGGACTAATTTTCCTTTGTCTTGGTCCACCATTACTGAATTTGCCAGATAAAAGGAACAATTCTACTGAGATGGTCATCCATCAAACAGGAGACTGCACTGAATGTAATGTGCAAGATTCCCTTTGCTAAAGAGGGGCGGAGTGCAAGCAGGCAGTTAGTCAAACATGACTGAATGCCGAGGAAAGCAGAAAGCCAAGAACAGCTGGGCTTGAAGCATGTCTGAAATTGATGATTGAATGTAATTGACTAGGTGGAGATGGTACCTCAGTTTGAATATCTAATTAAAATGATTAAGTAAGTTGCACTGATCGCTTTTGGTTGGCAGAGATTATTAATTTAGTCACTGAAGGCCGTTGTTTTAAAGCAACAGGCTGCTTGATACTGTTTACATGTGCCGTCCGAAATGTTTGATTCGTCCTTACAGCACCAAGGAAAAACTGTCAGCTTGCCTGAGGCTGGCTAGTCACCTGTGTCCAAGGACTCTGAGGACCAGGTTATGGGGAAATAATGGAGAGATTTAAGGTTCAGCAGCCTCAAGAGAAGAAAAACTTAAACAAGCTACTAAGCGGCAAAGATAGGGTAAAGATTTGAGGCGCGATCCTCTGGCTACACTGCACCAGAACAACATCTCGGCATGGCATAGGTGGCCGGAGAAAGTGGGCAGACCCTGCTCCCGAGATCTATCCGGCTCGCAACGCCTCTCGAGCTCCAACGCAATCTCATGAGATGTTGAAAGGGGAATCTCACCCACAATGGACGGAATCACGTTTTAGCAAATCTACATATTAGAGCGAGGCAGTACGCCTCACTCTAATGTGCAGATTCCCGAGGTTCCTGAGGCTTTGGCATTCAATCCCTTCACCTCAGGGACTTTGGGTGAGCGCCGTTTGGTACAGGTCCCCACAAACAGGGACCAGACGGAACGGCACTCGTGGGGGTCTCCAAGATAATTGGAGGCCCACAGCTTCATGGCCTTTGGGCAGGGTGGTGCCCTGACACTGCACCTTGGCAGTGCCAGCCTGGCATGTTGGAAGTGCCACTTGGGTGCCAGTCCGGCATTGACAAGATGCCCTTTGGCACTGCCAGCTGGCAGGGGCACTGCCAGGTTGGCATTTTTTGTGTGTGCCGATAGAGCCGGGATTGCGGGGGAGGGGGGGGGGGCGTAGGGAGACATGGGACACGGGATCCCTCCATGTTGCTTTCAGGCTGGGGGGGGGGGGGGGTTGTGGATTTTTTTGAGGGGCCTCGGAGATCGGGACGCCATTTAAAAATGCAATGGGGAGCTCCCCATTGTAAAAAACGGGCTATGTCCGGCTTTGGCCGCAAGTTCCCGGTCAGGCCCCTTATTCAAAACAAGTCGCGTTGAATAGCCATGTCTTTCTCGGCACGCTCGCTTGGGGACTTGGTTCCCTTTTGGGAAGACCGCGCCATTGGAATGTTATTTTATGTAAAACAGGTGACTGGGGAATTCTGTGTCCAACTCTATCTTGATGCATTCGGATCTGATCACGTGACAATGGATCACATGGCATTCCTTCAAATGACACCACTTGCACTGTTGAACCGCGTCATTCAGTCACATTAGCCAACCGCCTGAATCTTCAAGTTCTTGCATTGAACTAGTTGAGATCCTCCGTATCAAGCTGCAAATAAAATATCTGACTTTTTTTTTTCTAGTAAGATAAATAACATAAGTTATAAATGAAAGAAAGCATAGAGAAGAATAAAAAGATTTAAGGAGAAATAACAAGAACATTGGGAACAGGAGCAGGATTTAACTGGACATTAACGCTGCTCCACCATTCCATAAGGTCATGGATGATCTTTGATCTCCAGTCTATTTTTCAATCTTTATTTCCATATTGCTCGATTCCCTGCCTGTCCAATAATCCATCGATCTCAGTCTTGAATACATCCAATGACCGAGTCTTTTGCGATTGATAATTCCAGAGATTCACAGCACTGGATGAAGAAAATTCTCCTTGTCTCAATTCTAAATGACTGAATGTTCATCTTGAGATACTGCCTCCCAAGTTCTAGACTTTATAACCATGAGAAAGAGCTTCCCAGGATCAACCCTGCCACACCTTTGAGAAATTTAATGTATTTCAATTAGGTCACTTCTGCTTCTTCGAAACTCCAGGGAATCGCCACCCAATCTAGGGACGACTTCTCATCCTCAGAATCAATTTAATAATGTTTAAATAAAATCACTTCTGCTGCCACAGCGTCAACTGCAATAAGAAAACTAAATAAATTCCATCGATTCAACAAAAACATCAATATAAATAACTTCTAACTGAAGTTTCAATGCAATCTTATTGTCGTTTACAATAAATACAACTAAAACCAAGCACGGTAGTACAGTGGTTATCACAGTTGCTTCACAGCTCTAGGGTCTCAGGTTCGATTTCCAACTTTGGTTACTGTCTGTGCGATGCCTGCACGTTCTCCCCGTGTCTGTGTAGGTTTTCTCCGGGTGCTCCAGTTTCCTCCCACAGTCCAAAAATGTGCAGGTTAGGTCGATTGGCCATGCTAAATTGCCCTTAGTGTTCAAAAAGGTTGGGCGGGGTTACCGGCTTGGGTAGGGTGCTCTTTCCAAGGGCCGGTGCAGACTCGATGGGCCGAATCACCTCCTTCTACACTGTAAATTCTATGATTCTATGAAACCTAATTCAAGTCATTGACTCCTGAACCAAACACCAAAGCCCACTTTCAGGGAGGTGAGACTCAGTCCGATGTGAGAGGCACCAAAGCAGCCCAACACCACCAAGTATCAAATTATACTTCAGCGGCCATCACAGGCCAACATGAACTCTCCGCTCTCCCCAATTTGTGTTTTGAAATCCACAAATTCCTTTTTCTCTCTCTCTTTCCCAAATTCATGTTCCCACACCAATCTTCCTTGCCCGGTTTGTGTTCTTTTCTCTTTCCCATTTGTGCTGTTCTCTTCCACCCTCGTTCCACAATTAATTTGTCTCCCTCTCTCAAGCTTGTGCCTCTCTCCCTCCCTGTTTGTGTCTCCCAGTTTGAGCTCAATGGCTCACTTAAATGTGCTCATCTGGATCTCGCCCAGCGAGAGGAGATCCAGATCTCAAGATCTTGTTTGTTTTCTCGTTCATGTGTATCACTCTCTCTTCTTTCCTCTCGCATTATGTCTCTCCCTCTCTGCATCCTTTCTCACATTGGTATATCTTTCTCTTTCTCCCTCCCTTCCCTCACTCTTCTAATCGCACCCTCAGGTCACAAGGAATTTGGACACAATTTCCATTGATGCCGTCAGCTTCACAACCAGCAATGAAGCAGTCTGCTGACAATAGGTTGGGAACCAATAGATGCTGACAAAGCAAATTAGCTGGGGTACTGTTCATATACAAACTGCATATACCGGAACCATTTCTCCTGAGTTTCATCTGAAACACAGGATCCCAAATGCCCACTCCAAAAGGAGACAGTTTGGGAATCTTATAGTGGAATAAGGTGGTACATGCTCTGAATTCAGAGCAGCAAAGGAAATCCTAATGTCAGGAGATGCTTCATGAGAAAGAAAAATATCCTCAAGCACTTTCCAGCCAATTCAAGTCTTTTTATTGTTCTAATGTATGAAATGTGGAAGGCAATATACGTAGAGCAAAATCCACCAAAAAGCAAGGAAATAATGATCTCTTTTAGAAATTTTGGTTGAGGACTAAATATTGGTGAAGACAACATAGAAAATCCCCTGACTACATTTCAAAATATCATCAAGAAATCTTTTATGGAGAGGGTCAACTGTTTAATGGCTCATCCAAAAGATTACACCTCTCCCAATGCAACGCTCTGGCCACTCTGCACTCCAGTATGAAGCCTAGATTTGTACTGGAGTGGGACATGAATAATAATAATCTTTATTGTCATAAGTAGGCGTCCATTAAAAAAATTAAAATGAACGTAAAATCGCTTATTGTCACAAGTAGGCTTCAAATGAAGTTACTGTGAAAAGCCCCTAGTCGCCACATTCCGACGCCTGTTCAGGGAGGCTGGTACGAGAATTGAACCCACGTTGCTGGCCTGACTTGATCTGCTTTAAAAGCCAGCTATTTAGCCCTGTGCTAAACCAGCCACTTTACACTGCAATGAAGTTTACTGTGGATAGAGGATTGGTTGATTAATAGAAAGCAAAGAGTTGGGATAAATGGGTGTTTCTCTGGTTGGCAATCAGTAGCTAGTGGTGTCCCTCAGGGATCCGTGTTGGGCCCACAATTGTTCACAATTTACATAGATGATTTGGAGTTGGGGACCAAGGGCAATGTGTCCAAGTTTGCAGATGAGTGGTAAAGCGAAAAGTGCAGAGGATACTGGAAGTCTGCAGAGGGATTTGGATAGGTTAAGTGAATGGGCTCGGGTCTGGCAGATGGAATACAATGTTGACAAATGTGAGGTTATCCATTTTGGTAGGAATAACAGCAAATGGATTATTATTTAAACAATAAAATATTAAAGCATGCCGCTGTTCAGAGAGACTTGGGTGTGCTAGTGCATGAGTCACAGAAGGTTGGTTTACATGTGCAACAGGTGATTAAGAAGGCAAATGGAATTTTGTCCTTCATTGCTAGAGGGATGGAGTTTAAGACTAGGGAGGTTATGTTGCAATTGTATAAGGTGTTAGTGCGGCCACACCTGGAGTATTGTGTTCAGTTTTGGTCTCCTTACTTGAGAAAGGACGTACTGGCGCTGGAGGGTGTGCAGAGGAGATTCACTAGGTGAATCCCAAAGCTGAAGGGGTTGGATTATGAGGAGAGGTTGAGTAGACTGGGACTGTACTCGTTGGAATTTAGAAGGATGAGGGGGGATCTTATAGAAACATTTAAAATTATGAAGGGAATAGATAGGATAGATGCGGGCAGGTTGTTTCCACTGGCGGGTGACAGCAGAACTAGGGGACATAGCCTCAAAATAAGGGGAAGTAGATTTAGGACTGAGTTTAGGAGGAACTTCTTCACCCAAAGGGTTGTGAATCTATGGAATTCCTTGCCCAGTGAAGCAGTTGAGGCTCCTTCATTACATGTTTTTAAGGTAAAGATAGATAGTTTTTTGAAGAATAAAGGGATTAAAGGTTATGGTGTTCGGGCCGGAAAGTGGAGCTGAGTCCACAAAAGATCAGCCATGATCTAATTGAATGGCGGAGCAGGCTCGAGGGCCAGATGGCCTACTCCTGCTCCTAGTTCTTATGTTCTTATGTGACAAGCCCCCAGTCGCCACATTCCGGCACCTGTTCGGGTACACAGAGGGAGAATTCAGAATGTCCAAATTACCTAACAGCACGTCTTTCAGGACTTGTGGGAGGAAACCGGAGCACCCGGAGGAAACCCACGCAGATACAGGGAAAACGTGCAGACTCCACACAGTGACCCAAGCTGGGAATCGAACCTGGGAACCTGGCACTGTGAAGCCATAGTGCTAACCACTATGCTACCGTGCTGCCCCGAAGCTACAACCACGAAGCTCAAAGACGAGTGCGCTACCTAGTGAGCCAAGGCCAACACCAAGAATGATGAGCACCTGAAATGAAGGGATTTGGGAGCAGAAATAGTCACAAAGCAAACGATGGTGTTCTGCAAATGAGACAGCGTGCAGCCAGGTGTGAAATCATACTTTTTGGGAGGAAATATGAGAAGGGAACTAAGAGTTAAATCACACAATTTTAAATGGAGCGCAGCAACAGAGAGATCAAACAGCTAACAATATAAGAATCATTGCAGGCACCACGACAAGTGAGCAAAGCAATGAAAGAAAAGACTCTGGGATACTGGGTTTAATTAGAAAAGGCAGACGGTACTACTCAGGTGAAGGAGTGAGAGCGTGTGAAACGGGTGTTGTATGACGAAGACAAGCTTGTTTGAAAGTCTGATTTGCGTTTTAAACTGCTGATTCCTATAAGTCTTTGGCTGGTTTAGCACAGGGCTAAATCGCTGGCTTTTAAAGCAGACCAAGGCAGGCCAGCAGCATGGGTTCAATTCCCATACCAGCCTCCCCGAACAGGTGCCGGAATGTGGCGACTAGGGGTTTTTCACAGTTACTTCATTTGAAGCCTACTTGTGGCAATAAGCGATTTTCATTTTCAAGTTGAACCATTCCTGTCGATGCAAAAACAGACACCTGCAGCTTCAGCACACAAGCTCTGATTTGCAGCAATTTTCCTGGAGCAGCCTCTGTGCGTGTCAGCAGCCTTCCACACACTTCCTCTGAGGGTGTGGAGTACGCTGGCTGACACACAGTGGAATATTTCAGGATAATACAGGGATTGAGGGAGATGTCGTGTTTTGATAATGATATAAATCCGAGAGGTTAGTTACTCTCTAAGGCATGAAGCACCAATCACTCAGAAGGGATTGGGTCGGCACATTGTGGGTTCATTTACTCAGAGAATGCTACAATCAACACCGACATCGTGAAGTGAAGCTGTTCATGCCCCACTGTGGCCAAGATCTGGACAATATTCAGATGTGCATTGGTAGTTGACAATTAACATTCACGCCAGACAAGTGGCTGGCAATGACCATCTCCAGCAAGAGAGCGAGCTACAGACAGTCAGAAGTATTATTAGTGTGAGTTGGAGCAGATCATAGTTTATACCATTATTAAGATTAGTTGTAGATGAGTGTAGTTTATATGCTAACAATCAACTGTGTAGAACGTGTCGAATCCAAATGAGTAGTGTTAATAAATTTATAGCTTTGTTTCAGTTCAAGCTATTCTATGGTCTTCGTGAACAGTACGCCAACCATCCTGAACTAACACAAAGAACACCACACCCCTTACAAATGGATTGCAACGGTTCAAGATGGTGACTCACGACTGTGGTGAACCACTGTGCACCTGTATTAGGGGATGTACGGTAGGACCTGCACTACAGGTTCGCCGGTAGCCCCTGCCGGCTAGCTCCGCCCCCAAGGAGCCGTATAAATATGCGTGTCCTCCTTCTGATCAGCCAATTCGCCAGCTGCAGCAGGAGGCCACGCATCTGACTGTAATAAAGCCACAGTTGTACCAATCTGAGTCTTTCGTGCAATTGATGGTGCATCAACGACTACTTTCTCAAAGGGCAATTAGGGATAGGCAACAAGTGAAAGAAAGCCTTGCCAAAACTCCTACATCTCATGGACAGTAAAAAAGTATACAGCTCGGCTCCCCCCCATCACTCAGATATATTCCCAACTGCAGAGATGGTGTTTGCTGGTGTGGATATTCATGTATCTATTTTCTGTGTATGTGATTCGGCGCAACTTGGGATGCTTGCGGATTCAGGAGAATTGGGTGGAAGGTCAAGAAATTGAAGGATGAGGACGTCAAAGGATTGTCATTCTCCAATTCTCTTTCTGTTTGTATCATTGCTCACAGCCTTCCTGTAGACTCTAAATTCACCATATGAGCAATCTTGGGCAGCAACAATGGAGTACAAGTCAGTTAATGACCAGCTTGGCCGTGGCCCCCACATCTCTTGCCATCAGTCAGAGGTTTTGATTTAAATTGATAGCTTAATAATTAAACTTACTTGCTGCAGTCCATTAGCTGTTCTTGGCTGCAGCAGCTGCAAAAGCCGCTAACTGTAATTTAGAAGTCTTCAGTACAGAAGGGAAAGCAGGTGTTACACTTCAAAGAATGATGGTTTAGCACCAAACGAAGCCTTTTTGCAGTTATGAACGTGGCAGCTGGCCAATCACGTCTAACAACCCTGCATCTGCTCTCTGTTGCGACAGTGCTAAAGCATATGTAAGCTGAAAATAATTAGTCTGCACTGTTAGAAGGAATAAAAGCAACTATGACTGCAAAACGAAGGATCAGACGATCTTGAGAGAGCTGCACAGCCATGCTGGACTTTCCATTCCACTGCTAAACTTAGTAAACTTTTGTTTCTTGCTGCAGGGCTGTGAATTCTGTTGCTTTGGTTTTAAGATATAAAACCATAAGACATAGGAGCAGAATTAGGCCACTCGGCCCATCAATCTGCTCCGCCATTCAATCATGGCTGATATTTTTCTCATCCCCATTCTCCTGCCTTTCCCCATAACCCCTGATCCCCTCATTAATCAAGAACCTATCTATCTCTGTCTTGAAGGAACTCGCTGATTTGGATTCCACTGCCTTCTGCGCCAAAGAGTTCCACAGATACACCCTCTGTCTGAAGAAATTCCTCCTCATCTCTGTTTTAAGTCTGAGATTGTGTCCTCTGGTTCTGGTTTTTCCTTCAAGCGGAAACATTATCTCCACGTCTACTCTATCCAGGCCTCACAGTATCCTGTAAGTTTCAAGATTCCCCCTCATCCTACTAAACTCCAACGAGTACAGATCTAGAGTCCTCAACCGTTCCTCATACATCAAGCTCTTCATTCCAGGGGTCATTCTTGTGAACCTTCTCTGGACTCTTTCCAAGGCCAGCACATCCTTCCTTAGATATGGGGCCCAAAGCTGCTCACAGTACTCCAAATGGGGTCTGGTCAGAGCCTTCTACAGCCTCTGAAGTACTATTCCAGCCCTCTCGACATGAATGCTAACATTGCATTTGTCTTCCACCTGCCGACTGAATCTGCACGTTAACCTTAAGAGAATCTTGAACAAGGACTCCCAAGTCCCTTGTGCTTCTGATTTCCTAAGTATTTCCCCACTTCGTTCATTTATCACAATGTAAGAGGAGATCCTTCAATTACCTTTCAGCAGTTTCAAAGTATTGTACATACACAGATTGACAGAACATCTTATCTGAAGGCCCATTGCTCCAACTCTCATACTGCACTGAAGCCTAGATTAGGTGTTGCTTTCAACATTATACAGCCTTAAACCCACTACCATTTCACCCAACAACCCTTGACCCCACAAACCTTTCACTCAGTAATGGATTATATCATACCATAAATGTGGTAAAATGTCCTGAAGTGCTTCACAATAGCATAAGAAGGCAAAATATGACGCCAAGCCACATAAAGAGATATTAGGACAGATGATCAAATGGTCAGTCAAGGGGATAGGTTTTCAGTCACAACTTAATAGTGGAAAGAGAGATAGAGACAGAGAGAGGGGTTTAGGGAAGGAATTCCAAAGTTTTGGATCCAGGCAGCTGATGGAATAGCCGCCGAAGGTGCAATGATTAAAACTTGAAAGAGTGTATGAGGCCGGAATTGAAGGAGTGCAGAGATCTCAGAGGGTTACAGGGATAAGGAGGAGCGCTGGAAGGATTTCAAAACAAAAAATGAGAATTAGAAAACCCTTTGCGAGTGAAAGAGCGACCAAGTAAAATAATGTTGGAAATTGAAATGTGACATCTACGCGCCTTACCAGAATAGGTTGGCTTCTGTTGCAGGAAGATGCATGTACATGTATAAAAGACTTGGATTGAAAGAGCACCTTTCACATCAACAGGAAGTGTCAGAACAAATAGTTTGTAAAGAGAAGCACAATGAAACTTATGTACGATAAAGTTCAAGAGGCGAATTGCAGCATGGAACCTCAAAGAAATGGAGTAAACGGGAGAGTTGTGCTGTGTTGAGAGGGGGAGAATACAAGACCAGGATGTACTTCTGAGGCTATATTAGGCTCTGGTCAGATCCTATTTGGAGTATTGTGAGCAGTTTTGCACCCGTTTCTAAGGAAGGATGTGCTGGCCTTGGAAAGAGTCCAGAGGAGGTTCACAAGAATGCTCCCTGGAATGAAGAGCTTGTCGTATGAGGAACAGTTGAGGACTCTGGGTCTGTACTCGTTGGAGTTTAGAAGGATGAGGGGGAATCTTATTGAAACATACAGGATACTGAGAGGCCTGGATGGAGAGGACGTGGAGACGGTGTTTCCACTTGTCGGAAAAACTAGAAGCAGATAACACAATCTCAGACTAAATGGACAATCCTTTAAAACAGAGATGGGGAGGAATTTCTTCAGCCAGATGGTGGTGAATCTGTCGATCTCTTTGCCACAGAAGGCTGTGGAGGACAAATCACTAAAATGTCTTTAAGACAGAGAGAGATAGGTTTTTAATCAATAAGGGGATCAGGGAATATGGGGAAAAGGCAGGAGAATAGGGATGAGAAAAATATCAGCCATGATTGAATGGCAGAGCAGTCTCAATGGGCCGAGTGGCCTAATTCTGCTCCTATGTCTTATGGTGTTCCCCTATCCTGATGAAAAATATCAAGAGAACCTCTACCGAAGTTCTAGCCCAGAACCTGATATTATAGAGGGAGGCAGTTTGGTTTTGGGGTTGCTGAATTAGCAATGGAAACAAGATATCGGGAGAATAAGTACTTTATATCGCTTTTCTTTGACTCCAATACTTTTTATGTTAAACTGTGCCCACATGCAGTTGCTATAGGGTAGGCTTGGGATGTCACATCAGTAGCATTTTGTCTATTAATTAAAAAAAAACAGATTAATGTGGAAAATGAAACTTGCTTTGCGAAGTGACTGAAATATGATGATCTGTAACTTGATCTGGGAGCTAGTAATAGTTTGCCCAAAGGTGGCGTCAAATCTGATCAGCCAAGGCGGTGTGAGGGATAGCTTTCCGCAGGTTTGGTTCACAGAAAGGAATGCAATAAGATGAGAATAGGACTAGTTTCAGATTTATCTTGTGAGGAGGATTTTACTTATCTTTGATTTCCACAGTCCATGTCAAGTCCACAGCACCATTAATATTAAAATTTCATGCAAATGATGTCCCTGTACTATTTTGCCTTGCCCTTTAATTTCTCTTCCATTGCACGAATTTTCATTAAATATTTTAAGATTTGAAGAGTGACACCATTTTCTGACTCCCCGGGAATGAGCCATCTATCTACAAATATGTGAAGCATCTTTCCGTGTAGAGGAACCATAGCACAGCTGAATCGATAGCACCTAATGTAATAAATAGTAATAGAGATGTGGAGGAAGAAATTGCAAAACAGATTATGGATAGGTCTGGAGGTCTCGAGGTCATTGTCATGGGTGACTTTAACTTTCCAAATATTGATTGGAACCTCTATAGGTCGAACAGTTCAGATGGGGCAGTTTTTGTAGTGTGTGCAGGAGGGTTTCCTGACACGATATGTGGATAGACCGACAAGAGGGACGGCGACATTAGGTTTGGTACTGGGTAATGAATCGGGCCAAGTGTTAGATTTGTTTGTGGGAGAGCACTTTGGAGATAGTGACCACAATTCGGTGTATTTCACTATTGCAATGGAGAGGGATAGGGCCATATGACAGGGCAAGGTTTATAATTGGGGGAGGGGTAATTATGATGCGATCAGGCAAGAATTAGGGAGCATAAGATGGGAACAGAAACTGTCAGGGAAAGGCCCAAATGAAAAGTGGAGCTTGTTCAAAGAACAAATACTGTGTGTCCTTGAAAGGTATGTCCCTGTCAGGCAGGGAAGAAATGGCCATGTGAGGGAACCATGGTTCACAAAATAGGTTGAATGTCTTGGCAAGAGGAAAAAGGAAGTGTATGTAAGGACGAGAAAACAAGGTTCAGTTGGATCGCTTGAGGGTTACAGCAAGGAATTAGCTTAAAAAAAGGCTTTGGAGAGCTAGGAGGGGGCATAAGAAGTCCTAGACGGGTCGGATCAAGGAAAACCCCAAGGCTTTTTACTCTTATGTGAGAAATAAAAAAATGACCAGGGTGAGGGTAGGGCCGGTCAAGGACAGTAGTGGGAACTTGTGCATGGAGTCAGAAGAAATCGGAGAGGAGTTGAATGAATACTTTTCTTCAGTGTTCAGCAAGGAGAGGAGCCATGGTTTTGAGGATGAGAGTGTGATACAGGTGCGTAGGCTGGAGGAGGTACATGGTCTGAGAAAGGATGTATTAGCAATTTTGAAAGACCTGAGGGTCGACAAGTCCCCTGTGCCAGATGGGATATATCCAAGGATTCTTTGGGAGGCAAGGGATGAGATTGCAGAGCCTTTGGCTTTGATCTTTGGGTCCTCACTGTCCGCGGGGCTATTGCCAGAGGACTGGAGAGTGGCGAATGTTGTTCCTCTGTTCAAGAAAGGGAATAGGAATGACCCTGGTAATTATAGGCCTGTTAGTCTTACTTCGGTGGTCGGTAAGTTAATGGAAAAGGTCCTGAAGGATAGGATTTATGACCATTTGGAAAGATGCAGCTTAATCCGGGATAGTCAACACGGATTTGTGAAGGGTATGTCTTGCCTCACAAATTTGATTGAATTCTTTGAGGAGGTAACTAAGTATGTAGATGAAGGTAGAGCAGTTGATGTCGTATACATGGATTTTAGGAAGGTGTTTGATAAGGTTCCCCATGGTCGGCTCATGAAAAAAGTAAGGATGTGTGGGATAGAGGGAAATTTGGCGAATTCGATAAGTAACTGGCTATCACATAGAAGACAGAGGGTGGTAGTGGATGGAAAATTTTTGGACTGGAGACCAGTTACCAGCGGTGTACCACAGGGATCAGTGCTGGTTCCTCTGCTATTTGTGATTTTTATCAATGACTTTGAGGAGGGGGCTGAAGGGTGGGTAAGTAAATTTGCTGATGACACCAAGATTGGTGGAGTAGAGGTTGAGGTGGAGGGCTGTTGTAGACTGCAAAGAGACATTGATGGGATGCAGAGCTGGGCCGGAAAATGGCAGATGGAGTTTAACCCCGATAAGTGCGAGGTGATTCATTTTGGTAGAAAAAATTTGAATGCGGATCCTGAGGAATTGCAGGTTTGCAGGATTGCAGGGTTCTGAGGAATGTGGAGGAACAGAGAGATCTTGGGGTTCATGGCCACAGATCTCTGAAGGTTGCCACTCAAGTGGATAGTGCCATGAAGAAACCTTATAGTGTGTTAGCGTTTATTAACAGGGGGCTTGAGTTTAAGAGCCGCAGGGTTATGCTGCGACTATACATGACCCTGGTGAGACCACATTTGGAGTATTGTGTGCAGTTCTGGTCACCGCATTATAGGAAAGGTGTCGAAGCATTGGAAAGGTGCAAAGGAGATTTACCAGGATGCTGCCAGGATGGCAGCACGGTAGCATTGTGGATAGCGCAATTGCTTCACAGCTCCAGGGTTACAGGTTTGATTCTGGCTTGTGTTACTGTCTGTGCAGAGTCTGCACATCCTCCCCGTGTGTGCATGGGTTTCCTCCTGGTGCTCCGGATTCCTCCCACAGTCCAAAGATGTGCAGGTTAGGTGGATTGGCCACGATAAATTGCCCTGAGTGTCCAAAATTGCCCTTAGTGTTGGTTAGGGTCATTGGGTTATGGGGATAGGGTGGAGGTGTTGACCTTGGGTAGGGTGCTCTTTCCAAGAGCTGGTGCAGACTCGATGGGCCGAATGGCCTCCTTCTGCACTGTAAATTCTATGATGATAATCTATGGTTTGCAGGATAGGTCTTATGAGGAAAGGTTGAGGGAGCTAGGGCTTTTCTCTTTGGAGCGGAGGAGGATGAGAGGTGACTTAATAGAGGTTTATAAGATGATGAGGGGCATAGATAGAGTGGATGTTCAGAGACTATTTCCTCGGGTGGATGTAGCTGTTACAAGGAGGCATAACTATAAAATTCAGGGTGGGAGATATAGGATGGAGATACGAGGTAGGTTCTTTACTCAGAGAGTGATTAGGGTGTGGAATGGACTGCCTGCTGTGATAGTGGCGTCGGACACTTTAGGAACTTTCAAGCGGTTGTTGGATAGGCACATGGAGCACACCAGAATGACAGGGAGTGGGATAACTTGATCTTGGTTTCGGACAATGCTCGGCACAACATCGAAGGCTGAAGGGCCTGTTCTGTGCTGTAATGTTCTGTGTTCTATGTTCCATTTTCTAATGTCAAGCTGCAGCACAATCTGTAGTGATATCATGGTTGTGTTGTAATTCACTGACTGACCACTAGGAGTCTCATTCGTACATAAGTGAATGTTAGAGTCAGGTGACCCCTCAGACTGGCTGGAGGAAGCTGGAGAGAGGTTGCTTGTTCTTGACCTTAAAGTCATTCATCTGTTGTTTTGTACATAGTTTACCCACAGTTTTTGTTTTATAAATTTAGAGTACCCACTTATTAGTTTTTATTTTTTTTATTTTTACAATTCAGGGGCAATTTAGCATGGCCAATCCAGCTAACCAACACATCTTTGAGTGGTGGGGGTGAAACCCACGCAGACACTGGGAGAATGTGCAAACTCCACACGGACAGTGACCCAGGGCCGGGATTCGAACCCGGATTCTCAGCATTGTAGTCCCAGTGCAAACCACTGCACCACCGTGCTGCCCTCATTTATCTACAGTAAATGTAATAAATCATTTATAGCTTTAGCTACAAGTATTCTTGAAATATAAATCAGGCCATCCGACAAGAACATCCTCACTCAACTCCGTAAACTGCCTTGTCCTGGTTGGTGTGGCTCAGGGCAGAAACCAGGTTGCTTCAGATGTTGGCTTTGGAGCACCTCAGCTGTAAGATTCCCAAAGCTAAATAATTACAGGCCCGGCAATGCCAAGGCTTGTTCTTTCATTCCTGATCTCTTGGCTTTGAACCCTTGTCTTGAGGTGACCAATTTGTCGAATTAGAATGGAGCAAAGGATGTTTTTTTAAAGTCTTGTCTGCACTGTTTTTCATTTCGTTGGTCAGGCAGGCCACACAAGCGCTCCAGATCTTCAATGGAGATGTTTTCCAATTTACCATTTGTTCTTCCTGAACTGGTGTGCCACAGGGATCAGTGCTGGGACCACTATGGTATGTAATATATATAAATTTTCATGGGAGTGTCCCTTTAAGAAAGGTTTTGCCTTACCTCAAGGCTTCAGTGATGTCATTGTGTGGGTGGATCTGAGCTGTCACTTTTACTTTCGCCTTCAGTTTTGGCTGCTGTGGACTCAGACAGGAGAAAGAAGTGTTTTGGCCTCGCTCTCTCTATTTTCATTTTAAATATCTGTTCCAGTAAAAATCACCTTGGTGGTGGCTTTAGATATGGTTTGCCTTCCGTAAGGGTTTAAACCGCTGTTGAGACTGGATCAGAATCTCATGGAAAGCCAATATTATTCAAGTGAGAATGCAGAGTGCTGGGCCACTCTCTTGAAAAAGGGTTTTTCGTTCATGGGATTTTGTTTTTGAATTGGAACAGTAAAGGGGGAATTAATTAAGTGTTATACATATATTACTGCAGCTGTGGGGCAGCAGTATGTTTGTAATTGATAAAAATTATTGCTGTGTATTTATATAAATGTTAACTAAGTTCTTAGAATAAAGTTTATTTGGATTCAAGTGTCTCGGAAGACTAATGAATAAGACTTGAAGGGTACTCTTGTGCTCACCCTCGCCAAATTCAGCATAAAACGTTATTGGTCAGCTGAACTCCATAATACAGTTTGGAGTTTTTAAACACTGGCCCACAACAAAATGATCTGGAGGAAAACGTAGATGGTCTGATTAGCAAGTTTGCAGATTACATTAAGAGAGGTGGAGTTGCAGATAGTGAAGGGGACTGACAGAGAATACAGCAGAATGTAGATCGATTAGAATTAGCTGGAATTCAATCCCAACAAATGTGCGTTGATGTATTTTGGAGGATCAAGTTCATGTGTGAATTATACAGTAAATGCAGAACCCTGAGGAACCATGACATACAGAGGGATCTGGGCATTAAGGTCTATAGTTCATTAGCCGGGGCATTGAGTACAGGAATTGGCAGGTCATGTTACAGTTGGTTAAAACTTTAGTTAGACCATATTTAGAATACTGCATGCAGTTCTGGTCGCCATATTACCAGAAGGACGTGGATGCATTGCAAAGAGTGCAAAGAAGGTTTACCAGGATGTTACCTCGATTGGAGGGTGTTAGCAATGAGGAGAGGTTGAATAAACTCGGATTTTTTTTGTTGAAAAGACAGAGGCGGAGGAGAGATCTGATTGAGGTCTACAAAATTACAAGAGGTATAGACAAGGTGAAGAGTCAGTGGCTTTCTCCCAGGGTAGAAGACTCAATTACAAGGGGGTATGGGCTCAAGGTGAGAGGGGGAAAGTTTAGGGGAGATGTACGGGAAAGTTTTCCACGCAAAGGGTGGTGGGTGCCTGGATTGCATTGCCAGTGGAGGTGGTGGAGGCCGGCAAGATAGGAACATTTAAGATGTATCTTGATAGACACATGACCAGACAGCGAGTGGATGGATACAGATCTTTTGGCAAGAAGTAGTAGGTCTAAATAAGAAATCTGGATCAGTGCTGGCATGATGGGCTGAAGGGCCTGTTCCTGTTCTGTAGTGTTCTTTGTTCTTTGGATGCAAATCAAAATATAGATTCCGAACCCAACTATTTACATCAATGAGAGAATGCATTGTAATGATCCCTTTATGACTAAATAGTTCATTGACAAATCATCATCCAAGCACAGCCAAAGAACAGTTGTTTCGACAAAGGGTCACCTGGACTCGAAATAGAACAGTACAGCACAGAACAGGCCCTTCGGCCCTCAATGTTGTGCCGAGCCATGATCACCCTACTCAAACCCACGTATCCACCCTATACCCGTAACCCAACAACCTCCCCCTTAACCCTACTTTTATTAGGACACTACGGGCAATTTAGCATGGCCAATCCACCTAACCCGCACATCTTTGGACTGTGGGAGGAAACCGGAGCACCCGGAGGAAACCCACGCACACAGGGGGAGGACGTGCAGACTCCACACAGACAGTGACCCAGCCGGGAATCGAACCTGGGACCCTGGAGCTGTGAAGCATTTATGCTAACCACCATGCTACCCTGCTGAAATGTTAGCTCTTTTCTCTCCCTACAGATACTGCCAGACCTGCTGAGATTTTCCTGTATGTTCTCTTCAGTCAAAGAACAGTTGATGTCCACAAGCGAAAATGCCTATGGAAATTTAACTCATGATGGTCACAGACAGGGATCAGTGGAGCAGTCGCTGGCAATTACTGAATTAAGGGTTTAGAGAGAAATTGTGTTGGGATAGGTCAGAGGTCCTGACATTCTTTTCACATACTATGACCTGGAGAGTCCAGGGCTCTGAGGAGAACATGGAAGTCTTGGCAAGTGCGTGGAATGCTTGGGGATTCCTGGAAGGTAAGTGGGATGGTTAAGGGGAATACAGAGGCCCAAGGGCTCATTGAGGGGTCTAGCAAAAGCACTCCTGCTTCTCCTGGCTAATTAGGAACTTGATTCCTCCTGCAATGGTGGGGTCACATAGGGCATTATTCCAACATTTGGCGTTGAACTTGTGTTATGATACCATTATGCGTTTCAGTTTAAAGTAGGCCCCATGTTCTCACCCCATAACGCAAAAGATCTTCAGCGTAGGTGGCTTGACCATGCTAAATTGCAACTTAATTGGAAAAATTCAAAATAAAAGTAGGCCTCCATTTGATTTTGATTTGTTTATGTCAGTTGGCTGAATAGCAGAGTGAGGTCAACAGCACGGGTTCAATACCTGTACCGGCTGAGGTTATTCATGAAGGCCCCGGCTTCTCAACCTTGCCCCTCGCCTGAGGTGTGGTGAACCTCAGGTTAAATCACCACCAGTCAGCTCTCCCCCCCTGAAAGGGGAAAACAGCCTATGGTCATCTGGGACAGTGAAGACTTTATTTAATTTTAGTGGCAGCCTGTCCAGTGTCTGAATCAATAAATATTTTGGCGGATGGGAATGTGAAATCAGTTTTGGGACGGAGTTTCAAATTGCAACTTTTGAACCCGTATTTCCCACTGTGCGGATGGGGGCTTGGGGGGAGGCTGCAGTGTGGGATTGCATGGTAAGATCCAGGCCACAGCATCTCGCAATACAAATACACAAATAGAGAATTAAAAATATACAACCAAAACCGGGGTAACTGAATGATCAGAACAACGAGAGGTGTAAATGATTGATGAGGGTTTTCTAAATTGTTGAATCTTCCAAACACAGAATTGATGGTTTGTAATGAATGGTGTGGGTGTGCACTTTGTGTAGCCAACGGTCGCCATTGTGAAGTTAAGTTGGACTGTTATAAATGGTTTTTTTGCAGCCTACTCTTATTAGAACATGGAATGCAGAAGGAGGCTATTCGGCCCATCGAGTCTGCACCGGCCCACTTTAGCCCTCACTTCCACCCTATCCCCGTAACCCAATAACCCCATCTAATCTTTTTGGACACTAAAGGCAATTTAGCATGACCAATCCATCTAACCTACACATCTGTGGACTGTGGGAGGAAACCGGAACACCCGGAGGAAACCCACTCAGACACGGGGAGAATGTGCAGACTCTGCACAGACAGTGACCCAGTGGGGAATCAAACCTGGGACCCTGGCGCTGTGAAGCCACAGTGCTAGCCACGTGTGCTACCGTGCTGCCCAAGACATTAGAACAAGCTCGGAGATTAGCTACCTCTGTGGTGCCAACATGTGCCGCATTTGCTGCCGTGTGGGTGAAAATCACTGTCATTTTATAGATCAAACTGCCCCAGGGTTACAACTGTATTCAGAATTGGAGTGGAAGAACCAGCAAGAAAGCAAAGATCATGGAGAGAGTTTCAGTCCTGGACCAGGTATCAAAACAGCAATCATACGTGGCCAGGTCAGACCTGAAGCAGTGGATAACTGATGATAACTGGCAAGATTTGCATTGGGCTTCAGGAAATCAGTAGGTAAGCTACTCACTGCAGAATTCCCAGCCTCTGACCTGTTCTGTAGCTACGGTGCCCACATGGATATCTGAGTTCAGGATGTTGATACTTGTGAGTTCAGGAATGGTAAGGCCATGGAATGTCAAAGGGAGATGGTTATTTTCCCTCGTGTTGGAGGTGTTTATTGCCTGGCATAAACATGAAAAAAAATGAAAATCGCTTATTGTCACGAGTAGGCTTCAAATGAAGTTACTGTGAAAAGTCCCTAGTCGCCACATTCTGGCGCCTGTTCGGGGAGGCTGTTACGGGATTCGAACCGTGCTGCTGGCCAGCTTGGTCTGCTTTCGATTTATCCCTGTGCTAAACAGCCCTGTAGTAATGCACCCCTCTCCTCATGACTTGCCATCTGTCAGCCCAGAGGAGAAGAAAACTCAGGTTCAAGAATAAATGGGTGAGTTATGAGGAAATTTTACAGAAGCCCTATCGCTACATTGTAGAACATAGGTTCAACGTTCAACAAGAATTTGGTGACATCAGAAATAATTTGTTGACATTAGAAAGCAAGCAATGGAGTAAATTGAAGGGATGAGAAGCCATACTTGTAAAGTTAATTTTTCAGGTACAGAGAGGTTGTGCAGAAGTAATTATCACGGATAATACCGTTAAAAACATACTTGTTCCTAAATCCAGCAGCCGGACTTTTATTTTCCATTTTTAGTTTGGGAGCTAGCACAATTGCTTCACAGCTCCAGGGTCCCAGGTTCGATTCCTGGCTTGTGTCACTGTCTGTGTGTGGAGTCTGCACGTTCTGCACATGTCTGCGTGGGTTTCCTCTGGGTGCTCCGGTTTCCTCCCACAGTTCAAAGATGTGCAGCTTTGGTGGATTGGCCATGCTAAATTGCCCTTAATGTCCAAAAAGGTTAGCTGGGGTTACTGGATTACGGGGTTAGGATGGAGGAGAGGGCTTAAGTAGGGTGCTCTTTCCAAGGGCTGTGCAGACTCGATGGGCTGAATGGTCTCCTTCTGCACTGTAAATTCTATGATCCATGATCTAATGTGAGTTAGTGCACGAATAACTCAAATTCATGCTTGTAAGAAAAATCCAACAATAATCTTGCAAGGTGATAAGTAAAACAGACATTAAGAAATAACATTTTCAGACATTGGCAGTACGTGTTTGCAATAATGGATCAGTTAATGTAATAGAGTCGAAGGAATGGCATTTAACTTAGGATAATACTGCACTGGAAGGATAACACTAGATGTTAACAGGATAGAATTAATATACAATCAGTCATGATCTAACTGAATGGTGGAACAGGCTTACTCGTTCATCTATGAAACAAACAGTCCTCACTCTTTCTTGACTTTTTGTTTCTTTTTTGAACTCCTAATATTGTATCATATCACAGTTCCTGTGCGAAATTATTAACTCATGCACGCTTCCCAAATCTCCATATAATATAACCATGCTGTAAGTCTATTTAGTCTAAACAGAATTCAAACTGCTCAATACAATGCTCAAAATACTTGTAAACTGAACAAACATCTGTTGGGTATTTTAATTTACTTAGGTTTCTCAACATTAGATCCCTATATGTAACAGTAATTAAACCCAGCGCATGTGAAAAATAAATTAGAGAGCAGATTGTTTTTTAGTGGACGTTTCAGTTAATAATGCAACTAAACACAGCTGTGTAGACTGCCCGTGATTACCACAGACATTATTAAGTGCAGGTCAGAATGGTTAATCGCCAATGGACATAACATAATTCACTGATTGCACAGCCAATGTATTTCAATAAGTTTAGGAAAATCTACATACTAATGAGCACCAGGGACTAAGGTATTTGGAAAAATGCCGTCAAAACTAGTTTGAACATTATGTAAGCAAACTAGACCTTATTAGGTAGAAGGTGGGTTTGTGCCGCTGAGTAGGGTTTATATTCTTAAACCTTGTCACTTGCCGATTCAAAGTCTGTGTCTTCGTATCACAGCCAAAACTAGGTTATGTTTCAATCGAATTGAGCAAGTTCTCACTGACGTGGTTGACCATACTGACCTCCTCCAAGGACCCCTCACTGTTGCGCAGCTGGGTGGGCTGCAAACAATTGGTTCTATTCTAATCGAGCCAGCCATACATAGTCAAAGAATACCCGAAATGTCTTTTCTTCCTGCCTCCATTACCTCTGGTGTTCTCCAAGGATCCAAATTTGGCCCTTTCCGATTTCCTATCTACCTATTTCCCCTGGGACACATTGTCTGAAAACATAAGGTCAAGTGAAAACAAAATGAAAATGAAAATCGCTTATTGTCACAAGTAGGCTTGAAATGAAGTTACTGTGAAAAGCCCCAAGTCGCCACATCCTGACGCCTGTTCGGGGAGGCTGCTGGCCTGCCTTGGTTTGCTTTCAAAGCCAGCAATTTAGCCCAGTGTGCTAAACCAGCCCCTAATGTCCGCTGATGACGCCCAATTCTCCCTCACCCCCACTGCACTTGAACTCTCCAATGCCTTTACTGGATGAGTAGGCATTTTCTGCAACCAAATATTGGGTCCTTGGGTGGAATTTTCCCAGAATTCAGCAAAGGCCAAAAGCAGGCGAGCAAAACGGCATTGAGGTCACTGACAGCGACTGAGATTTTCTCCACCATATAGTGCACTACATGGAGAATAGAACACTTGGGGCAGGTCCCACAATGTAACGCTGGTGGAGTGGCCTCTGATTCACCCATCCCACCAGCAGCTTTGTCCCTCGAAGGTCAGGGACCCAATTTGTAAAGGCTGCCACAGCGCAAAGATGCTCACCTAGGGGGCAGATCGCATGAACACCCATCACTGCCCTCTGGCATTGCCTAGGATGTGGTTGGATGTGGTTGGGTGTGCCCCCCCCCCCACCCCCACCCCCACCATCTGGGCGATACACTCACCTGGGCTCGCCTGGGAGGTCTGCTCACCAGGTGCATGTCTCGGAAGACCGGTGGTGATTGCGCCCTTTTGCCCTCACATCAAAGTGGATGGATTTTCTGACAGTGGGAGATGATTCAGGCAGAGAGGCCTGATAATTAGATGTTGACGGTCAGAGTCCTCAGACCCTTCCCACCAGCAGGATCCACCGGTCCTGATGAAGGCACAGGGAAGGGTTCAAACAATGGGAAAACAAATTGAAAGCATCTGGACCAGAAATCCCGGTGCCGACAAATTACCGTCCACCTGCGGCTCTGAAAAACATGTCTGGAGTGCGGGGACGGGTGAGCTGAAAATCCTACCCATTGTATTCAAATGAAGTTCCAGACAATGTGTGTTGGGTAATGCGCCCTTCACTGACAGGGAAGGAGAACAATCGTGCTTTACATTTACGTCAATGTGAAATGCATTTTGGGAGTTCTCGTTAGACTTTCCAGTCCCATTGCTCAATCTTCTCAACAAAAATGGGAGCTGAAAGTCCCAGCCCTTGTCTTTTGTCTCTGCCGTAAACGCCATTCCCTGGATGCCAACTTCATCTTTCCTTTTGGCAATTTCCTGCAGTTCACCCAGACTACTTACATCCTGGGTGACAAATGTGACCCAGATATCATGTTTGTGTCACCATTCGGACAGCCTATTTCTACTTCCATAACATGGTCCAACTATGACCTTGCCTCAGCTAACCCGCTAAAACCTTTATCCGTATCTTTTTTTAAATTCTTCCTTGGGACATGGGCATCATTTGTTGCTCACCCCTTATTGCCTTCTAAGTCCGTTTCAGTAGACACTGTTGCGGAGTCAACGTAATGCCGGACAGGGTAAGGATGACATATTTCCCTTTCTGAAGGACATTAACGAACTGGTGGGCTTTTAGACCAATCAATGATGGTTTCCTGCTCACCATTACTGAGTCATGCATTCAATTTCAGATATTAATAAGTTTTGTTTTAAATTTAGAGTGCCCAATTAATTTTTTTCCAATTGAGGGGCAATTCAGCATGGCCAATCCACCTACCTTGCACATCTTTGGGGTTGTGGGGGCAAAACCCACGCTAACATGGGGAGAATGTGCAAACTCCACACGCACAGTGGCCCAGAGCTGGGATCGAAACTGGGACCTCAGTGCTGCGAGGCAGCAATGCTAACCACTGCGCCGCCATGCTGCCCTTGATTTTAATAAGTTAACTTGAATTTGTTCCCTTTGCCGCAGAAAAATACTTTTCACTGTACGTCGGTACATGTGAAACCAGTGACATTGCCAGCACAGTATATTCTTGTCTCACCCTAGCTGGGCTGGACTATTCCAATGCATTCCTGGTACATGTTTCTCTCTGTACACTGGAGATCACCTGAGAATCTCGGCAGCCCTTGTCCTAGCCTCCACCAAGTCCCATTCAACCATCGCCCACTTTGCACTGATCTTTGTTGGCTCCCTATTAAGGAATGCCTTAATTTTAACATTCTCATTACTATTTTCAAATCCCTTCTGGCCTGCACCCCCCCACCCCGTATTCCATCCATACTTGTGTAATATCCTTCAGCTCAACAACCTTCCAAGATATCTGCGCTCTTCCCTTACTGGTGTCTTGAGCCTCTCCAATTTTTATCACTCCACCATTGTTGTTTGCGCCTTAAGCTCTAGTAATCACTCCCTAAACATTTTCATCTCTTTCCTCATTTTAAGACATTCCTTCAAACCTATCTCTTTACCCAAGCTTTTGGTTATATTCCCTAATATCTCCTAATGTGGCCTGGTATCAACGTTTGTTGACTAACGCACCCAAGAAATGACGTGGAATGTTTTATTGTCTTAAAGGTGCCACATTAGCAACCTGTTGCTGTTCAATGCACAAAATGTCGACAATACCAAAATTAGGTCTAAATTTACAAGCGGTGAAAAGGGAGGGCAAATAACAGTAAAAAAAACTATTAGTCATGACGTAAACGATGGAATTGAAATGCATGTTGTTGTGCTATGTAACAGTGTGATTGAGGGCTGGTACGTCAGCCACTTGCAAGTGAGGATCCTGATCCTCAATTAAGGGTCCCATTGAGAATCCTCACCTTTAAGAGTAAGAACTTCACTTTGAAAGTTAATTGTGTGGGGAGAGACAGTCCAGCCAGCTGAGCATAAAAGAATAATGCTCAAACAATTAGGAAAGGTTGAAAAATATACTTATGGACCTGTGCTGTGTGAAGTATAAAAAACGATCAAACTACTGATTGTTTAAGGACAATTGATTTGAGAAGGAAGGCCATTTTGAGACAGCGGCACCATGTTACATCTGATACCTGAGGAGAGATTTAATTGAGGTGAATAGAAATATGAGGGGCTGAGACAGAATGGATTGGAAAGGCCTATTTCCCTCAGTAGAGAGGTTAATTACTCGGGAACATAGAGCTAAAGTGATTGGTGGAAGGATTAGAGGGGATTTGAGGAGTATTGCAACTTCCCAAACCCATGCACCCTCATTCCCCATGCCAACTCATCCCATCCATGCCCATGTCCTCTAATATGCACATGGTTCCTCACAACTCCTGGAGTCGGGAACTCACTGCCTGAAAGGATAGTAATTGTAGGCACCCTCATCAGACTTCTTTAAAAGCTTGGATATGCACTTGAAATGCTATAAACGCCAGGCCCAAGAGCTGGAAAGTAGAATTAAGTAGCTTTGCTCATTTTTTAGCCAGCCGATACACGATCGTCTGAATGGCTCCCTTCTGTGCCGTAAATCTTTCTCTGTACTTGCATTTCTATTCTTTGCCACATTCTAGGGCCCTGTAATCTGTAACACTTTGAAATCCCTGAACGGCATGGCTAAATTTTTTCTGTCTCAAATTATTTTCTTGACCGAGTCCTTGTCAAAATGCAGGAAACTGCTCCAAATCTGAAACAGTGAATTCTGTGATACTCGCCTTCGGAACTATAGAGGTTCCAAATTCCCATTTCAGTGTGTCCTGTTGTGGAGATGCCCTGTGGTCATTGAAAACTGGCTGGTCAACTCAGGAAAAAGCAGAGGTTATTTTTGCCTGGTCGATACAAACTTTTGTGAGGGGCTGGTTTAGCACAGTGGGCTAATCAGCTGGCTTGTAATGCAGAACGATGCCAGCAGCACAGGTCCAATTCCCGTACCGGCCTCCCAAAAACATCGCCGGAATGTGGCGACTAGGGGCTTTTCACAATAACTTCATTGAAGCCAACTTGTGACAGCAAGTGATTATTATAATTATTATTAAATGTATCAGTTCTTGGAAAAGATCTCATGGCACTTTGCTTTTGAAGAGCGGGGTGTTCGTTTCCACGTCTTGGCTAACATTCATCCCTCAACTATAATTGCCCACTCCAACGAGATGTGTATCAGGCGGTTTAAAAATATGACATCCTGCTTCAACTGCTCCAGCCCCACACTCCCATCATTGGCTGCCTAACTCATCCTTCCACACAACATTCCGCTTCCCACGCGAAGGGGAAAGTTTAATGATGCACATAGATGATTCTCCATTGTCAGACACAAAAAAGAGACCTTTTTCTTGCGGTGTTTGATATTTGTTTTGATATTAGTTCGAGAGATCAATGTTTAATTCTAGAAGTGGAAGAGACAATGCTGGAAAATCTCAGCAAGTCTGGCAGCATCTGTAGGGAGAGAAAAGAGCTAATGTTTCGAGTCCGATGACTCTTTGTCAAAGCTAACAGACAGAGAAAGTGGGAAATATTTATACTGTGCAGTGAGAATGAAAGATGAGTCACAGCCACAGAAACCCAGGGAAACCGGGTGCTAATGGCCACGGAAACCAACTGGAAAGAGTGCTAATGGCAGTCCCCAGAGAGAACAAACGATGTGAAAGGTCAAACAGCAGGGAAACTACCATCAGAGGATGAACTGTAGGTGTGGGGGGAGGGGAAGGGGGAAGCAAAGAGGAGGAAGGTGAAGGAAAGGTGGATAAGATTTTTTTGGGGGGGGAAATTAAATATATATTAAGAAAGAAAGAAATGGTAAAAGACAGTTAAAATGAAATGGGATGAAAACAAATGGGTCGCGGTGGGGTAGAGCTGATCATCTGAAGTTGTTGAATTCGATGTTGAGACCTTATTATGGTTGAGACCATTTTGTTAAAATGGCAAGCAAAAGACCCTGCTCCCATGCCCACATGTCTGTTCTTGGCCTGATGCAAAAATCCAGCGAATCGCAACGCAAACTGGAGGAACAACATCTCATCTTCCGGTTAGGCACGCTACAGCCTTCCGGCCTGAACATTGAATTCAACAACTTCAGATGATCAGCCCCACCCATTTGTTTTCATTTCATTTCAACTGTCTTTTACCATTTCTTTCTTCCTTAATATACATTTAATTTCCGACCCCCCCCCAATCTTATCCACCTTTCCTTCACCTTTCTCCTCTTTGTTTCCCCCTTCCCCTCCCCCAACATCTACAGTTCACCCTCTGATATTAGTTTCCTGCTGTTTGACCTTTCACATTTTTGTTCTCTCTGGGAACTGCCATTAGCACTCTTTCCCCTTGGTTTTTGTGGCCATTAGCACCTGGTTTCCCTGGGTTTCTGCGGCTATGACCCATCTTTCATTCTCACTCAACAGTATAAATATTTCCCACTTTCGCTGTCTGTTAGCTTTGACAGACTCGAAACGTTAGCTCTTTTCTCTCCCTACAGATGCTGCCAGACTTGCTGAGATTTTCCAGCATTTTATCTTTCGTTTCAGATTCCAGCATCCGCTTTTATTTAATTCTAGAAGGTTCCAGGATGTTCTGGGATGGTTGTCAGCTTCACTGTCAACTAGCACTGTCAAAAAAAATGTGGCCAGTCAGTCAACTCATCAAAGTATGCGGAACACGGTTCAGCGTAAAATGGAGGTCAAGTTCCCCGATAAAAAAGTTGCAACTGCAGGCCAGGTTTTTGATATTGGTTCCACCTCAGTTCTCAGTGACCTTGTCCAAGTTGTGTTAGAAACGTTTACACCCTCCATCCCTCTGTCCTCAAATTCCCTCACTGCCCCACCCAGCCCCATGGCACCTCCATGCCAATCATTCCCCTGCCCACCCACCCCATCACCATACACCCTCATACCTCCAAGGCCACCCATAACCCCATACTACTGCAATAGTTACTCTCCCAGTATCAATCATGGCAGGATTCAAGAGCCGGGTGAAGGTGAAAAAAATAGTCTAACAATCTAATCACGCTTTCACACAGACACACAATACAGAAAAGAAAAATCCCATTTTAAAGCAAACAGACTACTATTCGTCAGCCAGATCAAAGACTCCTAATCCCATAATAGCCCCTTAAACAGTCAATCAAAGTAAGCTCAGAACCCACTGCTGAAACAATTACTTTTGAAACTGAGCCAAGCATTCATAATGATCTCAGCTGTAATAACAGTCCTTGCGAAATATCAACTAAGGACTTTATTGAAACTGTGGAACAGGTAGTCATGATTATTTTACGTCAAATGGACTGTCATTCAAAACAGTTCAGCAGATTCTTTTCTCTCTGACTGACAACTCAAATCTCTTTTTTCAATTTTGAAGAACTGGTGATTTCAAAAAAGTCAGATAATGGTGCCAAAACTGCCCTTCAAGAGCATCTAAATTCACTCCATCAATTAGTGACTCCCACAGTGGGGTTTAGGCCCCAGAACTACGGAAAAAGGACGATATTCTCCCCCCCCCCCCCCCCCCCACCGGGTGGGAGAATTGCCAGGGCACCGCGTGAATCGTGTCACGCCATCCCGACCCTCGCACGCGATTCTCTCACCCGCCCGAAACCAGCGGCGCGTGAATCGCGCCGGGCCGCTCGGAGAATCACCGCAAACAGCAAGCAGCGATTCTCCGGCCCGGATAAGCTGAGCGGACGGCAAAAAAAATGACAGTCCCACCGGCGGCGTCCACACCTGGTCGATGCCAGCGGGTACTCATCGTGAAGGCTTGGGGGGTCGGCCAGTGGGGGGAGAGGGGGGCTCCTTCACCGGGGGCGGGGGGGGGGGGGGGCCTCCGAAGGGCTCTGGCCTGCGATCAGGGCCCACTGATCGGCGGGCCAGCCTCTTCCCCCCGGGCCTACTTTCCACCACGGCCGGCCCCTGAACACCAACCCCATGTTGGGTCGGGGCCGGCACGCGTAATAAGCTCCTCACGCAAGCGCAGGGTGGTGCGGACCAACTGCGCAGACGCGGGTTGGCGCGTTTCACGACGGCGCGAACACTTGGCCTCAATATCGGAGAATCGCCCCCATAGTGTTTAAAATGGCTTTGCTGTGTTTGGGTTGCCCGTCACTCTGATTTACACTCCACCCCCTTTACCTTGGTGATAAAAGTTCGACTTTACATAGAATTTACAGTGCAGAAGGAGGCCATTTGGCCCATCGAGTCTGCACCGGCTCCTGGAAAGAGCACCCTACCCTACCTCCACCCTATCTCCATAACCCAGTAGCCCCACCCAGCATTAAGGGCAATTTTAGACACTAAGGTCAATTTAGCGTGGCCAATCCACCTAACCTGCACATCTTTGGACTGTGGGAGGAAACCGGAGCACCCGGAGGAAACCCACGCAAACACGGGGAGAACGTGCAGACTCCGCACAGACAGTGACCCAAGCCGGAATCGAACCTGGGACCCTGGAGCTGTGAAGCGATTGTGCGATTTCTGCATTTGGGTTTTGCCCACCATTTCTAAAGATCTCCAGAGTCGCCTCGGCTCTGCAAAAATCAAAACCTCTGCTTCAAGAATAATTCATTGGTTTTAAGATGCTATTTAAATGCAAGTTTTTCTTTAATTTTCTGAATTACACAATCAGAATGCGCTACAGTCTAGCATAATGGGGCTAGATTTCCTCTGATAACGGCACTGTGAGTATTGATGAGAATGTTGTCAGAGAAACAGGTTGGGTGAGATTTTATGTCCCCACCCCATGGCGTGTTTTGCGGTGGCAGATTGATCGGCAATGAGATCTTCCTGTCCTGACGCTGACAACGATGCTTCCTGATGTTCGCACTCTTCAGGGTCAGCAAGGGGTCACTGTCGGCCAATCCGGAAGATCACGCTGGCTGGGAATTTCCAGAAAATCCCTTCCAATGACTGCAGGGGCATTAAAAGTGTCTTCAGCTGAGTTATTTACAGGTTGGCAATCAGGAGTGGGAAGCCAGGTTTATTTATTTCTCCCGTTGATCTAACAGAAATCAAATGAAGTTCCGCCTGCCAGCCCCCACTCCCATCCCAACACCACCGCCATCACTGGCGGTACCTTCATTAGGGTTAATTAACATGATTGGGATTATGGAGCAAATCCTGAAATTCTACTTCTCAACTACTCACTGACAAGGCCCTATGAACCAAGCTGAAAATTACTGCTGAATCTGGACAATCAGATAAGCAATGAATCAAAATAGGTTAATTAGCAAGTAATGAGCTAACTGAAAAAAGAAAATCAATAAATTGTGCACCAAAAGTAACAAAAGTCTTCAATGCAACAATGCAGTGAATAACTCAACATACAGTATGTAGAGCATTGTTTAAAAATAGCCAACAGAGTTTTAGATTGTTGGCAAATGTTTTCACTCCCTCGAACCTGTTCTGGCATTCTTTGCTGATCTGCGCCTTAGCTCCACGACCATTAATACACTTTGCCTAAAACAAAAATCTATCAAAGTCAGTTTTGACAACATCATATTATAAAGTGCCTTAAGTATTCTACTCAAATCTGTTGTACAAAAAAATAGAATGTTTTCAACTTGTGAGACCTTCATATTTCTAGAATTAGGAAAGAGCTGAATGGACACTAATGGTGATGGGCTTCAGCACAGGGGCATCATTGAGTAGGTCACGGAATGAATCCTGTATTCACCGACTGAAATTGGAAGTTCTCCCAGCCCTGACTGCTGACGGTAACTCCCCAAAGCCCCCCAAAAAGAACATTATGATAAGCCTTGGATTCAGAAATTCAGAATAATTACTTCACCATCTTCACAGGGACAAGATTCTCGCATACATACTTCATTCTGCTGATGATTCAAGAAGCCGGGTATATTCACCACGTAATTGGATTAATAAGTCATTAGTTTTCATAGAATTTACACTGCAGAGGGAGGCCATTCGGCCCATAGGGTCAGCACCAGCTCTTGGAAAGTGCACCCTACTTAAGCCTAATTTTCCACCCTATCCCCCTAACCCAGTAATGCACCTAACCTTTTTGGACACTAAGGGTAATTTAGCATTGGTCAATCCACCTAACCTGCACATCTTTGGACTGTGGAAGGAAACCGGAGGAATCCCACGGAGTCACAGGGAGAACGTGCAGACACTGTACAGTGACCCAAGCCAGGAATCGAACCTGCGACCCTGTGAAGGGACTGTGCTAACCACTGTGCTACCGTGCTACCCCAAAATAATACCAGAAAACCTGCCTGTGACGTTTTCTTTCAAGTTATTATGGACTCTAGCTATTGATGGCTGGGATGTCGCTTCTGCCTGCACTTTGTAGAATTGACCTGAGAAAGGAGGTTAAAAAGAAATAAGGGCACAAAACGTTGGACAATCACAGCAGGTCTAACAACATCTGTGGGGTGGGAAGGGAGCTAACATTTCGGGTCTGGGTGACTCCTTGTCAAAGCTTTGTCAGCTTTGACAAAGAATCAGCCAGACTGGATATGTTATCTCCCGTCCAGCTCCACGGATGCTGTCAGACCTGCTGAGGTTGTCAAGTATTTTCTGTTTTTGCGCTAGATTCCAGCATCCACAGTCATGTGCTTTTAAATGGAAATCGCGCCGTTCGCTGGTGGCGGGATACTGACCTCCCGTTGCTTGTCAATGGGATTTCCCATTGAAGCCACCCCACGTTGCCGTGAATCTCTCTGGCCGCGGGCAGGGGGAAGGGGGGGGGGGGGGGTGCACTGCCAGCGGGAAAAGTGCATCCCGACAACCGGAGAATTCTGGTCAATCTTTCTTTTCCCTTCAATTTTTAAGCAGAATGTATTCTTACTGAAGTTAACATAAATGCAAGGTGTTCTGGCAATACTGCAAGGGAATGGGCCAAAGTGTTCTTTTTCAGAGAATGGGCACAAGGGCATGAGCCAAGTGCCCTCCTAATGTGCTGTCAGGTTCAGGCATCTTCCAATCTCCTATTGCAACATTGGTAGAATTTGCGAAGAAAGACCGATACAGTTGGCGGGACTTCCTGGTCCCGCTGCTGATGGGGTTTCCCGTTGTACGCACCACCGCCGCCTAGTGGCGGGAGTTTGCAGTTGTCAGGACAGGACGATCCCGCTGGTGGGGATGGCCGGAAAATTCCAGCCAATGTTTCTGCCGATCTGCTGCTGACGTTACATTGGGAGATTTGGAGAACTCCCATGTAAATTTTAGATATCTCAATTAAATTAAATATCTCAATTGCAACTCCAGGGAAAAAAAATTACGGTACATTTATCCAGTGCCCTTTAAGGCTCAAAGTGCTTTACAAGCAATGAAGTATTTTTGTGGTGGCATCACCAATTGTCAGGAAGGAAATGTGGCAGGCGATACACACAGCAAGATCCCACATCATCAGGTCATCTGTTTCAGGACACTAGGGGAAGCTCCCCTGCTCTTCTTTGCCATAGCTCGATGAGGTCTTTCAGAGAGGTCAGTACTGGAATGACAAACTAGATGTGTTGAAATCTTAAACGTACCGACTCAGACGAGGTTGCTCCCAACTGAGTAATTGCTGACACCACCACCACAACTCTCCACTTGTCTGGATGGGTGCGGCTCCAAAAACAGCCAATAAGCTCAACACCATCCAGGACAATGCAGCCCACTTTATTGGCACCTCTTCCACAAACATTCGCTCCATCCATCACCGATGCACAATAGCAGCAATGTGTGCCATCTACAAGATACATTGCAGAAACTCACCTGAGGCAGCACCTTCCAAATCCACTACCATCTAGAAAGACAAGGGCAGCAGATACATGGGAACTATACCACCTGGACGTTCTCCAAGTCACTTACTGTCCTGCCTTGGAGATATGTCATTGTTCCTTCGCTGGATCAAGTCCTGGAACTCCCTCTCTGATTGCACTAATGGGTGCACCAACATCAGTGCAGCAGTTCAAGAAGGCATCTTCCCACCTTCTCAAGGGCTGTTCAGGGTGGGCAACAAATGCTGCCCTAGCCAACGAAGCCCACCTCTCGTAAAAATGAAAAAAACAAACATTTTTTTTGTCATGTGCTCTGATGCAGTGGTGGGCAACCAGCAGCCCATGGCTCACGTGCGACCCAGAGTTCTGAGCGTGCCCACAAAACATTTTGTTCACTGTTGCCTATGTGCAGAGTTACCAGATTCCGTTGATTTCCATCCGTGTAGTTTTTTGTCCGACCGGTATGAATAAAGCAATACGGACGCAAAGCAAGGGCAAGTGAAGCAAGGTGCGTGATGATTGGATACAACATTGACCATGACAGCCAATCAACAAATAAATATTTATTTTGTTTCTACCGTTTGAAGTTGATGACGGTTCAATGAATACATGAATGATTCAGCATTTTCTATAACTCGTTTTGTAATATTTGGTGTGCCTTAAATGTGTTTAATCTTATTCATGGGATCACAGTCCAATCTCAATCTTGTAGCCCACTCGCGAGCCTAGGTTGCCCATCACTTCTCTGATGTCACTGGCCGTGGATCTGAAAGAACAGAGAATGAGACCTTTTCCTTTTTATTGATCTTCTTACCTTTTTTCATGGCAGGTGGACATTTGCTGCCCGGTCATAATTTCCATTGAACTGAGTGACTTGTCACACCATTTCAGAGAGGTCAGTGAAGAGTCAACCACATCTCTGTGAGTCTAGAGTAACGTGTAGGCCAGACCAAGGTCAACACAGAAGATTTCCTTCCCTAAAGGGAACTGGTAAACAAAGTGGGTTTTTAAGGCAATCAACCATGGTTTCATGGTCACCATTACCGAGATTAGCCTTTAACTTGAGATTAATGATTGAATTTTAATTCCAACAGTTGCCATGGTGGGATTTGAACCCTTGTCCCAAAACAATAGCATGGGCCTCTGGATTACCAGTCCAGTAACATTACCATTAGGTCAGTGCCTCTCCTAATCAAACCTATTGGACAGCCCCCAACTCTTGACTTACTCATTTGCTCAGACTTCAGTCTTGTCACAGCTTACATCATTGCCTTATCTTCCCTCTCACTTCACCGGCCCGATTCGGCGGGATTCAAAACCAATTTGGACGCTTTTGGTGGGACGATTCTTGCAGACACGGCCGGTGACTCCCAGGGACCGGGTGAATCCAGTGTCCAGGTGTTTAAATAAGTCCTTATGTTCCTTTAAATATGCGGATCTGGATTTCACCCAGCAAGGATCCAGATCACACCCGAGCGGGTGACTCACGACCGGCCTAGCGCACAGTGCGGAGACCAAATTGGGGCTCTTGCCCAATTCACTGCTGCACCCATCTGAGCGCCGGGCACATCGGGCTCGCTGAATTGGGCCTGACATTTTTGAAGACAAAGTTCAATTTTGTACGTGTAAAGGAATATTTAAAATGCAAGGGGAATGTTGGGGTGTCCTCCGGAGAACCAGCGCAAGCTTTTCTTTTGTTTTTTTCAATAAATTTTGAGTACCTAATTATTTTCCAATCAAGGGTCAATTTAGCATGCCCAATCCAGCTACCCTGCACATGGAATCATGGAAACATAGAATTTACAGTGCAGAAGGCGGCCATTCAGCCCATCGAGTCTGTACCGGCCCTTGGAAAGAGCACCCTACGTAAGCCCGCACCTCCACCCTATCCCCATTCCTCAGTAACCCCACCTAACAATTTTGGACACTAAGGGCACTTTATCATGGCCAATCCACCTAACCTGCACATCTTTGGACTGTGGGAGGAAACCGGAGCACCCGGAGGAAACCCACGCAGACACGGGGAGAACGTGCAGACAGTGACCCAAGCCGGGAATCGAACCTGGGATCCTGGAGCTGTAAAACAACTGTGCTAACCACTGTGCCTCCATGCCACCCAGAACTAGCACAAGCTAAACAGTACTTCTACTGAACAGTAAAATTCCAGGGTTTTCCCTTTGAATACTGGACGGCTTCTCAACTCTTACTCAGAGTTTTAAAATGAGGAGAGCGTGCACTTCTCTGGATTCTTCTCCTGGCCAATCGTGGGATGCAGGTTAGCAAAACCACACACGTAGGCTTCTGTTTATAGCCAAACAGTAAATCTCCCTCAGATCAGCTTTTCCAGCTTTCCCCGGAAATAGATAGAACATAGAACGATACAGCGCAGTACAGGCCCTTCGGCCCTCGATGTTGCACCGACATGGAAAAAAACTAAAGGCCATCTAACCTACACTATGCCCTTATCCATATGCTTATCCAGTAAACTTTTAAATGCCCTCAATGTTGGCGAGTTCACTACTGTTGCAGGTAGGGCATTCCACGGCCTCACCACTCTTTGCGTAAAAAACCCACCTCTGACCTCTGTCCTATATCTATTACCCCTCAATTTAAGGCTATGTCCCCTTGTGCTAGCCACCTCCATCCGCGGGAGAAGGCTCTCGCTGTCCACCCTATCTAACCCTCTTATCATTTTGTATGCCTCTATTAAGTCACCTCTTAACCTTCTTCTCTCTAACGAAAACAACCTCAAGTCCATCAGCCTTTCCTCATAAGATTTTCCCTCCATACCAGGCAACATCCTGGTAAATCTCCTCTGCACCCGTTCCAAGGCTTCCACGTCCTTCCTATAATGAGGCGACCAGAACTGTGCGCAATACTCCAAATGCGGCCGTACTAGAGTTTTGTACAACTGCAACATGACCTCATGGCTCCGGAACTCAATCCCTCTACCAATAAAGGCCAACACACCATAGGCCTTCTTCACAACCCTATCAACCTGGGTGGCAACTTTCAGGGATCTATGTACATGGACACCGAGATCCCTCTGCTCATCCACACTACCAAGAATTTTACCATTAGCCAAATATTCCGCATTCCTGTTATTCTTTCCAAAGTGAATCACCTCACACTTCTCCACATTAAACTCCATTTGCCACCTCTCAGCCCAGCTCTGCAGCTTATCTATGTCACTCTGTAACCTGCAACATCCTTCCGCACTGTCTACAACTCCACCGACTTTAGTGTCGTCTGCAAATTTACTCACCCATCCTTCTGCGCCCTCCTCTAGGTCATTTATAAAAATGACAAACAGCAACGGCCCCAGAACAGATCCTTGTGGTACGCCACTCGTAACTGAACTCCATTCTGAACACTTCCCATCAACTACCACTCTCTGTCTTCTTTCAACTAGCCAATTTCTGATCCACATCTCTAAATCACCCTCAATCCCCAGCCTCCGTATTTTCTGCAATAGCCGACCGTGGGGAACCTTATCAAATGCTTTACTGAAATCCATATACACCACATCAACTGCTCTACCCTCGTCTACCTGTTCAGTCACCTTCTCAAAGAACTCGATAAGGTTTGTGAGGCATGACCAACCCTTCACAAAACCATGCTGACTATCCCTAATCATATTATTCCTATCTAGATGATTATAAATCGTATCTTTTATAATCCTCTCCAAGACCTTACCCACCACAGACGTTAGGCTCACCGGCCTATAGTTACCGGGGTTATCTCTACTCCCCTTCTTGAACAAAGGGACCACATTTGCTATCCTCCAGTCCTCTGGCACTATTCCTGTAGCCAATGATGACCTAAAAATCAAAGCCAAAGGCTCAGCAATCTCTTCCCTGGCTTCCCAGAGAATCCTAGGATAAATCCCATCCGGCCCCGGGGACTTATCTATTTTCACCTTGTCCAGAATTGCCAACACTTCTTCCCTACGCACCTCAATGCCATCTATTCTAATAGCCTGGGTCTCAGCATTCTCCTCCACAATATTATCTTTTTCTTGAGTGAATACTGACGAAAAGTATTCATTTAGTATCTCGCTTATCTCCTCAGCCTCCACACACAACTTCCCACCACTGTCCTTGACTGGCCCTACTCTTACCCTATTCATTCTTTTATTCCTGACATACCTATAGAAAGCTTTTGGGTTTTCCTTGATCCTACCTGCCAAAGACTTCTCATGTCCCCTCCTTGATTCATCCCTCCTCAGATTGGAGGTTCTTCTGATGTCAGATCATATTTGCTCTTTATGTTGGCTTGTGTGCTGAAGTCATTATTGATTTCGACATGGTTCTCGAGTCTGGGGATTTTGCATGAAATTTTTAATTGTTGCTTGGTAACCGGCGGCTTTACTGGGTTTAAGTTAGTTGCGCAGAAGGAAAATGACAACACATTCTCTGTTCTTTATATTCCCAGTTTTCAACTTTTTGCTTTTGATTTAACGTGGCATTTGGCATTTATTGCATAGAGTATAAAAGTAGAGAAGTGTCACTGAAGCTGTACAAGGCATTAGTGTGACTGTACCTGCAGTGCTGTGTTCAGTTTTGATCCCCTTACTTGAGGAGCGATGTAGTTTCATTGGATGCAGAATCGAAGGACAAAGAAAAGTACAGCACAGGAACAGACCCTTCGGTCCTCCAAGCCTTCGCCGAGCAAGCTGCCCATATAACCTAAAACCTTCCATACTTCCAGGATCCGTATCCCTCGATTCCCACTCTATTCATGTATTTGTCACGACACCCCTTAAATGTCACTATCGTGTCAGGGGCAGCAGGGTAGCATGGTGGTTAGCATAAATGCTTCACAGCTCCAGGGTCCCAGGTTCAATTCCCGGCTGGGTCACTGTCTGTGTGGAGTCTGCACTTCCTCCCCCTGTGTGCGTGGGTTTCCTCCGGGTGCTCCGGTTTCCTCCCACAGTCCAAAGATGTGCGGGTTAGGTGGATTGGCCATGCTAAATTGCCCATAGTGTCCTAATAAAAGTAAGGTTAAGGGGGGGGTTGTTGGGTTACGGGTATAGGGTGGATACGTGGGTTTGAGTAGGGTGATCATGGCTCGGCACAACATTGAGGGCCGAAGGGCCTGTTCTGTGCTGTACTGTTCTATGTCTATGTTCTATGTACCTGCCTCCACCACTTCCTCTGGCAGCGAGGCCCAGGCACCCATGACCCTCTGTGCCTTGCACATCACCTCTAAACCTTAACCATTGCACATTAAACCTAGTAATTGACTCTCCCAGCCTGGGAAAAAGCTTCTGACTATTCACTCTGTCCATGCCCCTCATAAATTTGTAGAATTGTATCAGGTCACCCCTCACCCTGCGCCGTTCCAGTGAAAACAAACCGAGTTTATCCTGGAGGATCAAGGATGTTCACTAGTTTGATTGCAAAGAGGAGTTTGCCTTATGAAGAGAGATTGAGCAGTTTAGGCCTGTACTCTCCAGAGTTTAGAAGAATGAGAGGAGATCTCATTGAGGTATACAAGATGATAAATTGCATTGGCAAATGGACATGGAGCAGATGCTTCCTCTTCTGGGGCCATGAAGAATTAGAGGTCATAGTTTAAGGATAAGGGGGTCACATATTTAAAACAGAAATGAGGAGTTCAATAAGACACAGGGAATACACACCGAGCTCTTCCATAGGTGGGGTTACTGGGATACGGTGGAGCCGTGGGTTTAAGTGGGTCAGTGCAGGCTCAATGGGCCAAATGGCGACCTCCTTCTGCACTGTAAATGCTATGATTCTACAGGAGTTGATGATAATATAACTAATTGCTCACCAAAAGAGACTGTTTTCATCACACTAACATTTTAGCTCCTTTGGAATTGATTGCTGAAATATAATTGCCTCACTAAGGGATGGAAAGTTTCTGACATTGGAAATATATTATTATAGAATTACTATCATGGCATCTTGACTTGGCATTGTTACTTTCACTACTATATTATCAGTATTGCTAACCCTATCTTTTGGGTTCTTTACTTTGTCTTTCTCTATTAGCCTATTATAAATTGGTAGATTACAATTCGGAAAGTTTTACAGTAATTTTACGAGGGACATATTATTCCAATTACTTAATTCTTTCATGGGGTGTGGGCATCATTTAAGGCCAGCATTTGTTGCCCATCTCTAATTGCCTTTGAACTGAGTGGCCAACCCACCTAGCCTGCACATCTTTGGACTGTGGGAGGAAACCAGAACACCCGGAGGAAACCCAAGTAGATATGAGGAGAATGTACAGCCTCCGCACAGACAGTGGCCCAGCGGGGAATCGAACCTGGGACCCTGGCGCTGTGAAACAACAGTGTTACTGTGCGACCGTGCCTTACCGAGAGTTATAATTTACAGAATGACATTAAGAATTTGGATTCTCAGTAATGCCATGGTAAATAAACACAAGTGTAGCTTGTTCTTAAATGCAGATAAATAGGCTTAATCCAGCAACAGAGCCAAAATAAAAGCCTCCACTAACTCATCCGGCAGCAGCAAACTTAACCATCTGGCCCAGTTTACAAATGATGGTCAATCAAATGATATATCAGCAACTCAATAATTACAAAACCTGGACCTCCTCCAGCTTTGGAGAGTAATGTTCATCGACCATCATCCGTCTTATTCTGAAATATGGATCATCGACTAATTAGCAGCACTTTTCCAGGCACCATTTGTTACCTACTTGTCTTCTTGCAAATAAATAACAACCAAGGACACTATCATGTGAAAATGTCTTGCATAGACCTGCAAGAACCTGTTTCTTTAGTTGCATTTAGTATCATTACATAGGGGGTTGGATTCTCTGATCGCCGACGCTGAAATCGCATTCGGCGATCGGCCAGAGAATTGCCGATTTACGCCATTTACGCCGGAATCGACGGCGATGCCGCTTGTGCGATGCTCCGCCCCCTCAAAAACAACATACTCAGGGAGTACGCCGCATGACGTATGGATGGCCTCAGGACGTCACCTGAGGCCCTCCCAGCTGCTCCGCCCCCGATGGGTTGAGTCTCCGCCAGCGTCACACGGGGGGGGGAGCCGTTCTGCTGGCAGGGGGGCTTCAGTGGGGGCTGGAGGGACTGGTGGGGATTGGCCCATGGGTGGCAAGGGGTTTACAGTGTTAGCCTCTGCCTGCTGTTGAGTAAAGAGTCAAGAGATCTGCTCCTTTTTCCAAACACCTTTATTTTTCTTTGAACACACTCAGCACCAAACTCTACCACCACATCACATGCAATGACGTGGAGGCTGGTTTAGCACAATGGGTTGAACAGCTGGCTTGTAAAGCCGACCAAGGCCAGCAGCACGGGTTCAATTCCCGTACCAGCCTCCCCAAACAGGCACCGGAATGTGGCAACTAGGGGCTTTTCACAGAAACTTCATATGAAGCCTAATTGTGACAATAAGTGATTTTCATTTCATTTCACATGCTCCAAAGGCCTCTTTACATATCAGTGCCAATTACTGGATCAAGGAGATATCTAATCACTAGCTTTTGGAGCACTGCTCCTTCCTCAGGTGAACTTTCCACAGTCACCTGAGGAAGGAGCAGTGCTCCAAAAGCTAGTGAGTTGAAACAAACCTGTTGGACTTTAACCTGGTGTTGTCAGACTTCTTACTGTGCTCAACCCAGTCCAACGTCGGCATCTCCACATCATGGCTGCATCTATCAAGACATTGGAGCGGAGCTGGTTAGGATACGGGCGGGGTTCAACAAGGCCAAGGCAATGCTGTATCAGTGCCAAATTCGCTTTGGGATGCTGTACATGGCCAGGCTTTGAGTAACGTTTGAGGGTCGGCGATATTACTTTGGGATGACAGGGAAGGCAAATAACTTTATTAAGGAACATAAGCTGGGCGAGGACTGAAGGGAGATCTTGGGTGGAAGTGTTGACTCTGCGAAAATTTATTATATGTTTCTGTTTGCTGACTGGGAAAAGTTTTAATGGGGGTGGTTGCACTCCCCTCCCCCCGCGCCCCATTTATTTTTTACATTTTAAAAAAATCTTTTGCATTTTTATATCTTTTGTATTGTTCGTACTTTTTATATTTCTTGTATTTTGGTATTTTTGTGCTGAAATTTTATTGCTGCTTGTTTTAGATGGAGTGGCCTTCAGTGTTGGAGGTATGTTTCAATGCTCTCTGTTTGTTATGCTTTGTACAGTACATGAAGGGTCGATGTGGGGTGTGGTGGGGCGGCTCTGTAGGGGGCCATGTTGGGATGATGTTTCTCATTTTGGGTTGGGTGCAGGGTATGCGGGGGGTGGGGGGGGAGGGCATAGATAGGGGTTTGGAAAGACAGACTGGGGGGGAAGATCGGATGGGTGGGGAAGGTGGTTGGTGGGTTCTTGACTGGACGTTCCGGTGGGAGTAGCCATGCTAGCAAGGAATGCTAGTGAATGGAAATGAAGTAGGGGGGGTGTGGTTAGCCAGCGTGAGGGGGCGGGGTTGGGGGCAGGGGGAGTGGGGAGGCGATGTGGCAGTTTTGGAGGATCAGTTTGGTTATGGACGGGGCGGGAGGCCATTTTGCGTGTGCCCGATTCAGGGTGAAGATAGGGGAGATGGATCATAAGGGCGATGATGGCACTCGTTATGCTTGAGGGGAGGCAAAAGCCTCCAGTGAGAATCATGACATGGAATGTCCGCTGGCGAAATGGGCCGATTAAATGGGGATGGTCGCGCACTTGAAGAGTTTCAGCGCAGAGGTGATTTTCTTCAAGGAGATGCATCTCTGGGTGAAAGATCAGATGAGGTTGAGGAAGGAGTAGGTGGGGGATGTATTCCACTGAGAGTTTGCCAAATTTTTGAGCAAGAAAATGGGGTTATGGTGGATAGGGAAGTGCGGGACTAGGGAGGGGAGAAGGGAGAGGGAGAAGGTGTGTGATAGTGAGTGGGGACTCCGGTGCTAAGGGGGACTCCGGTGGTGTTGGAGAATGTATACACACACAATTATGCCGGATTCATGAAGAGGTCATTGGGTACGATTCCGGACTTGGACTATCACCAGCTGATTATGGGGATGGGGGTGGAATTCAATTGTGTTTTGGAGCCAGGGATGGATAGACCGATCCCTAAGTTGATTGGGAGGTCACAAATGACATGAAATCTGGGAAAGCTTATGGAGAGGATGGGGATGATAGATCCACGGATGCTTGGATACCCAGATAAAATGAAAATTGCTTATTGTCACAAGTAGGCTTCTAATGAAGTTACTGTGAAAAGCCCCTAGTCGCCACATTCCAGCGCATGTTCGGGAAGGCTGTTACGGGATGTTACAGATGAGAGGGAGCATTCTTTCTTCTCGCATGTGTATAGCGTATGTCCGCGAATTGACTTTTTTGTGGGGAGGCAGGCAGTGCTGATGGGGGTGAAAGGGGTGGAGTGCGCGAGAATAATGTTTTCTGACCATGCTCCGCATGTTCTAGACGTGAGACTTCATTCGGGTCAGGAGCAGATGTCGGGGTGGAGACTGGATTTGGGGCCCCGACAAGGGGTTCTGTGGGTAGGTGAAGTTGGTGATTAAGAATTATGTAGAGCTCAATTGGAAATGGCAGCCTAATTTTGGGAGGCCTTGAAAGTGGTGGTCCAGGGGAAAATTATTTTGTTCAAGGCCTATAAGGATAGGATGAGGAAGGAGGAGCAAAGGCGACCATTGGACAACATAGTGGAGATGGATAGGAGGTATACTGTCGCCCCACACAAAGGAGTTGTTGACGGAAGGAAAGATGTTTCAGGGGCAGTTTGAGAACGGTAGTGTGGTGGTCAGCTCTGGCGGGCGAGGTATGAGTATGGGGAGAAGGCGGATCGCATGGAGGCCCACCAGCTGTGGCGACAGGCAACGTCAAGGAAAATTCTTATGGTGAGGGCATGAGGTAGGGGTCATGGCATCAGAACTGGATAGGATAAAAGAGGTGTTCAAGACCTTTTATGGTGGGCTGTAAAGGGCTTAGTCTGCGGTAGGAGGCTGATATGCATCAGTTTTTGGATGGGCTAGAATTCCTGGAGCTGGAGGAGGGGAAAAGGCAGATGCTGGAGGAGCCAACAGAGCTAAAGGAGGCGATGGAGTGTATTGGCATGATGCAGCCGGGGAAGGTGCCAGGGCCGGATGGCTTTCCGGTGGAATTTTAATAGCAGTTTGCAACAGATTTGGCCTCCCTCCTTTTGGACTTGTTTAGTGAAGTGGTGGAAGAGGTGGAGTTGCCGGCTATGTTGGCGCAGGCATCGATTTCGCTGATTCCAAAAAACAGGAAGGATCCATTGGAGGGCTGGTCCTATTGGCCCATCGCACTGCTAAATACTGACGTGAAAGTCCTGGCAAAGATATTGGCGAGAAGGTTGGAGGGATGTGTGCCGAAGGTGGTTTCAGAAGACCAAATGGGCTTTGTGAAGGAGTCAGCTCTCTAGTAATATTAGGTGGTTGCTGAATGTAATTATTACCCCTTTCGGGGTATGAATGACGTAGGCAGTAGTGTCCATGGACGCGCAGAAGGCCTTTGACTAGGGGTATCTGTTTGCGATTCTGGGGAGGTTTTGGTTTGGGTCGAGGTTTGTGGCATAGGTTTGGTTGTTGGATGCATCCCGCAGAGCAATGGTGCAAGAAAGCTGAACTCAGATTATTTTGGGTTGTATAGGGGGACAAGGCAGGTGCGTCCGTTGTCGCCATTGTTGTTCACATTGGTGATGCAGCCCTTGGCGATAGCTCTTTGGGCCATGGTTGAGTGGCGGGGGATTGGGGGGGGGCTGCAGGGAACACCGGGTGTAGCTTTACGCAAATGTTCTGCTGTTGTACATGTCGGACCTGTTTGAAAGCATGGGAAAAATCATGGGCCCATTGGAGAGGTTTGATGAGGGGGGGTTTGGTTTATAAATTGAATGTTTAGTTGAGGTGTTTCTGGTGAATGCTGTGGGGCGGGGGGCGACCTGGGGGCTCTGCCGTTTAAGGTGGCAAGGGAGTGGTTTCTGTAGGTACTGCATGATTGGGCCGCAATGCATAGCCGCAAGGCTGCGTATTTAGCCCCCTACTATACTCCCTATACACACAAGACTGTGTGGCAAAATTTGGCTCCCAGACCATCTACAAGTTTGCTGATGACACGACCATAGTGGGTCAGTACTCAAACAACGATGAGTCAGAGTACAGGAGGGAGATAGAAAACCTAGTGGCGTGGTGTAATGACAACAATCTCTCCCTCAATGTCAGCAAAACTAAAGAGGTGGTCATTGACTTCAGGAAGCAAAGTACTGTACACACCCCTGTCTGCATCAACGGGCCGAGGTGGAGATGGTTAGCAGTTTCAAATTCCTAGGTGTGCACATCACCAACAATCTGTCCTGGTCCACCCATGTCGATGTTATGACCAAGAAAGCACAACAGCGTTGATAATTTCTCAGGAAACTAAGGGAACTCGGCATGTCCACATTGACTCTCACCAACTTTTACAGATGCACCATAGAAAGCATCCTATCTGGCTGCATCACAGCCTGGTATGGCAACTGCTCGGCATTTTCACTGTACCTCTGTACTTTTGACAATAAAAAAATCCAAATCCAAATAAGTGGAGCCTGACGGGGTTGGTGGAGGAGATCAAGGGGACCTTAAAAGGTGGGATACGCTGCATCTGGTGGGAAGGGGGCAGATGGTGAAGATAAACAAACAAGGTTCCCGTTTGTGTTTCAGTCTCTCCTGGTTTTGCTCCCCAAGGCCATTTTTTGGAAGGTGGATGCATTAATCTCAGATTTTGTGTGTGTAGGGGATGTACCAATGGTGAAGAGGGCTTTGTTGCAAAGGCAAAGGCAGGAACTGGGGGTGGCGCTCCCGAATTTGTTGCATTATTCTTGGGCAATGAATGTGGACAAGGTGAGACGATGGTGGGAGGGGGAGGGAGCGGACTGGGTCAGGTTAAAGGAGAGGTTTTGTGAGGTATGAGCCTGAGGGCTCTGGTGACAGCACCACTGCCGTTTGCCCCAAGGAGGTGTACGAGGAACCCAGTGGTGGAGTCTCTGTAAAAATCTGGAATCAGCTGAGGAGGCACTTTAAACTGGTTCACATGTCGGTGTTGATGCCATTGTGTGGGAATCATAGGTTCACACTGCAGGGGGAGGGGGAGATGGATGGGATGTACAGTAGTCCCCCGTTATAACGCTGGTGTTCGGGTCCAAGACAGCCACCCGCGTTGTAACCGAGCCGCGGATATCCAAGATGGCGGATATCGAAATGAATGAACGAGAGGAAACATCGCTGACTATGCTGAACATTGCTGAATGGAAGGGCGTTTTAAATAAGAAACAGCAAAGTTCGTTCAAGTCTTAAATCAAGTTTTAAATTTATTAAAATATATACAATAATATACAGTATACATACAATAATATACTTAAAATTGTACTTACAAGCATATTTTAAAAAATCATTTAAAAAAGTCTGTGAGTTTCCTCTGGTACATCCCCTTCCTCATCTTGTCTCTGGAGGTTCTTCAGGTGTAGGATGTATATCGGGTCGAAGTCTTGCTGCTCTGTGTATGCTATGAGCCACTTCAGGTGCGTGATGGCATCCGAGTGGCTCTTTGCCACTGTGGGCTGGGGTTCTTCTTCTTCTGCCTCCTCTTGGGTGACCTGGTCGATGATCTCCTCCTCTGTGAATGTTCCTGCGGGTGCCATGTCGTCCTCTGCTGCTGACCACCTGTCCACCCAATCCTGGAGTGTTAGGTTCTCATCCAGTTGGTCCTCTAGCCTCTCCTCAGCTGCCCTGATCTCTGCTTCAGTAAAGCCTACGAAATCCTCTTCATCCGGGTAATGTTGGGGTCATGGGAGTGCTGCTCCTAGGGCCTTGTTCCAGCAGTTGGCGATGGTCTTCTCTGTCACAGCTCCCCAGGCCTTCCCTGCCAGATAACAGGCATCCTTGATGGTGATGGCTTTCAGGTAATCTGGGACAGTGAGAGGAGAGTCTATCATTTCCAGGATCAGTTCCTTTTTGTACACAGACTTGAAGGTCTGAATGATGCCAGCATCACATGGCTGGATCTTGCTGGTGGTGTTCTTTGGGAGATAGAGCACTTGGATCTGCCCATCCCTGGTCTTGAGAACATCTCCCTGAGGGTGGGCTGAGCAGTTGTCCAGTAGGAGTGTGGCCTTCTGCGGTAAGTTGCGGGCTCTAAGGTGGTCCCTGACACTGGGTACGAAGAACTTGAAGAACCACTCCTCAAATAAGGAAGCTGTTATCCAGGCTTTGCCAGAGTTCCGGTAGGTAATGGGTAGGTTCTCCATGTTGATGTGGTGAAAGCATCTAGGAGACTTGAATTTGCCCACAATCAATGGCTTCAGCTTGTGTGTTCCCGTGGCATTGCTGGCAAATAGGATGGTGAGCCTGTTCTTGGCTTGCTTGTACCCCAGAGTCTTGTGGGCATCATCCTTGACAGCTAGGGTCTTGTCAGGCAGCATCTTCCAGTAAAGCCCTGACTCATCTGCATTGTAGAGTTGCTCTGGGGTCAGCTCCTCTTGCACCATGTAGTTCTTGAGGATGTCGGGAAAGGCTACTGCGGCTCCTGAGTCGGCGGATCTCTGTTCACCACTGATGGTAACTGCACCTATCCCATGTCTTTTCTGGAACCGATGGAGCCAACCCTTGCTGGCTACGAAATTGCTGTCCTCTGGGTGGAGCTGGTGATGGAACTTCTCAGCCTGAGTCCTGATGATAGGTCCAGATAGGGGGGTGCCACCAGACTGTTCCTGGACAAACCAGGTGAACACAGCCTTCTCTAAGTTACTGTCACTAGCGTTCCTTGCCTTTTTCCTGCTAAGCCCTTCACTCTGAGGAACTGTCCCAACATATGCTCTTAAATTGGGCTCATCTTTCACCCACCCACGGAGGGTTGACTCTGGTACACCAGTCTCTCTGGATAATTTTGCCTTCGTTTCCCCGTTTCGAAGCCGGTCTATCAAATGTATCTTTTGACTCACTGAGTAAGACTTGCGCTTAAACATTTTGAACGACAGTAACTGAACTCGAAGATACCTGCACTAGAAAAGGTATCCCTTTTATGGCTGTGTAACTGGGCTAATCGGTCGCAGCTACTCATCGCGGCTAATCGTTCTACAGTACAGTGATCATCGCTGCTAATCGGTCTAATCATCGCGGGTAATAATCGCTGCTAATCGGTCTAATCATCGCGGGTAATCATCGCTGCTAATCGGTCTAATCATCGCTGCTAATCGGTCTGATCATCGCGGCTAAAAAAGGTGCTGTTTCAAAAAGAGTTTTAAATGAGTCAAGTAAGTTGGGGTCCATAAGCCCCCCCGCCGTATATCGCGAACCGCGGTATTGCGGGGCGCGTTATAACGGGGGACTACTGTATAGGCAGTGAAGGGGTTAGTGTGGGTCAGGAACATGTTTGCGGAGAGGAAGTTTGCTGAGTTAGAGGAGCCGTGGAAGAGGTTTGAGTTACCAAGGGGGAGTGAGTTTAGGTATTGGCAGGCACAGGATTTTGCGCACAAGGAGCTGCCTTCGTTCCCTCAGGTACCAGAGTATTCATTGCTGGAAAAAATGCTGCTCCTGGATGAGGTGAGGGAAGGCAGGATTTGGGATATATATGGGTAGCTGGGGGAGCAGGGCAAGGCATTAATGGAAAGGATCAAGTGGAAGTGGGAGGAGGAGTTGGAGAGGGAGATAAGTTGGGGACTTTGGTGTGAGGCAATACAGCGCGTGAACTCAACCTCCTCCTACGCAAAATTAAGTTTGACCCAATTTAAGGTGGTGCACAGGGTCCCATATTGTTGTATTAGCTTTGGTGGTAATATGCCATTGTTCTTTATCTGTTGATACAGAACAATCCATTGATTTGATGACAAATAAACCACCTATCATTAAATTGAAACAAAACTAATTTATTGGATAATGATTAATTAAATGAAGTTCGCACACACTACTGAACTATAATTAGTAATAAAGTAATATTGAATCTGTCTGGCAGTAATCAATAATCTAGTCATCACTAATAATATCCTCGTGTTAACTCTACTAATCAGGGGCAGCACGGTGGCGCAGTGGGTTAGCCCTGCTGCCTCACGGCGCCGAGATGCCAGGTTCGATCCCGGTTCTGGGTCACTGTGGAGTTTGCACATTCTCACTGTGTTTGCGTGGGTTTCGCCCCCACAATCCTTAGATGTGCAGGATAGGTGGGTTGGCCACACTAAATTGCCCCTTAATTCGAAAAAAAATGAATTGGGTAATCTAAATTCAATTAAAAAAAACTCTCTCTAATCTAATCTACTCCTCGTGCTGTTCTCAGGCTCTCTCCTTTGCTAACTAGCCAGCATTCCCTGAGGTCTGATATATACTGAGAACTGGTGGTGCCCTCTAGTGTTTGAATTAGACCGAGATGTAATAATTAACCCTTCACTAGCTTGCCTATATACATATCATTACACACATCACTCCGACTCGGACGAATGGATCTTTTCCAGGGGTAGCAGAAGGGTGTGAGAAGTATGGGAGGGGGGGTCAGCAAATCATGCTCAAATGTTCTGGGGGTGTGAGGAGTTAGAGAACTTTTGGGAGGTGGCATTCGGGAATCTATTGAGGATTGTAGGGGTTGAGGTGAAGCCGGACTCCATGGTTGTGATCCTTGGGGTGTCAGATGTGCGGGAGCTGATGGAGGAGCAGAAGGCCGAAATTGGCGCCTTTGCCTCTCTGATTGTCCAGCGGCAGATACTTTTGAATTGGAGGTGGGCTTCGCCACTGGGAGGGGGGGGGGGGGGGGGGGGGGGGGGTGTTGCAGCATGGCTGGGGATCTATATGAATTGCTCAGGTTGGAAATCAAATTTTCCCGAAGAGAATCAGAGGAGGGCTTTGAGGTACAGTGAAGGCCATTCATGGCTACATTTAAGAAGCTGTTTGTCGTGAGTTGGGATGGGATTAAAAGGGAAAAATATACAAACAATATATTTTGATTGAATGTTGAGCTTGCGTTACCTTGTTGAATGTGTTTGGAATAAAATATCCTTACAAAAAAAATCACAATTGCTAGTCTGAGAGAAAATGGTGAAAGCATAATTCAAGTGATAATACATTGTCACCTTGTTGTGAGGGACCTTGACTATGCTGCCAATCGGAAAAAAACATATTTTATTAAAAGCCAACAATCCACACCCCCACCCTTATAATGAACATTTTGTTGCAGTTTCTATCGAACATCTATATATATATGTATTTTTAAAATTTCAATGCTTCTTCTCCATTTTTCAGTGTTTTTTATATATTATTTCCTCACGGACCATTTCTGTTGTTACTTAGTTTCTTTGCCCACCGTGAATACCAGAAAGGTCATGGATAGAGTGGACGGGGAGGATTGGTAGACGTGATTGGTAGAATGATTTCTGGGGGAATGAGGAAAATCGTTTTCACTCAGAGGGTGGTAGGGGTTTGGTAATCGCTGCCAGCAAGAGCAATAGAAGCAAAAATCCTCAACTGATTTAAAAAGTGTCAGGATGTATGTCTGCAGTCCTGTAACCTCCAGGGCTGAAAAATGGGATTAGGCTGGGGGCCCGTTTTTGCCTGCAGATATTGATGGGGAGGGTGCTATAAACCTTTCCACATTTTATAAATGTGCAGGGATGTCGAAAAAGGGTGGAGGAGCGGCCGTCCGGGCGAATTGCATCTGAGAACATCCAGTAGGGGAATGATGGGCCGAATGTGATGCAATGACCTTGCAATTCTATGAATTATCTTCTTTTGATCTAAGTGTGTCTCCCGCCAGTGAAGAATTCCCCAAATTCCCAATTTTCTCTGAGGCTCTTTGATGCCACACCCAGCCATAGGCTGCCTAGATGTCAAGAGCAGTCACTCCCAGCCCTCCCGGGCTAAGGGGTTGGTTCAAAGTGTTTTGAGGGCAGCAGAAGACCAAACTTTTGTTTTTGCAAGCTGTTGCTCCACCTTTTCCTCACTGGGTCTCCGACAGGGCAAGTGCAACATCAAGGTGATGAAACGCTAATTAGCATGTATTTAAGATGCAATCATGTTTACTTATGACAGCCGCAGAGTTCAAACATCTGCAAGTTGGGAGAATGGAGTTCCAATTCCCTCCTCAAAAAGCCAAGGGTGTTTTGAATGCAAGTGAGATCGACTGCCCATTGGTTTCGCAGGGCAATCAAAGGGTTAAGGAGAGAGGATAGGCAAGTGGAGCTGAGGCAGATGATAAACTCTGATTGCATTGGAGTAAGATTCACCTGATGGAGGAGCTGCACTCCGAAAGCTAATGATTCCAAATAAACCTGTTGGACTTTAACCTGGTGTTAGAACATGGAACATAGAACATACAGTGCAGAAGGAGGCCATTCAGCCCATCGAGTGTGCACCGACCCACTTCATTCCTCACTTCCACCTTATCCCCGTAACCCAATAACCCCTCCCAATCTTTTTGGACACCAATGGCAATGTAGCATGGACAATCCACCTAACCTGCACGTCTTTGGACTGTGGGAGGAAACCGGAGCACCCGGAGGAAACCCACGCAGACACGGGGAGAACATGCAGACTCCATACAGACAGTGACCCAGCGGGGAATCAAACCTGGAACCCTGGAGCTGTGAAGCCACAGTGCTATCCACTTGTGCTTCCGTGCTGCCTGTGTTGTAAGATTTTCTTACTGTGCCCACCCCAGTCCAACGCCGGCATCTCCACATCACGTATTGGAATAAATGAAATCTTAAATCGAGGGGTCTTACTCCAGCTATTTATTATGACCTGATGACAACACCCTGCCCTGCGGCTGTGATCCTTTTGACTAAACACTCATGCCAACTTTACCTCAGGCTTTCAGTTAGCATTGTACGTAATTGAACACATTGGGAGACAAATTAGATAAATAGTACAGCTTAACCTGAGTAATTATTGAAAGCTTGCTGTTCTATTTCACATGACACACAGAGTGACATGTGTCAGATGAGAGATTATGGTGCCAAGCCATTCATTATAACTGCTGCCTTGCTGTCGTGGTTCAGTCTAATGGAATACGGGTCCATATTGGAAAGGCTGGCAAATTTACACTTGGCACAGGCTGAGTAGCAAGCGCTGTAAGAAATGTCACGCAATCTCTAATTATTGTGTCAGCTTGTTGTTTCAGTCTGCTAACAGCCTTTCAGCTTCACAGTGTATGGTTAAACATTAGAGGCTGGTCCCAAGAGCAAGGAATGATTGATGTGGTTTGTAATTAATATGTTCCAGTCAAACAATAAATAATAAGTCACCCGATTGAGCTCCTATTCTGAGCAGAATAAAAAATGTTTTTAATGTCGCAATGCATTCTTTTATATTTTTGAATGTACCTAACAATCAGCTGCTGATCGATTTTTTAAAAAAGAAACACAATTGAACCGCAGTTATCATTGACAACAATATTAAAAATGATAGCGCCATTCCTGTTTTATGAACCTCCACTTACAAGCTGAAGCTTAACTAAAAATTATGACTCTCTAAATGTTCGGAGTCATTTTGATTACACTTGCATAAGTCTGAAACAAATTTAAAGAGGATTAATATTGGCTGTATATCTCAGTCGTTGGTGACTTAACATGAACTTGCCACATCATTCTATTCTCAAACTCTTAAAATATTCACCTGGAGCCTTGATGTAATGCAGGATTGAAACTAAATGAAATGAGACTGAAAATAGGAATCAACCTTTTAATTTAAAATAATTACCCCGAATGTGCTTATACTCTTGAGTGAAAATAAATCAATATTAAGGTATTTGTTTCCTTGGAAAAAAGCTATAATCTGTTGTCTCTGGATACAAAATAGAAATTGCATTCTTGACAACATGAGGTACCAATGAATTTTCACCATAGTGTCACACATCACATTCTTTGACCAACAGCTTGTGTCTAAAGTGATAAATATGAAATAGGCAAGAATAAAATACTGCAAATCTGGAATAAGAAAGGAAAAAATAGTGTAAATAGACAAGCCATTGGTCATCGTCTGGCTAATGGTTTCGAGAAGGCTCTTTGTCAGAAGGTCCCTTTGAAGATTTGTGCTCTTGCCATGACCCGCGCCATGTTCTTTCAAATTCTGATGGTGTATGCCCAGCACTTTATGTTTAGTGGGTTGAATCCTCCTGGCTCCGAGGGCGCAGGTTTTGAGGAGACAGGGGAGCGTGAAAATTTGGATACGGGTGCATGGTGTCCACTGCCTGATGTGTTCCCGCCTCTCTGAAGGTTGTGCTGGCAGGCAAGCTAAGGCCGTGGGAACCCCCGCTATCATAATAATAATATTTATTATTGTCACAAGTAGGCTTGCATTAACACTGTAATGAAGACACTGTGAAAAGCCCCTAGTCGCCACACTTCGGCGCCTGTTTGAGTACACTGAGGGAATATTCAGAATGTACAAATTACCTAACAAGCATGCCTTTCGGGACTTGTGGGAGGAAACCGGAGCACCCAGAGTAAACCCACGCAGACACAGGGAGAACGTGTAGACTCCGCACAGATCGTGACCCAAGCCGGAATTGAACCTGGGACCCTGGCGCTGTGAAGCAACAGTGCTAACCACTGTGCTACCGAGCCGCCCTCTGTGGACTCAATGTCCAGAGTCCCAGTGCCCGCCTGAACATTCATCCAAGCATTTCAGGTCGAGAGCCAACCGCCTAATCTGAGAGTATGAAAAACCTGAGGGGAGAATTGGATAGTCATTTGATAGGTGTAGTGTTCAATTGCTCTGTGGTTTGATTATCTCAGTCTGTTTACTATTAATGCTCACTGTGCTTGGTAGGAAAAGCCTGTGTGGACTCAGAGAACAGGAAAGAAAGTTAGAGAGAGAGCTGGACGCCAGAGCTGTAGCCTTGAACAGATATTTTAAAGAACTGTAAAGGTCACCTATTAGCCACATGGAAAGCAGTGTCATCTCTCCATAGATCTGAGCTAGAAAATATACAGCAGGAGGGAGCGTGAACACTGTTGAAAAGTTTTAAGGTCCAGTCAGTGGGTTGCAGAGTCTTTTCCAGTCTACATCTATATTCCAATGTTCCTGTCATCTTTTTCATAAACAAGTAGGAATGAATCAGTAGATAACTGCACACGATTCAGCCGTCTGTTTGCCGCTGGATTTTTTTGAAGCAAAGATAATGATATTAAATGAAATTTAACTTTCGAGCATCCACAGATGGGAGGATGCTGATTTTTGATTTCCAGCCACCGTGAGCTGTGCATTCGAGGAAGCCAAGAACCACAGCGATTGGCAGCCTTTCTTTCTCCAATCACCGCATTGTGGTACAAGCGCAGCTGAAGTACTTCACATGCGAGGCAGCTGCAACAACGGGCAGGTTTTATAAAACAGAAGAGAGGGATGTTTTTGTGTGCCAGTAAAGGGGTCATGTTTATGCCCGGACAGCATGCCTTCTGGACAATCCAAGCCACTGCTAATGACTGGTCAGTTTAAAGAGTTAATAACAAGAGACAAGGAATTTTCAACGTGGAGGAAGGAAACAGGACCTGGGACTGTTTTCGGATCAGGACCACCTCTGGTGGGGAACAGATTAAAGTGAGGATTTTCACAAAGGTGAACCCTTAATACGGGCAGCACGGTGGCACAAGTGGATAGCACTGTGGCTTCACAGTGCCAGGGTCCCAGGTTCGATTCCACGCTGGGTCACTGTCTGTGCGGAGTCTGCACGTTCTCCCCGTGTCTGCGTGGGTTTCCTCCCACAGTCCAAAGACGTGCAGGTTAGGTGGATTGGCCATGCTAAATTGCCTTTAGTGACCAAAAAGATTAGGAGGGGTTATCGGGTTACGGAGATAGGGTGGAAGTGAGGGCTTAAGTGGGTCGGTGCAGACTCGATGGACCGAATGGCCTCCTTCTGCACTGTATGTTCTATGTTCTTAATTGGCATTTAGACAAATTCCCTGTCCAATTCTGGATGGAAGGCAGGCGTGCCAATCCGAGTGCTGTAATATACCTTTAAGAGATATCAGCATGACATCACAGAGTCACAGAGTAATACAGTACAGAAATGGTCCATCAGCCCATTGAGTCGGCACCGACAAAACTACACTAAACCTACACTAATCCCACTGTCCAACACTTGCCCCATAGTCTTGAACGTTATGACATTTCAGGTCCTCATTCACATACTATTTAAACGTGGTATGGTTTCCCTCCTCCACTACTTTCCCAGGCAGTGTATTCCAGACTCCCACCACCCTCTGGGTGAAAGCACTTCCCTCAAATCCCCTCTAAACCTCCTGACACCTTAACATCATGCTCCCTCATTATTGACCCTGATTCAACCAAGTGGAACAATTGCTTCCTATCCACCCGTCCATACCCCTCAGCCTTTTCTGCTCCAGAGAAAACAATCTGAGCCTATCCAGCCTCTCTTCATAGTTCAAATGCTCCGTCCCAGGCAACAGTCTGGTGAATCTGTCCTGCACCCTCTCCAGTGCAATGACATCCTTCCTGTAGTGAGGTGACCAGAACTGCACACAGTACTCCACCTGTTGCCTAACCAAAGTTTTGTACAACTCCAGCATAACCTCTCTGCTCTTATAATCTATGCAACAACTGATAAAGGCAAGTCTCCCATATGTCTTTTTAACTACCCTATTAACCTGTGCTTCTTCCTTCAGGGGTCTGTGGACAAGCACCCCAAGATCCCTCTGTTCCTCTCAGCTTGCTGGTGCCCTGCCATTCATTAAGTACTCCACTGCAGTGTTACTCCTTCCAAAGTGCATCACCTCGCACATTTCAGGATTAAATTCCATCTGCCACTGATCTGCTCATCTGACCAATGTATATGTATCTTCCTGCAGCCTGCGACCTTCTTCCTCACTTTTAACCACCCTGCCAATCTTTGTGTCATCCACAAACATACTTATCATCCCCCCAACATTCTCGTCTTTATAATTTACATATATCATGAACAATAAGGGAGTTAGCACTGACCACTGCGGTATGTCATGGGACACTGCCTCCAGTCACACAAACAACCTTTTACCTGCGCCCTCCGCCTCTTACCACTATGCCTGTTTTAGATTACGCATGTACTTTTATCTTCTTTATCAATCTCCCATGTGGGATTTGTTAAGGCCTTTGTTGCAATCTATATAAGCTACATCAACTGCACTAGCCTCATCCACACACTCGATCGTCTCCTCAAAAATCCAATCAAATTTGTTAGACATGACCTCCCTTTGAAAAGACCCTGCTGATTCTCCCTGATCAAACCGTTTCTCTCCAAATGGAGATTAATTCTCTCCTTCAGCATTTTCTCCAATGGTTTCTGATGGAACCAGCAATTCACTAGACACGTGCTTTAAGATATGAACAGTGGTTTTAATCTACTTACTACAGAGCCAGCCTGTTACCCGTTGAACTCTCGATGAACTGCAGGCTGGCTCTGGACAAGGGAATTTATACAGCAAGTCCAGGGGGAGGAGTCGTGGGCGGAGCCAAGGGTGGAGCCCTGTACAAACTCCTGAGCATTCCCAGAACTACTGCCCCTAGTGGTCGGATAACGCTACTGTGCTTACAATGGTATTGGTAAATACAGTGTGAATTACTAAGTTATATTCACCAGTTTCCCAACCACTGATGTGAGACTCGCTGTTCTGTAATTCCCTGTTTATCTCTACCACCCTCCTTGAAAAGTGAAACCACATGAGCTGTCCTCCAATCCACTGGGACCTCCCCTGTGGCCAGAAAGGAATTAAAGGTTTGTGTCAGAGTCACCGTAAATTCCTCCCTAGCCTCCCTCAGTAATCTGTGATACAACTCATCTGGGCCAAGAGATTTGTCCACTTTGCAGCCCGCCAAAACCTCCAATACCTCCTCACTCCGGTAGTCAAACTGCCCAAGCACCTCACAGTTCCTCTCCTTGAATTCTGTATCTACATTCTCCTTGTCCCGAGTGAAGACAGATGTCAAGTATTTGTTTCACGTCCTACCGAAGTCCTCCGGTTCCTAAAACAGATTGCCTACTTGTCCTTAATGGGCCCTAGTTATTTGTTTCTCCTTAACATGTTTATGGAACATCATGGGATTCTCCTCAATCTTTTCATGCCCCCTCTTTGCTCTCCTATTTGCTTTCTAAGGGTGCCCCTGCATGTTTTGTACTCCGCTAAGGCCTCCATTGTTTTACTCCCTCAGTAGAAGGGAAATGGGTCATGTGATCCATTCTTCACTTCACTATTGCTTTGAGCAGAGTTTTACAGCCCATGAGCTATTTTCTGTTGCAAGGTAAGAAACAGAGCAACCAAACTGAGCACTGCAAACTCCCACAAACAGCAATGTGATAATGACCAGAGAGTGAGCGGGATTCTCCGTTGTCTGGCGCCGAAATCGTGAAACACGATTGGGCGGAAAATAGGTTCCGACGCCAAAATCGCGGCGGACGCCAAATTGCATTCTCCATCACTTCGACGGTGGCATCAATGCGATCCAGAGCGCATGTACAGTACACACCGTTCACATATCATTAGCGGGCTTGACCTGGTATTTTCCGGAGCCTCAACGATTCTCCACCTTTGATGGGCCGAGTTCCCGATGGCACGGTTCACTTGTGCTTTTAAATATCGTGAAACAGACATCATGGCTGCTGAGGGAGAGAGAGGGGGTATGGAAAGTGCCATTGCCATAGTTTGCTGACATCTGTGCCGCTGACTGGGAGGCTTCTGCCAGGGCCAGAGGAAGTAGTGGGGGGTGGCCAGGAGGTGGGCTGTGGGTCGGGATGGGCGGGCATAGAATACCATTAACACAGCTGGTAAGGCAGCCATGCAGCTGCGCACGCCACTGACAGCCCACTGTGAACTTAAGGCCACGTGTCGTATGGGTGTCCTCCCAACCCTAACCCTAACCCCCGCTAGGTGCCCTCTCGCCCCAGCCGACCCATCAGCTGTATGGGCGTGCTCCAGCACAACCAGTGCCATGTTGTTGTCTGGGATGAGTGTGTGTCGGAATTGTAATGTGTATGTGCAGCTTGTCAGCTTCCTGAGTGTCAATCACGGACCCGGCCACCTTGAGGGACTTCACCAGAGAACATCACAGTTGGGAAGGCCGAAGGGTCTGTTCCTGTGCTGTGCGTTTCTTTGTTCTTTGTATAAGATTCACTACAACAACTTGCCAAGCCTCCTTCAACAGTAACTTGCACACCTGCAAACTTGACCAACTTGAAGGGCAAGAGCGGCAAATGCCGCTGACGAGGAAATATATAGTTGTTACTTCACTACGACTGGATCAAAATCCTGTAACTCCCTTCCTAACACCACATTTGGTATGCCTACACCTCATGGACTGTAGCAGTTCAAGGGCCATTAGACGGCACAGTGGCACAATGGTTAGCACTGCTGCCTCAGAGCTCTGTGGGGAGTTTTCACTTTCTCCTCATGTCTGCGTGAGTTTCCTCTGGGTGCTCCGGTTTCCTCCCACAGTCCAAAGATGCGACATGCAGGTTAGGTGGATTGGCCATGCTAAATTGCCCCTTAGTGTCCAAAAGGTTATGGTGGGGTTACTGGGTCATGGGGATAGGGTCGAGGCGTGGGATTAAGTTGGGTGCTCTTTCCAAGGGCAATTGCAGACAAAGATTAAGAAGGTGCTCTTTCCAAGGGCCATTGCAGACAAGATGGGCCAAATGGCCTCCTTCTGCACTGTAAATTCAATGATTAGGGATGGGCAACAGATGCTGGGCCAGCCAGCGACACCCATATCTGTGAAAGAATAAATTAATAAAATCCCAGGACTTAACTCATTTATGGCCTGTTGATCTTCAGGCCACCTCATTGTCACAGACCCAAAAGCGTGAGTTGCTGGACGTCCCTATGTTTATTTCTGTGATGTGTGTTGGTGAAAATTATTAGCGGCAATTTCCAAGTTGATCTCTGCCAAGTGGAAAATTGGAGTTCTGGATGAAATGTCTTTTGTCTTGATTTTCACAAGTCTAGCTATGCCCCCTATGCTTAATTTTCTGGAACATTTTTTTCACACTGCCAACAAAGTCACCATGACTCGGTATTTATCCACACAATGAAAGAACGACTTGCGTTTTGTACAGCACTTATCACAATCTCGGGATGTTCCAAAGCACCTTCCAGCTGATGAAGGACTTGAAGTGTTTTAGCACAAGAAATGAGGCTGCCAATTGGCACATAACAAAATCCCACAGACATCAAATGTGATAATGACCAGATAATGTGTTAGGGCAGACAGCCCGCTAGCGGTATATTCATGAGGACCAGTGACCTAGGTATACCATCCTCGGCACGGTTCTAGTGGGCAAGATTGACTGTCCACGTGGGATTTAAAACTCTGCTTTTTCATAGCAGTTCTAATTCAATGCTGTATTGAAAGAAGCATTGCAACCAAGGCAATACTTCATTGATTTAGATCACTTAAAAAAACTTCCTGTGCTCATGAATGGTGATATATAAATGCAAGTCTTTCTTTCTTATAATGACTACAATGCGCATCTCACTGTCACAACATATTGGCACTAATTGATTTTGACACCAAGACAAAGCTGCCAAGAACTTACCTCTTTGCAAGATGGAACGTGTTGCTGTATTTACTTGAACAGAATGGCCTCTGAATTCATGTCTAAATTCAGATTAATTGAATGGTCATTTCCAACGGTTAAACTACAGAAAATCCTGAGGCCAATCTGCCCTGAACACCTACCACTGAATATGAGGCCACAGGAAAAAAGGAAACAAGATAATGATTTGGGTAAACACCGTATGCAGGTTCTAAGCAGTTGTGAACGAATGACTGTTCAATCATTTCCCCTTGCCCAAGTTCAAAAATTCACTCCAGTTTCCGGGGGTAATGGCAATGTGCGTGGCTTCTTCAGCACAATCAAAACTATCTACGGTCCAAGTACCCAGGGACCCACCCCACTGAAAGCCAAAAATGGAGACGTGCTCTTCAAAGGCAGAGAGGCAGTCAATGCCCGCTGGAGAGAGCACTTTGAGGACCTCCTCAAGCAAAATACAATGTTTGATGCAAGCGGTCTCAACACCACTCCACAACACACTACCCACCACCATCCCACAACCCTGGCTCGCCGTGAGGTTGAAAAAGCCATCCAACTGCTGAAGAACAAGGCCTCTGGCACAGTTGGAATCCCTGCACAAGTGCTAAAATGCAGTGGAGATGCACTCTTGACAGGAATACACAACCTCATCACCCTTCTCTAGAAGGAAGAGAGCATGCCGGATGATCTCAGAGACAACTTAATTGTGACCATCTTCAAGAAAGGAGACAGGTCTGACTGGGGAAACTTCAGAGGGATTTCCCTACTCTCTGCAACGGGAAAGGTCATTGCAAGAATACTCCTCAACCGCCTCCTCCCAGTGGCTGAAGAGCTCCCCTGCGAGTCTCATTGAGGCTTCTGCCCGTCAAGAGGCTGAATGGACATGATCTTCGGCATGCGACAAATTGAGGAAAAATGCATTAACATCTCTGCATGGCATTCTTCGATCTCGCAAAGGCCAACACAGGAAAGGGAGCAGCCAATTTTCACACAGCAAGATCCCATAAACAGAATGTGACAATGACCAGATAATCGTTCTTTTTTAAAATTGACGTGAAACGAGGCTCTATGAAAACAAGAACTTCATGAATTTACCAGCTGGAAACCATTAATTGAATTTCTAGACATACAAAAGCTGAGTTCCAGGAACTTGAAATCAAATTTGCATCACTGTACTTTTACATTCCAAGGCTATTAAATGGAGTCAACCGGTCTGCATCGCCTAATCAGGGACAATTCCTTTAATGGAGTACGAGTGAAGGCCATTTCCCACCCAACAGGCAAACATCAAGGCAGACCAGCATTAAATCTAATTACTTCAGACAAAGGACTCTGACTGAGAGGAATTCCGAATCACCATCGAATCAATCTACAACTGGAGTACATTGACCATGATCATATTTGGGTTACTGGGCAGTTGGAGAGGGATGGGTCCTGTGACAAACCCTTTTTGTGTTGCAGCACGTGTTTTCTCTGTCAACCAGCACAAGTACATGAGATGCTGAAGAAGTGAGGTCCCTGTGTTGGCCTCACTTTCCAGGCTACTTGCAAGCTTTGTTGTTGGTCTGTTATTCTTTTTTGACTCTCCATGTCCCACAGACAGGGATTTTAAACATAAACTCAATCCCTCTGTTGATACTTTCAGAGTAAAAGATAAATTATCCAGCTGCTACTTTGAATCACCTGAATGCTGACTCAGAAGTACCAGAGTTCAGCTATAAGTTAGTCAAGTCAGCAACCCTAAAGAACCATTTACCCTTTTAACTGTGCTAAACTGTAAATTTCTTAATCTATCCTCCTGAAATCTATTTGTGTTTGTCTGAAACTTGAATGTGTGCGTGAAAGTTGGAGCATTTCTATTATTTTTCTTAGACCAGGTTACGTACAATAATAAAAATATTAATCTTTATTATTGTCACAAGTAGGCTTACATTAACACTGCAATGAAGTTACTGTGAAAAGCCCCTAGTCGCCACACTCCGGCGCCTGTTCGGGTACACTAGGGAGAATTCAGAATGGCCAATTCATCTTACAAGCACGTCTTTGGGACTTGTGGGAGGAAACCGGAGCATCCGGAGGAAACCCACGCAGACACAGGGAGAATGTGCAGACTCTGCCAGACAGTGACCCAAGCCGGGAATTGAAACCGGGTCCCTAGCGCTCTGAAGAAACAGTGCTAACCACTGTGCTAAATAAATACTATTCATTTTCTTCAAACACAAGTAAACTAGTCTGTTTGCGTCTTCAACAATCAAAGAACATAAATGGTTAAAAACCCACTGAATTGGCAAGCCTACCCTTTCAAAGTACCCTTGCGGGCCACGGAGGAGTGGGAAAAGCAGGGACCAATTCAACCTCGACTAAACCTGATCGCATCAAATTGGAATTGGATAAAAGAAAATCATTGGCATGGAGAAGGACAAATGCAACATGATTTGTGAATAGGACTTGGCCTAATGATTCTCAGGCCTCGTAGCTGCGTGTTTCTCGGCAGCGTGAGGCGGCGTGCCTTTCGCTGGCACGAGATTCTCTGCTCTCGCTGCTGTCAATGGAAATTCTTATTGAAGACACCCCGTGTCACTGGGAAAGCAGCGGGCGGGGGCTAAACTGACAGCGGATGAGAGAATCCCACTGCCAGCGAATGGCTGGAGAATTCCGTCCAAGATGTCGGAAGGGAGAAGGAATGGCTGAACTTCATGCTCTGGCCGTCATTACTTTGGGGGAGGCTTGATGGAGCTCTTAGTTCTTTCTTGCCCATTATTTGCCTTTTTCAACCACAGATCCCCTTCAGGAATGGAATAAATGAATAAAAAGCAACATTCAAACTGTACTTGGGAGGCTCTCTCAGCCCCCGGGTGGTCAGCCTCTGGGCAGGGTGGCATGCTGGAACTACTGATGTCACCTGTGCACCTTGGCACAGCCAAGCTGACACCTTGGCAGTACCACTCAGGCACCCTGGTAGTGCCACCTGGGTTTCAGCCTGGCACTGCCAAGGTGCCATGTTGGCATTTTGCCCACACTAGGGATTGGGCCCACGGGTTCACTGCCCTTATGAGGTGGGATGCCAGGGGTTAGGGGGCCTAATGACGCCCGGAAAGGTGTGTTAGAGGGTCCAGAGGCTGCAGTGGGGGTCAATAGATCGGGGTGCCCTTGAACAATTATCTCTTCCTGCACTGGAGAGTAGAGATCATTAGTGCCGTAAATGGGACTAAGTGCAGCCTTGGCGGGGTGTTCCATGCTGATGCCCTGAAATGAAATAGAGTCACGTTTAATAGCGGGGTCGTTCTCAGCATTGCTGGAGCTGGGAAACACCTGGGGAAATGCACTGACACATGACTCTTGTTCATTTCCATTAAATATCTCGCCCAATATCTCACAATGACCCTCTACCAGGGCTGGTTTAGCTCAGTGGACTAGACAGCTGCTTTGTAATGCAGAACAAGGCCAGCAGCGCGGATTTAATTCCCATATCAGCTTACCCAAATAGGCACCGGAATGTGGCGACTAGGGGCTTTTCACAGGAACTTCATACTTGTGACAATAAAAGGTTATTGCAAATGATCCTTCCCTCCTTTCCACACAAGCCATTATGAGCACTCACACGTCCCTGCTTTACTCCTTGCAGGGGAAGCAAACACACTACTCGGGCAGAGTTGGTGGTGGATGACCTCGAGTGACAGGTACCTAGTCGGCCATTGGCAGTGCCTTCTTTACTGGAAAGCAGGTCTTGTTCCAGGAGCTCGTCAGTGTAACTGATGAAAGCCATTCCAGCTTGTAAATTTCACTGAAGAAGTACTTCCTGCTGTGCACCTTTGGTGACCTTGGCAAGCTGAAGACACAGTTTGAAAAAAGGATGCAAAGGGTTTCCCCACGAGACTTAGAACCCGTCATTGGAAAAGTCGGAGAAGGCTGGATGACTGGCCCGTTCTCACTTTCCAAGTCCTTCCCACTCCGAACTCGCCTCTGCCAGGCTGGAAAAATTCTGCCCTCGGGGTCATATGGCCTCCAACAAATCTAATTGGGAATAAGGGAAAAACCTCAGGCGGGATTCACCGGGATCCGGCCAAAGAGTGGCGTGAACCACTCCGGCATCTGGCCGCCCGAAAGGTGCGAAGTTGGGGGCTAGGCTGGCGCTGGAGTGATTGGTGCCGTGCCAACCGACGCCGAAGAGCCTCCGTTAGCCGGTGCGAGTTGGCGCACGCGCAGGAACGGCAGCATGTTCCCGGAATTACTGGCGTGATTCCTGCGAATGCGCAGTGGGTTTCTTCTTCATGCCGGCCATGGCGGAGCGTTACAGCAGCCGGTGCGGAGGGAAAGAGTGACCCACAGCAGAGGCCCACCCGCAGATCGGTGGGCTCCAATCGCGGAGCCACCCTGCCCTCCCCCCCCACCAGATCCCCCCGAAGATTCCGCAGGAGGCCGCAGAGCCAGGTCCCGCCGGTACAAACCTTGTGAATTTACGCCGGCGGGACTGGCCGAAAATGTGCGGCCGCCCAGCCCATCGCAGAGCGGAGAATCACGGGGGGGGGGGGCCGCTGCCAATGGCCCCCGACCAGCGCGGCGCGATTCCCACCCCCAGCAAAAAAATGGCGCCAGAGAATTCGGCAGCCGGCGTTGGGGCAGGGGAGGGATTCACGCCACCCCCGAAATTCTACAGTTCGGCGGTCGGGGGGGGGGGGGGGGGGGGGGGTCAGGGAATCCCACCCCTCTTTTCCCAGAGGGTGATGAGAATGTGAAACTCCTTACCACAAGGAATAGCACAGATGCATTTACAGGGAAGGAGAGGAACGAACGAAAGGCGGGAGGAGAAGGCTCAGGTGAGAATCAACACTAGTTGAGTTGGGCTGAATGCGTTGTTTCTGAAGTGTAAATTCTGTGTACGGATGTTAAGTGAAGCTTTGATGTAAATTGCTGAGTCAGATCGTATCTTAATCTGGTTGTTTTTATTTGTGCATCAAGGTGTCCACCAATTTTACCATGAGACAATGGGGTGCATATTTAAGAAGGGAGAAGGGGAGAAGATGGGAAATCATAGGCCGGTTAGCCTGATTTTGGTCATCGGTAAGATTTTAGAGGTCCATTATTAAAGATTAGATCGTGGAGTAATTGGAAGTGCATGGTAAAATAGGACTGAGTCAGCACGGCTTCGTCATGGGGAGGTCATGTCCGACAAACCTGCTAGAGTTCTTTGAGGAAGTAAGAAGTAAGTTAGACAAAGGAGAACCAGTGGATGTGATTTATTTAGATTTCCAGAAGGCCTTTGACAAGGTGCCGCATAGGAGACTGTTAAATAAATTAAGAGCCCATGGTGTTAAGGGTAAGATTTGATTTGATTTTGATTTGATTTGATTTATTATTGTCACATATACTAGTATACAGTGAAAAGTATTGTTTCTTGCATGCTGCACAAACAATGCATACTGTATCCTGGCATGGATAGAGAATTGGCTGACTGGCAGAAGGGAAAGAGTGGGGCTAAAGTGGTCTTTTTCAGGATGGCAGCCAGGCACTGGTGGTGTACCTCAAGGGTCGGTGCTGGGAACACAACTTTTCACAATATACATTAATGATCTGGAGGAAGGAACCGAAGGCACTGTTGCTAAGTTTGCAGATGATACTAAGATCTGTAGAGGTACAGGTAGTATTGAGGAAGTAGGCGGGCTGCAGAAGGACTTGGACAGGCGAGGTGAGTGGGCAAAGAAGTGGCAGACGGAATACAATGTGGAAAAGTGTGAGGTTATGCACTTTGGAAGGAGGAATGGAGGCATAGACTATTTTCTAAATGGGAAGATGCTTAGGAAATTAGAAGCACAAAGGGACTTGGGAGTCCTTATTCAAGATTCTCTTAAGGTTAACGTGCAGGTTAAGTTGGCAGTTAGGAAGGCAAATGCAATGTTCGCATTCATGTCGAGAGGGCTATAATATAAGACCAGGAATGTACTTCTGAGGCTGTATAAGGCTCTGGTCAGATCCCATTTGGAGTACTGTGAGCAGTTTTAGGGCCCGTATCTAAGGAAGGGTGTGCTGGCCTTGGAAAGGGTCCAGAGGAAGTTCACAAGAATGGTCCCTGAAATGAGGAGCTTGTCATATGAAGAATGGTTGAGGACTCTGGGTCTGCACTCGTTGGAGTTTAGAAGGATGAGCGGGGATCTGATTGAAACATACAGGATGCTGCGTGGCCTGGATAGAGGGGACGTGGAGAGGATGTTTCCACTTGTAGGAAAACTAGAAGCAGAGGACACCATCTCAGACTAAAGGGATGATCCTTCAATACAGAGATGAGGAAGAATTTCTTCAGCCAGAGGGTGGTGAATCTGTGGAACTCCTTGCCGCAGAAGGCTGTGGAGGCCAAATCACTGAGTGTCTTTAGGATAGAGAAAGATAAGTTTTTGATCAATAAGGGGATCAGTGGTTATGGGGAGATGGCAGGAGAATGGGGATGAGAAAAATATCAGCCATGATTGAATGGCGGAGCAGACTTGATGGGCTGAGTGGCCTAATTCTGCTCCTATGTTTTATGATCTTATATTGTCGCCTTGTAATTCTGATTCCAGACAGAAGATGCTGAGGTACCTTTTGCAAGATGATGGGAATTTAAGAGCAAACATGCCAGTCTTGCAATGTTCCTCTTATGGGCACAGGCCTGGGAATAGCTGAGCCATGTATTACTTTGGACATAGCTGGTACAAGGCGGAATTAAAGGGAAAGAAAACATAATTCCCACCCAAGCCTTAGGGAAAAATAATCGTGCTGAGCATTTGTATGATAATGAAGAGGCAAATTTATACTCCTGAATGCAAAGAAATTTACAAAGGGAAAAGCATTTGAAATGATGAAGCGTATGTTGCCTGGTTTCTACCCTTCTGTATTTCCTGTACGGACAGACATCATGGAATTTATACCTCCCACTTATGGATCCCTATTTTAACTGACATTTTTTGTTTCCAGACTATTCAGTCACTATTAAAGGAAAACTGGAGCTTTATTGTCAGGGATTGAATGAATGGGCTGTTACTGTGCGGATCCAATTTTATATCCGGTTAGACAAGCCCAAAAAAGTCCCAATCCCTTCAGATCAGTTATAAATTGATACAAACGCTGTCATGACAATGCTTTCTCAGTAAGTATTTATGAGGGCTAAACATTGCCAGCAAATAGCCTCCATAAACTAAAAATAAACAGAAGGACATTGCGAGTTCTCCAGCAACTATTATCGCTGACTGTCCATTATTAGCCACACAATGCACCTACAGCTGTCACTGTAGCTTCAGTTTATTTATCCCAAAGGTAGGCATTGTACTTTTTCATTGACTCTTGCAGGACTCTGGCTGAGAAACTATCAAACACAAGTTGCCAGTCTTCATGTATGAATCAAGACAGGAAGTGACTGCAGGCTATTTAGTCATAGAAGGCATCAATTACTAGGGGGCATAGGTTTAAGGTGCGAGGGGCAAGGTTTAGAGGCGATGTACGAGGCAAGTTTTTTTACACAGGGGGTAGTGGGTGCCTGGAACTCACTGCCGGAGGAGGTGGTGGAAGCAGGGACGATAGTGATGTTTAAGGGGCATCTTGACAAATACATGAATAGGATGGGAATAGAGGGATATGGACCCCGGAAGTGTAGAAGATTTTAGTTTAGATGGGCAGCGTGGTCGGCGCAGGATTGGAGGGCCGAAGAGCCTGTTCTTGTGCTTTTCTTTGTTCTTTGTTCTTCAGCAGAGGACTGTGATGGACACAAATCAGAAACCAAAAAGGTTTTGTGAGAGGGAATAACTAAGGGAGATCAACATTAGTAGAGAATTGGTACTGGGAAAATTGATGGGATTAAAGGCGGATAAATCCCCAGGGCATGAGAATCTGCATCCCACAGTGCTTAAGGAGGTGTCTTTGGAAATAGTGTATGCATTGGTGGTCATCTTCCGGGATTCTATAGACTCTGGAACTGTCCCTGCAGATTGGAGGGTAGCTCACGTCACACCGATATTCAACAAGGGAGGTAGAGATAAAGCAGGGAATTGTAGACCAGTAAGCCTAATGTCGGTAGTGGGGAAAATGTTTGAATCCATTATCAAGGACTTTATAGCGGAACATTTAGAAAGCAGTAGCAGGATCAGTCAGAGTCAGTATGGATTTATGAAGGGAAAATCATGCCTGCCAAATCTGTTGGAATTCTTTGAAGATGTAACCAGTACAGTTGACAAGGTGGGGGGCAGTCAATGTGGTATATTTGAACTTTCAGAAGGCGTTTGACAAAGGCCTGCGTAAGAGACTATTGTGCAAAATTAAAGCGCATGGGATTGGAGAAATGTATTGAGGTGGATAGAAAACTGGTTGGCAGAGAGGAAACAAAGAGTAGGGATTAATGGGTCCTTTTCAAATTGTCAGGCATTAACTAGTGGGGTGCCACAGGGATCGGTGCTGGGACCCCAGCTATTCACAATATATATTAATGATTTGGATCAGGGAACAAAATGTAACATCTCAAAGTTTGCAGACGATGCCAAGATGGTGGAAAGGTGAACTGCGACGAAGGTGCAGGGATCCTACAGCATGACCTGGACAGGTTGGGCGAGTGGGAAAATCAATGGCAGCACAGTATAATTTGGATAAGTGTGAGGTTATTCACTTTGGAAGCAAAAACAGGACGGCAGATTACTACCTGAATGGTTGTAAATTGGGAGTGGGGAGTGTGCAGCGGGACCTGGGTGTGCACCAGTCGCTGAAGATAAGCATGCAGGTGCAGCAGGCGATAAAGAAGGCTCATGGTATGTTGGCCTTCATTGCGGCATCTGGAGTATTGTGTGCAGTTTTGGTTTCCTTCTCTGAGGAAGGATGTTCTTGCTCTCGAGGGAGTGCAACAAAGGTTCACCAGACTGATTCCAGGGATGGCGGGACTATCATATGAGGAGAGATTGACTGGGTTGGGATTGTTCTCACTGGAGTTCAGACGAATGAGGGGGGATCTCATAGAGACTTATAAAATTTTAACAGGACTAGACAGGGTAGATGCAGGGAAGATGTTACCAATGATAGGTATGTCCAGAACCAGGGATCACAGCCTGAGGATTCAGGGTAAACCATTTCAGACAGAGATAAGGAGACATTTCTTCACACAAAGAGTGGTGAGCCTGTAGAATTCATTGCCACAGGAAGTAGTTGATGCTAAAACATTGAATATATTCAAGAGGTGGCTGGATATAGCACTTGGGGAGAATGGGATCAAAGGCTCTGGGGAAAAAGCAGGATTAGACTATTGAGTTGGATGATCAGCCATGATCATGATGAATGGCGGAGCAGGCTCGAAGGGCCAAAATGCTTCCTCCTGCTCCTATCTTCTATGTATCTATGTCCTCTTCTGCAACAGCACTCAGAAGATTACACAGCATTGAAAACACAGACACAAACCACTGGGGTCAATTACTCTGCTCCAGTGTCCATTCTCCACACACGCTTTCTTAATCCTTCTCACCCAATCAGTTATAACCTTCGAACCTTTTCTTAAGATCAGAGTGGGAGTTGACTATTTGGCCTCTCGGGCCTGCTCGTTTGAACATATGAAGAAGGAGCAAGAGGTGGCCGTTCAGCCTCTCTAGCCTGCTCCGCCAATCGATTCGAACATGGCTGACTATTCTGCCTGCTCCCTCCAATCCTTGTCCACCTTTCCCTGAAATGTATCTCTGCTGTTCAATTTCCCTACTTCATGTGGCAGCGCTGAGTAGTGCAAATATGGGCTGCACGGGTAGCACAGTGGTCAGCACTGTTACTTCACAGCGCCAGGGACCTGGGTTCGATTCCCGGCTTGGGTCACTGTCTGCGCAGAGCCTGCACGTTCTCCCTGTGTCTGCGTGGGTTTCATCCGGGTACTCCTGTTTCCTCCCACGTGTCCTGAAAGACGTGCTTGTTAGGTGAATTGAACATTCTGAATTCTCCCTCTGTGTACCCGAACAAGCACTGGAGTGTGACGACTAGGGGCTTTTCACAGTAACTTCATTGTAGCGTTAATGTAAGCCTACTTCCCGTACCGGCCTCCCCGGACAGGCGCCGGAATGTGGCAACTAGGGGCTTTTCACAGTAACTTCATTGAAGCCTACTCGTGACAATAAGCGATTTTCATTTCATTTCATTTCATTGTGACACTAATAAAGATTATTATTGGCTGACCTTTCCCCACATACATACTCTCTTGATTAGGATCAGGGGATATGGAGAGAAGGCAGGAGAATGCGGGATGAGAAAAATATCAGCCATGATTGAATGGCGGAGCAGACTCGATGGACCGAATGGCTTAACTCTGCTCCTATGTCTTATGGTCCCCTGCTACCCTATCCCCCCTCCCGTAGAAGTGCTGAGTCCTGTTATAGCTTCACAGCAGTTGCTTCAACTGAGGCCGCATCATGTGGTATATGCTTCCACTGCATCATCTAGAGAGGAAAGGATAACATTAATGTGAATCCTGGGTCGGAATTCTCTGGCCAGGCATTGGCGGCAGGATTCTCGCCAGCAGCAGCAACCCCCCCCCCCCCCCCCCCCCCCCCGCCCCCCTCCCAACTCCTCCGCACCCCCCGCGGGCTTCTCAGAGATGGGGGGGGGAGTGGCTTCAATGAGGTTTCTCTTTGACAGCGGTGGGAATTGGGAATCCCACTGCCAGCAAACGGCATGCCCCCTCTTGCTGCCAAGAAACACATGGCTGGAAGCACCGAAAATCCCACCCCTGGAGTCTTCACAAGTCGCTGGCACTGATCACAATGCAGGAGGCTGCACACTCCACAGGTATCCTTGCCATTGATCATGAAGAGAGACAAGCGGTGATCTAAATTTAGTCCCACACTTCAAGTAGTGCCTTCGATGCCGCTATGCCATTCTCATGTCAGGAGTTGGCACCTCAGAATTCGTCCCAAAATTAACTCTGCATCACTTTTCAGGACAACTGTGGTAGTATGACTAGGGGTATTATGGTACCTTAGAAGTGAGCTGCTATTGGTGCAGAGGACTCGCTGCCCATTGGCCCGGGTAAGTCATGTGCCCCTCAGCCGATTGACTGAGAGGCAGGTAGCTCCGCCTACAAGGCGGGATATAAGAACCCGTGCTTCCCGGCAGTCGGCCATTCTTCTGTACGTCTGCTGCCGGGCACACATCTTCTGCATTAAAGCCTTTTGTTTGGATCTCACCTTCGTCTCGTGTCCAATTGATGGTGCATCAACAACTTTGACCATGGGTTGCAGACATACACTTCTTCCGGAAAACAGGTTCCGTACACCCAACACCGGCTCAGTGATGTCTTACTTGATGACTCAAAACTAGTATTTGTGCCTCAAGGACTTTACTTGGAAAGGAATAGCAGCGATGAATATGAATGCTGTCCTGGCCAATATTTATCTCTCAATTAACATTACAAAGAACTCAGGTTACCTGGTCATTGTCAAATAGCTGTTTGTGGGAGCTTGCTATACACAACTTGGCTGCTGCATTTCCTGCATTACAATTCAAAAGTACTTAATTGGCTGTAAAGCCCTTTGGAACATATTAACATTCAAGCCTAATAAAGCTTTAATTTCCATTGTGCACAATTTTGATAAAGCCATTTATTCATTTTCATAAATCCCTGTCTCCATTATTCAATGTGGCCTCAATCCATTTGTTTGATTACTGGTGTACCAGTCGCCTGTTGCCAATGTACTGGCACCAAAAACATCCAATAGTGATTTAATATGACTTGTTATACTTACTACTCCAGTCAATTAACAGATGTCGCATTTATTTTAAACACAAAATAATTTAGTATTTAATCAGTTTTAAAGACGTCAGCAATTGCTCTAAGTACCTATTTGATTTTGTAATTTATGGGTTAAATAGCTTGTTTCTCAATGTAATAGAGTTAATCAGCCCAGGGCCCGACATTAAGCAGCCCATTAACTGCATAGCTAAAAAGAAAACCCTGTAAAATATACCAAGGTTCTTTTTGCAGATCAGTGCAGTGATGTAGGTCAATACTGAACGAATAGCTGGATCCTGCAATTACTCCTCATACAATAAGGGGCATTTTGACATGGGCTGATGCTGTAAAATAGTCAATATGAGATCCGTCCCAGCTCACACATCTCTTGCAATTTTTATTCTCTTCCAGTCACAGGGAAGATAGATAAAAACAATAATGCCTGTTTTCCACTGTCATCCGAAGTCAGAGTTGGTTCTCTCACCTCAAAACCATAAGACGCAGGAGCAGAAGTAGGTCACTTGACCCACTGAGTTTGCCCCACCATTCAATGAGATCATGGCAGATCTGACATAATCCTCAACTCCACATTCCCGCTCTAACCCCATAAACCTGGATTCCCTGACTGATTAGAAATTTGTCTGTCTCAACATTGTTATCGACCCGGCCTCTACAGCTCTCTGCAGTAAAGAATTCCATAGATTTACTACCCTCCGAGAGAAGACACTCCACTTCACCTCTGTCATAAATGAGCGACCTCTGGACCAACTCAAGATTTGCTTTATCTCAAGCATATCCTCCAGAAAGGGATCGCAGATCCGGGGCGGGATTCTCCGACCTCCCGCCGGGTCAGAGAATCGCCCGGGGCCGACATCAATCCCGCCCCCGCCGTGACCCGAATTCTCCGCCACCTGAGATTCTGCGGGGGCGGGAATTGCGCTACGCCAAGTCGGCGGGCCCCCCGCAGCGATTCTCCGGACCGCGATGGGCTGAAGTCCCGCTGCTAACAAGCCTCTCCCGCCCGCGTGGATTAAACCACCTCTCTTACCGGCGGGATTGGCGGCGCGGGCGGGCGCCGGGGTCCTGGGGGGCGCGTGGGGCGATCTGACCCCTGGGGGTGCCCCCATGGTGGCCTGGCCCACGATCGGGGCCCACCGATCGGCGGGTGGCCCTGTGCCGTGGCGGCACTCTTTTTCTTCCGCCTTCGCCATGGTCTTCACCATGGCGGAGGCAGAAGAGACCCCGTCCCCTGCACATGTGCCAGGATGTTGTCAGCAGCCGCTGATGCTCCGGCACATGTGCGGACTTACGCCGGCCGGCGAAGTCCTTTCGGCCCCGGCTGGCGTGGCACCAAAAGCCGTTCACGCCAGCCAGCGGAATGGGAACCACTCCGGCGCGGGCCTAGCCCCTCAATGTGAGGGCTTGGCCCCTAATGGTGCGGAGTCTTCCGCACCTTTGGGGTGGCCCGACGCCGGAGTGGTTCACGCCACTCCAACACACTGGGACCCCCCCGCCCTGCCGGGTAGGGGTGAATCCCGGCACTGATATTCGTTAAGGACAGGAAATCCGAGGGTGAGTACCTTTGCCCACTGCTGGGAAGCAAATGGTAGCCTCACCGTCCTAAGCATTAGGCACAGAGAATTAATCATGGTAAAAATCCAACCATTTTAAGTTAATAGCCAATTAGGTACCTTCTGACTGTCCGTGGGAGCATGTAAGTGCAGTCTGTGACTGATGGCAAATAGCAGCCCCTCTGACGTCTCTTTTGAGTTTAATTTCCATTTGACTTCAAAATTCACAGATTGACATGACATATTCAAAAATAGACTTCCGATGAAGTAACTGGACCTTGCAAATTTGCCCTGAATTCCCCTGACTTGCTTTTATCTTGATACTGAAATGAATTTTCATATATGAATTTTCAATTATGATATAGAATCATAGAATTTACAGTGCAGAAGGAGGCCATTCAGCCTATCGTGTCTGCACCGGCCCTTGGAAAGAGCACCCCACTTACGCCCACAACTCCACCCCATCCCAGCCCAGCAACACCACCCACCTTTTGGACATTAAGGGCAATTTAGCATGGCCAATCCACCTAACCTGCACATATTTGGACTGTGCGAGGAAACCGGATCATCCGGCGGAAACCCACGCAGTCACTGGGAGAACGTGCAGACTCCGCACAGACTGTGACCCAAGCCGTGAATCGAACCGAGAATTCCGGAGCTGTGAAGCGACAGTGATAACCACTGTGCTACCGTCCCACCTCAAGTGCTCCAAATAAAGTGTCAAAAATCAAAATCAAACTTTCTGGCGAGCAGGAATACGTTTTATCTTCAGCATGCACTGCTCCTGCAATAATTTCTAGATTTACATGAGGAGACAAATGTGTCTCATTGCACTTTATGGTGGAATAGTGTTGGTGGCCTGCGTCAATAATTAGCAACACAAGTTCAAATCCCACCAGGGCAATTGGGGAATTTGAATTTAATTGGAATAAAAAACTATGCTGACTGCAGGATGGTGATAAAAAAACTATCAAGTTAACAACTGTCTTTTCAGAAGGAAATCTGCATTCTTTACCTAATTTGGCTTATGTTGGACTTCAACACCAATACAATTTTGGCCGGGATTCTCCAAGCCTGCGTCGTTCAAAGAATCAGCAGGGCCGCAGGAAATTCCCGCCACGCTGTTCTGACGCCAGGCCACCGATTCTCCGGTGACCGGAGAATATGCGTCAATCGTGCCCGCGCGGTCGCCGCGGCGGCGGTCGGGGGCAGCTGAAGTAGGCCCCTGTGGTGATTCTCCATGGGTGACTGGCCAAACTCCCGCCGGCTTGGTTCACATCCGGTACCACCTGACGGAAGCTGGGACCCGCGGCCACGGTTGCGGTCCTGGCGCGGGTCGGGGGAATCTGACACTGCATCAGCAGTGGCCAGGCCCGCAATCGGGGGCCACCGATCGGCGGGCCATTGCAATCTGGGGGAACCAACATTACTCCGCGCAGGCCCGCTGTGTGGCTCCGCCACGTCGGCAGCGCCTGCACCGAGGTGGGCCGCTGCACACGTGCGCAGACCCGCTTGCGGCCACCGTGTGCATGCGCGGCCGTGCAGTCTAGACAGCAGGGCCCCGCCAGCAGCTAGCGATGCGGGACGCATGGCGGGGCTCTGCTCGCCCCCTGGAAAAAGTCCGGAGTAATTCTCGCCCATTTGCTGGCGATACGTTTTAATCTTAACTGCCCTCAGAAGTCAGTCATTTGAATTTGAGAGAGTGACTCATGTTCTCAAGGGCATTTAGGAATGGACAATAAATCAAATGCTGTGAATGAACAGGAAAAGCGTCAAGCTTTCTCGTACACACACATAATTTATTGTGATCACACATCGGAGGGATCCTTGATTCAGCAACTTGTGTCCTGCAGCATTTTCAGTCTATCCTCTTGGCCCAAATCGTCCAGTAAGTGTTAAGTGGCCACTACCCACAAAGTACTTCCTGACTGATCTTACTGCCGAGTCCTTCTGATCATGGCTGACACAGACTTGGACAGGATGGCATCTCCTATCTAACACCAGCGAGCAGAATAGAATCAGGGGAAATGGAGGACATGGCCCCTTTTTATGGCAGTAGCTGCTGTGCATTCTGGTAAGTATTTCAAGGTCCAGTCTTACAAAAAATGCGTGTGAGTCAGTGAGCGAGTGAGCGAGTGAGTGAGTGAGTGAGTGATTGGGTGAGTGAGCAATCGACTTGAGTAGCTGCGGTGTGAGGTCATTAGGTGGGTAGAGGGTGAGTGAATGAGGAGGTAGGTGGGTAGGTGGGTGGTACAGTAGCACAGTGGGTAGCACTGTTGCTTCACAGCTCCAGGGTCCGAGGTTCAAGTCCCGGCGTGGGTCACTGTCTGTGTGGAGTCTGAACATTCTCCCCATGTCTGCGTGGGTTTCCTCCGGGTGCTCCGGTTTCCTCCCACAAGTCCCGAAAGACGTGCTTGTTCTGTGAATTGGACATTCTGAATTCTCCCTCAGCCTACTAAACGGGCACGGAGTGTGGTGACTAGGGGCTTTTCACAGTAATTTCATTGCAGTGTTAATGTAAGCCTACTTGTGACAATCAAGATTATTATTATTAGGTTGGTGAGCAGATAACTGGGTGAGTGGGTGAGGAGATAGGTGTGTAGGGTGGTGAGTGGGTAGATGGGCGAGTGGATGTGGAGGTAGGTATGTAGGTGGGTAGGTTGATGAATGGGTAGTCACATAAGTGGACATGCAGGTAGGTGGATGAGATGGGTGGTTGGGTGAATGGGTAGTCACATTGTTGGGGGATTAAGCATGATGGTTAAGGTGGCAATCAGGGTGTTAGTGGGGTTAGTGGGGGGGGAAGAGTAGGCGAGTTGGGTGGGATTTGGGTGAGTGCTTTGGAGGAGAATGCATCATAGAATCGTAGAATCATAGAATTTACAGTGCAGAAGGAGTCCATTTGGCCCATCGAATCCTCACCAGCCCTTGATGGTTGTGAAGTTACCCAGGTGTCGGACAAGGTTTCAATCTATCTAGTATTTCCTGGCTAACCTAAGTCGCTGTTTTAGAATCGGTCATAGGCACATTTGAGGACATCTTTAGTTGGCAGTTTTTTGATACAGGGAGGAGGCTGCACCTGTTTTATTTAACTCTGTGGGACAACTTTTTCTCATTTTCTAAGTTGGCAAGTACAGGGATCCATGGTGAACGCTGAAAAAAAAACTTCACAAGTAGCAAATTAAATGCAATTCGCTGCAAAGAGGAGAGACAACAATCTCACACAGACATATTAAGATATTGCTTAATAGTAACAGAGTTGTGGCCAACAAGAAAACAGATCCTCGCTGATAAAACATTGAACCACACTATCATTAGATTAGTGTCTCAGGAACAATATGCCCCGTGTAATAAAATCCAAACTGACTGCCGTCGGGATGGAAGATGGTATTTGCACCACCCATGGTGCCAGCTGCTGTTTCTAATTATACAAAGGAAGCAGCTGTGTCGGAAGAATCGAGGATACTGCAACGGTTAGAGCCAGTGAAGAATAGGGTAGAGGGAAGAAGAGGAAGGTAAATACTTGACCCATTCGGATTACAATTTTTGCAGGCAAAGGGAAATCTATTAGTAAAGGATAATTACCCTCACAGTTACCAGTTGCATTGGGAAAAGGTTATTATTCACTCATTGCCTCGTTGCTTGAGAGTTTTAGCTTTTACTTTGGGTAATGTCAGTCGTTGGCCAGTGTTGTCTGCAACAGATGTTTTGCTTTGGTTCTTTGACAAACTCAAATGTATGCAAAGTGGTGCAGTCTTTAGCTCTCTGTTCCAATTAATTTGGGAGAGATGGCTGCCATTTAACCCTTTTGTAAATTAAGCTTTGCTGGCCAGGAGGTAGCAATGCTAAATTTTCGATGATCATAGAATTTACAGTGCAGAAGGAGGCCATTCGGCCCAATTGAGTCTGCACTGGCCCTTGGAAAGAGCACCCTGCTTAAGCCCATAACGCCACCCTATCCCAGTAACTCAGCAACCCTACCTTAAGACCATAAGACCATAAGACATAGGAGTGGAAGTAAGGCTATTCGGCCCATCGAGTCCACTCCGCCATTCAATCATGGCTGATGGGCATTTCAACTCCACCTACCAGCATTCTCCCCGTAGCCCTTAATTCCTCGCGACATCAAGAATTTATCTATCTCTGCCTTGAAGCCATTTAGCGTCCCGGCCTCCACTGCACTCCACGGCAATGAATTCCACAGGCCCACCACTCTCTGGCTGAAGAAATGTCTCCGCATTTCTGTTCTGAATTTACCCCCTCTAATTCTAAGGCTGTGCCCATGGGTCCTCGTCTCCTCGCCTAACGGAAACAGTTTCTTTGCGTCCACCCTTTCTAAGCCATGTATTATCTTGTAAGTTTCTATTAGATCTCCCCTTAACCTTCTAAACTCCAATGAATACAATCCCAGGATCCTCAGCCGTTCATCATATGTTAGACCCGCCATTCCAGGGATCATCCGTGTGAATCTCCTCTGGACACGCTCCAGTGCAAGTATGTCCTTCCTGAGATGTGGGGCCCAAAACTGGACACAGTACTCCAAATGGGGCCTAACCAGAGCCTTATAAAGGCTCAGTAGCACATCGCTGCTTTTATATTCCAACCCTCTTGAGATAAATGACAACATTGCATTCGCTTTCTTAATCACAGATTCAACCTGCATGTTTACCTTTAGGGAATCCTCGACTAGCACTCCCAGATCCCTTTGTACTTTGGCATTATGAATTTTCTCACCGTTTAGAAAGTAGTCTATGCTTGGATTCTTTTTTCCAAAGTGCAAGACCTCACATTTTCTCACGTTGAATTGCATCAGCCATTTCCTGCACCACTCTCCCAAACTGTCTAGATCCTTCTGCAGCCTCCCCACTTCCTCAGCACTACCTGCCTGACCACCTAACTTTGTATCATCTACCTAACCTAAGGGGCAATTTAGGAAGGCCAATCCGTCTAACCTGCACTTCTTTGGACTGTGGGAGGAAACCGGAGCACCCAGAGGAAACCCACGCAGACACGGGGAGAATGTGCAAACTCAGCACAGACAGTCACCCGAGGCCAGAATTGAACCCAGACCCTGGAGCTGTGAGGCAACAGTGCTAACTACTGTGCCACCTTGCCGCCCCAATAGGACATTGCGAGGAAGTGGAAAAAAATTGCGATTGCTGGAAATCTGACCATCTAAGAAAACTGAGCGGGATTTCCCGGTCATTCCCACCACAAGGTGGGAAATGCCTGCCCGAGATCAACGGACCTTTAAATGGCCCAGGAAATTTGTCATACCGGCCCGCAACGATTCCCATGGCCGAAAATTAGGAGTTCTAATTGTCTTTGTCTGTGCCCTTCCTTCAAGGGGCGATGTCTGCTTCTTTGATTTGCATTCAATTTATTGACCTAATTACCCCCTTGCTAAGTACCTCTGCCTATTTTACTACATTAAAGGTGTTGCAGAAAGGCAGACTGTTGATATTGTCAATCAATCAGCACATGAAATTGAACCATTTTTGTTGGTTCTTCAATTGAGTCAGTGTTCTGTGAAGTTCAGATCTGATGAAGGATATCCCCAAAACAGCAGGGGTGATTTTCAGCTTGTGTTAGCCGTTGGCGAGAGCAGCGGCATGGACATAAAATTCTGTGAGAATCGGAGAGCGCGATTTTTGCCAGGGAGATCGTGTTTTCTGATTTTCCGTACCCCCTCGCCAGTGACACAATGAAGTTCATGCCCAGAACAGGCTGGAACCTCACTTAAACAGATTTTAATACATTGTAGTATACTGACCACCTTGCATCAAGGAATTGTCCTCTCAGTTCCATGGGCTCTAGGGCTAGTTTAGCTTAGTGGGATAGCCCCTGTCACATGATTCACCCCTCACTCATCATTCATACCCCCATCAATGAGATTGAAAAAGTGTGCATCAGTCGTAGGGATCCTACAGGCTCAAAGGTAAATATAGCCCTCGGAGGGGGGGGGGGGGAGAGGGATGTTCCTGGATCTTGCCCTGGCACTGCCCCCGGCACAGGTTGGCATTGCCGGGCCCTGTGCCGGGGGCAGTGTCAGAGGTGAACACTCTGGTGAGCCCCATTGGGGGCAGGGTTCATGTTAATTTTGCTTTGGAGGGGAGGAGGAGCTCCCAAAACTGCTGCTTGTGGTGGTGGTGGTGGTGGGGGGAGGGGGGGGGGGGGGGGGGGGTTTGGGGGGCATGGTTGGTGAGAGCCCTGGCTGGTGCTGATGGTGGTGGTGGAGGGTGGGGGTAAGAGCTACTGATGGTGGTGTGGGGAGTGGGGGGGGGGGGTGGGGGGGCGGGGGAATGAGTGAATGAGGGAAGCCTTCCCCCCCCCCTGTTTGCAGCGGGTGGTTGCACAAAGGGTTTTTTATTTTGCTGATCGGGAGACCATTTTGACAGTGTAAACCACACCCACAGAATTTACTTTCTAAGGGAGGCTTAAACTTTTGAAAAAAAAATTCAGCTCTGCAGCGGGAGAGCGAGACACTGGGATTCAGTCAAAGCCTGACACTTTGAAAAAAGCACCAGAAAGTTACGCCCATTAACCTTTCATTCTCTTTCACCGTTAATTGACCCCCTTGCATCAAGGAATTGTCCTTTTAGTTCCATGGGTTCCAGGGCTGGTTTAGCTTAGTGGGATAGACAGCTGGTTTATGATGCAGATCAAGGCCAGCACAGCGGGTTCAATTCCCGTACCAGCTTATCCGAACGAGTGCCGGAATGTGACGACTAGGGGCTTTTCACAGTAATTTCATACTTGTGACAATAAATACTTGTTATTATTATGTTAAAAAATAACTCGAACTGAAGCATCTATTTAATTGAATATTGTGGAGGAGCAAAGATAGCCTCGCTAGCGAAATGAACGCACGAGATTGACCTTCTGGCTGAAAACAGATACTTGGAAAGAAGTTATATGGTGGGGAACAGATAAAGAAAGCGTCACGTAGTTATTTGATTCATTGGGGATTTGTTTGTATTGTTTTCCCTGCTTAAATCACAGCGTGCACCATATAAGGAAGACTGAGCGAGAAGCAGAATGTTTTTGCTTAAATGTGACTACAAACTGGCATGAATAATATATCACTTCTTGATCCTTGTTGAACATTTCATCCAACACAGGATTGAACAATGATTCAACACTGTGAAAAGTTAACATAAAGGATTCCACCCTGATGAAAGCAGAGCAGAAAAATCAATGTGTCATCATCTTCCAGAATAAAGCAGGTCTGGCAAAGAGATTTTCTCGAAATCAGGAAACCACTCGTGCCTACTCGTGACAAGAAGCGATTTTCATTTAATCATAATTTTTGGATTGTCTCACTCAACAATGAAATCTAGCTGCCTTGAAATAACCAAAAGTTATTGACAACAAGCTGAAAACCAGAAAGCCGGAATAGCAAAACGTTCAGGAAAACTACATTGCCTCGCAAAAGAATGAAAGACTTGCTATTGTGATGCCTCAAAGTGCCGCAGCACACGGAAGCATGGGAAATTCCAGAAACGAAGAAGTCAGTATGTTAACTGAAATGAAAATCACTCATTGTCATAAGTAGGCTTCAATTAAGTTACTGTGAAAAGCCCCGAGTCGCCACATTCTGGTGCCTGTTCGGGGAGGCTGGTACGGGAATTGAAGCGTGCTGCTAGCCTGCCTTGGTCTGCTTTCAAAGCCAGCAATTTAGCCCAGTGTGCTAAACCAGCCCCTGCTACTCTGGTAACTCTGGTAGCCTTGACAAAGAAAATTTATCCTGGTCCACTCACGTCGATACTATCACCAAGAAAGCACAACAGCGCCTCTACTTCCTCAGGAAATTCGGCATGTCCACACTGACTCTCACCAATGTTTACAGATGCAGTATAGAAAGCATCCTATCTGGCTGAATCACAGTCTGGTATGGCAAGTGCTCGGGCGAAGACGTCAAGAAACTTCAGAGAGTCATGAACATAGCCCAGTCCATGACACAAACCTGCCCCCCCATCCATTGACTCAATCTACACCTCCCACTGCCTGGGGAACACAGGCCGCATAATCAACGACTCTTATCAACCGGCTTACTCATTCTTTCAACTTCTTCCATCGGACAGGAGATACAAAAGTCTGAGAACACGCATGAACAGATTCAAAAACAGTTTCTTCCCTGCTGTTACTAGACTCCTCAACGACCCTCTTATGGACTGACCTGATTAATACTACACTCCTGTATGCTTCAGCTGATGCCGGTGTCTATGTATCTACATTGTTTACCTTGTGTTGCCCTATTATGTATTTTCTTTTCTTTTCATGTTCTCAATGATCTGTTTGAGCTGCTCACAGAAAAATACTTTTCACTGTACCTTGTACCTGTGACAATAAACAAATCCAATCCAACTATGGTTCAATAGATGGTACGCCTGCCTCTGAAGTAAGGTATGGGTTCAAGCCCCACTTGAGCACATAGCCCTGGCTGATAATCCAGTGCAGTATTGAGGGTCTATTGGATGAGGTGTGAAAACAAAGGCCCAATCTCCCTCTCATGCAAATGTGCAAATGTCCCATGATATTATGTATGGTATTGTTTCTCCAAAACCCTCGGGCCGATTGCATTTTGGATTTCAGGTAATTTTGGTTTTCGGGTACTGCATATAAACTTAAGTTACAATAGCCTCCGCCGAGGTTAGCTCGAGTCTAAAGTCACTATAATAGCTAGGAAAGTAAGATTCATCACTGAATAATAAACACAAGGGGGGCGATTCTCCAATATTGAGGCCAAGTGTTCGCACTGTCGTGAACACTGCTGTGTTTCACGACGACGCGAATAGGGCCCGGGCACGACCTATTCTGGTCCCCACAGGGGGCCGGCATGGCACTGGAGCAGTTCACGCCACTCCAACCTCCTTATGTGGTACCAAATGGGCTCCACGCCAACCCGCACATGCGCAAATGGGCCAGCTCAATCCTGTGGATGCGCAGTTGGGCCGCGCCATCCTGCACATGCGTGGGGAACTTCTCACACGCGCCGGCCCCTACCCAACATGGGGTCTACGTTCAGGGGCCGGCCACGCCAGGACGTAGGCCCAGGGGGGAGAGGCCGGCCTGCCAATCGGTGGGCCCCGATTGCGGGCCAGACCCCAGAAGACCCCTCCCCACAGGCCCGAGCGTTCCTGCAGAGTTCCCGCCAGCAGTGACCAGCGGTGAACGGCGGCGGCAGGACTCTGTCATATCGGAGCGGCCGCTCGGCCCATCCAGGCCAGAGAATCGGTGGCCCTGACGATTCCAGCGGCCCGTGACTGGTGCCGAGCCAAACGCGCCAGCGCAAATAGCACCAATTCTCCACATCTCGGAGAATCGCACACCGGCCTCGGGGCGTCGGTTGCTCCGATTCTCTGGCCCGGCGCGGGGCTCGGAGGATGGCCCCCAGGGTATCTGTTCATGACAAATATTGCAAGCTAAACAGTGCAAACATCCCGCTGAGGGTCAATAAGGTTCAGAAAAGGTACGGGCCGGGATTCTCCATTAGCTGACACCAGAATCGCGAAGGGTGGAGAACTCTAAAATTGCAGCAGGCGCTCATTTGACCCAGATCTCAATTCTCCGACACCTCCACAGCGGTTTCAATGCATTCTGTAATGCATGTACAGTAACACCGTTTGCACATCATTAGTGGGCCTGATCTCCAGGGACTCCAAAATGCTTCGCCTCCGATGGGCCGAGTTCCCGACAGCGTGGTTCACTTGTGTTTTTAACGATCGTGTCATGGCTGTTGAGGGCAGAGAGAGAGGGGGTATGGAAAGTGTCTAACATCGTCGCAGTTTGCTGACAGGTGTGCCGCTGGCTGGGGGGTGTCTTGTTATGCTCTTGGCGTAGCATAAGCTGCTTCCTTGATGTGCACTCTGACAAAGGAAGGTTCAGACTTGGAGATAGCTTCAACATGTTTATTAAACTGTTAACAATTCTCCTACTTTGAATCGACTCTACTGTTAATCCTTCTATAGCTACTCAGACTGACGAACCAGTCTGCTACAATCAGCGGTGGGCTGTGCAGTTGGGGTGGACGGGCACGGAACACCATTGCCGCAGCCAGAAAGGCAGCCATGCAGCTGCGCACGCCGCTGGCAATCCACTGTGAACTTAGGGCCACGAGTCGAATGGGTGCCCCCCCAGGCCACCCCCCCAGGTGCCCTCTGGCCTAGCAGAACCATCAGCTGCATGGGCACGCTCCTGCACATCTAATGCCATCTTGTTGGCTGGGATGAGGGTGTGTTGGGATTGTAATATGTATACGTGGCTTGTCAGCCTCCCAAGTATTAATCACGGACACGGCGAATCCTGCACCATTTTTCATTGGAATCGATTGTGTTCCACGTGGTGCAGGTGCTAGCCCCTCCACAGTTGCTGAATTGATCCAGGTTCTGTGCCAGTTTTGCTGTCATGAATGTCCACGAATTCTACGTCGGCGTCAACACTTAGTCTCAGAAACGTCGAATCCCACCTTTGGATGTGCTTAGCTTTCAGCATTATGGATAAAGGATACTTGAAGAAGAACAGGCGAGTTCTTCATGGTCCTGGTCAATTATCATATCTCAACCAACAGTACAAAATAAGAAATAGATTTTCCAGTCATCATCTGCGTCACGGTGGCACAGTGGTTAGCACTGCTGCCTCACAGCACCAGGGAACCGGGGTCAATTTTGACCTCGGGTGACTGTGTGGCATTTGCAATTTCTCCCCATGTCTGCGTGGGTTTCCTCCGGGTGCTCTAGTTTCCTCCCACAGTCCAAAGATGTGCAGGTTAGGTGGGATAATGGGGATAGGGCGGGGGAGTGAGCTAAGTAGGGTGGTTTTTCAGAGGGTCGGTGCGGACTGGATGGACCCAATGGCCCTTCTGCAGGGGTTCTATGATTTTATGATTCTATGACCACGTTCCTGCTTGTGAGACTTTACTTGTGCAAATTAGTTGCTCTGAGTCCTATCTCATGAAAGTAACTACACTTTAATTGGTTACAAAGAGCTGTGGGGCATCCTGAGGTCACGGAAAGCACTAAACCAAAAATAACGCCAATATCCAGTGCAGTGCTGAGGGATTGCTGCATTGTCAGGGGTGCCATCTCTCTGATGAGACATTAAAGCAAGCCCTGATCCCGTGGCACCAAGTTAACGTGGAAGGGGGGAGTTAAGCTGCGCATCATGGTCAATATTTATCCCTCAATCAACATCGCAAAAGCAGGTTATCCGGGCAGTATCACACTGTTGTTTGTGGGAACTTGTTGTCCACATAGTGGCTGCTGTTTTTCCGACATTACAATAATGGTTACACTTCAAATATATGGCTTGTCGGCATCTGTTGGTCATCAAAAGCGCTATATCAATGATCAATGCAAGTACTTTCAAGTTCTTTCTTTATGAAAAAAAAAGTGGCCTTCCACTGTTGCTATGGCATCAAGTATAAGCTGTCTCTTAGGAATGCGACTCTATCTTAAAATGACCACAAGCAGCCCTCCTTTGCCTTACCAACAATTACCAACAGGGGGCAGTTTATAACAGGGGGCAGCACAGTAGCACAGTAGTTATCACTGTTGCTTCACAGCGCCAGGGTCCCAGGATCGATTCCGGGCTTGGCTCACTGTGCGGAGTCTGCACGTTCTCCCCGTGTCTGCGTGGGTTTCCTCCGAGTCCTCTGGTTTCTTCCCACAAGTCCCGAAAGACGTGCTGTTAAGTAATTTGGACATTCTGAATTCTCCCTCTGTGTACACGAACAGGCGCCGGAATGTGGTGACTGGGAGCTTTTCACAGTAACTTCATTATCATGTCCATGTCAGCCTACATGTGAGAATAAAGATTTTTTTAAAAAACCTGCACCAGCTGCTCAGCGAAGAGAAGCTGGTCACATTCTCTGTACAACTGGTGTCAACAAAATAGGGATGGGCCAGGTAGATGCTAATTGCACAAGTTACTGCAACGCTAAACCGAGAAAAGGTCAGGGCCCGCGTAGGATATGCTGAGGCAACAGAGTGAAGAATACACTTCCTGCTGCCCACACACGTAAACCAAGCAATCAGTGGGCATGGGTGTTTGGGAGAGAAAGAAGGTCACAGAGGCAAAACTGAACACATTTTAATTGAAAATGAAATACCGCTATTTGGATCTTACATGTATTTGGAATTGTAGATAACTGATGCTCGTTACTAGTAGTTGACAAAAAATGTGAACGGAAGAGTCAGGGTTACAGAAGATCCTAGATGAGGTGTGCTGTCGTAAATGTGCTTAGGTTTGAGACATTTGCTGCAGAAGGAATTATTGAAGGATGACGCCGCATGAATCATGTAAAAGAATAAAAGACCTGGCAGAGAAATATATAAAATTTGTTTTACATAACACCTTGTCATGTTAAAATGTCTCAAAGTACTTTGCGTGACAAATTACTTCAGATACAACCCGAGAGACTGTGAAACATGCCAATGAAATTGCCAATAATTGTTCATCTTCTTTATACTGTGACAAGGCAAGTAGAATTTTGAGCAGGTGGACGTCATCTCAATGCACCAGAATCAGTGTTTGTTTGACTCAGTTAATTGGTTTGTCCAGACCGTGAAGCTTTAATGATATGAGGAACGGTTGAGAACTCTGGGTCTGTACTCATTGGAGTTTAGGAGTTTAGGATCTCATGGAAACTTACAGAATACTGAGAGGCCTGGATAGAGTGGACATGGAGAGGATGTTTCCACTTGTAGGAAAAACTAGAACCCGAAGACACAACCTCCGACTGAAGGGAAAATCATTTAAAGCTGAGATGAGGAGGAATTTCTTCGGCCAGAGGGTGGTGAATCTGTGGAACTCATTGTCGCAGAAGGCTGTGGAATTTAGGTCACTGAGTGTCTTTAAAATAGAGATAATTAGGTTCTTGATTAATAAGGGGATAAAGAGTCATGGGGAGAAGGCAGGAGAAATGGGATGAGAAACATATCAGCCATGATTGAATGGCAGAGCAGACTCGATGGGCCGAGTGGCCTAATTCTGCTCCTATGTCTTATGGTGTTATGGTCTTATAATCGGTGTTCAAAATGAATGAACAAACTTACCAGGAGACTTACAACGGAACAACTATACAGGGCCTTGATTTAACTTCTTTGATGAAAGACACCGGGTGAGATTCTCCGAGCCTCCGCTCTGAAATCGCGCTCGCCGCGGGGGCGTGGAGAATGGGCGTCAGACCCGCAATCGCACCAATCGCACGCGCACAGTCGACCCCGCGCCGGTCGGGGCCATTGAAAGAGGCCCTAAGGGCAGCACGGTGGCCTAGTGGTTAGCACAGCTGCCTCACGCCGCTGAGGTCCCAGGTTCGATCCCGGCTCTGGGTCACTGTCCGTGTGGAGTTTGCACATTCTCCCCGTGTCTGCGTGGGTTTCGCACCCACAACCCAAAAATGTGCAGAGTAGGTGGATTGGCCACGCTAAATTGCCCCTTAATTGGAAAAAAATAATTGGGTAATCTAAATTTAAAAAAAAAAGAAAGAGGCCCTCGCGGTGATTCTCCGCCAGAAACGGGTCAAGTTTCCACTGGCGTGGTTCGCTCATGGTTCCACCCGATGGGCACTCGGAGTGGCGGCTGTGGATTCTCGGTCGCCCTGGTGGGTGGCGAGGGGATCCATCACCACGGGGGGCCTCCTGGATGGCCAGGCCCGCGATCGAGGGCCACCGCTGTGTGGGTCTGTCATATTGCGCGGGCCGCTGCATGCATGCGTGGACCTCTGGCCGGATGTGCAGGGCCCCGTATCGGCAGCCGGCGCTGCGTGGACTACTCCAGGGCACTGCAAGCCCCCTGCAAAATGGAGAATTACTCTGGACTTTCTCCAGGTAAGTCCAGAGGGATTTGCGCCCGTTTTCTCATGGATGTGGGTACATAGCCCCAATTATCAGAAAATTCCGCCCACCATCGCCAAAAATGTGCCAACACAGCGTGTGGAAGCAACAGCCTACACAATATAATAATGGCCTGGAGAAGGATTTGAACCCATGATCTTCTGATTCAGAGATGAATGCTACCAAGTGAGTCAGGGCAAAGAATAAATTTGCAACTTTAACGGTCAAATACTTGCATTGACGTTTGGTGAGTTTTTACCTCATATCAAACTCACTTGTTGTTAGAAGTGGGTTCATAGCAACTTTATGATATTAAATTACCCCAAGGGGCTTCATAGCAGTGTTATCAAACTTAAATTTGACACTCAGTTACGTGAGAAAATATTGGGAGATATGACAAAAATCTTTGGTCAGATTTCAGGACCAATTTTAAAGAGGACAGAGACGGAGACGGTTAGGCAGAAGATTCCAGAATTTGGGGTCCAGGCAGCCAGGATGTGCAGGAAGCCATAATTGTATTCCACAGAAATTTTGGAAGGTTGTCGGACTGGAGTAGGTTACAGAGAAAAGGAGGGATTTGAGACAATGAAGGGATTCAAAAACAAGAGCAGCGATTTTAAATTCAAATGGTTTCAGACAGGAGGAAATAGGAGTCGTGACTGAATGGTATTTGCCATGGGTAGTTGAGTCTGGGGGCAACAAAGGCATGCAGAGGAGTTTCTTCAGCAGGTGGGCTCAGCTGGCTGTAGTCAAGGAATAGTACATCTGCCTTCCTGTAGCCAATTCAATGGTTGAGTGTGGTCTTGGCATGTCCTGATGGCTAGGAACCTGGACTAAGACCATTCATCCCCTCAAGCCTGCTCCGGCATTCATTGAGATCATGGTTCTCTTGTATCTTAACTTGGTTCACCTACCTTAGTCCTGTACCCTTTGCTACTTTTGTGTCAAAAAGTCTCTGAATCTCAGATTTAAAATGATTAATTGATTACGCGTTTCCTTCTTTTTGTCAGACATTACTGCTACTCTTTGCATCGAGTATCCTAACTGTTGTGTTAGGCACACTGGTCTAACACTGGCTGCAACTGGATGCAGATTAGATCAGAAAGATACTCCAGACCTTGAAGTTAGTTCAATCAGGTTTATTGAACTAATAGCACAGTTAGCACAGTTCTCTGTGAGTTCGACTCTCCGCTAACTTAAGTGTGGTTACTCTGTCTGACTAAACCAGACTAGCTCTTAGCCATGTGGTGGAGATGTGAGATTGTAACAACACCCTTGACTGACTCTCTAGATGTTCATCAGTGGAAAGAGGCAGAGTGTGAGTGCCTCGTGTCTTTTATAGTCAGATCACACCCCTGAGTGTCCTTCCTGCTTATTGGTCATGTCCTGTTCTCTGTGTCCATTAGCTGCTTGTCTGTATATCATAATGTGTGTGTGTTTGTGCCTACATACCATGACACTAACTTCCTTCCAAAATACCCTCTGATTTTCAGTTTGATGTTCCCTTAACGGAAACTCCCTCACAAATGGAAATTTGTTTCTTTCTATCTATTCCTGCAATTCCCTTCAGGATCCAAACAGGCCAAAGATGTGCAGTTGAGATGGATTGGCCATGTTAAATTGCCACTTGGTGTCCAAACAGACGTCCAGGTGAAGTGGGGTTGTGAAAAATGAAAAATGAAATGAAAATTGCTTGTCACAAGCAGGCTTCAAATGAAGTTACTGTGAAAAGCCCCTAGTCGCCACATTCCTGTGCCTGTTCGGGGAGGCTGGTACGGGAATTGAACTGTGCTGCAGGCACATCGAATTTACAGGGCAGAAGGAGGCCATTCGGCCCATCGAGTCTGCACCGGCTCTTGGAAAGAGCACCCTACCCAAGGTCAACACCTCCACCTTATCCCCATAACCCAGTAACCCCACCCAACACTAAGGGCAATTTTGGGTGGGGTTACTGGGTTATGGGGATAGGGTGGAGGTGTTGACCTTGGGTAGGGTGCTCTTTCCAAGAGCCGGTGCAGACTCGATGGGCCGAATGGCCTCCTTCTGCACTGTAAATTCTATGATAATCGACGACGATGATAAACACATTCAAAAGCGGACTCTTTTTTTCTTATTGAATCCTACCCACGACCTTACCAGGGCTTTGTATAGCTAGAGCAATACTTCAGCCCCTTTCATTTCGAATCCTCTAGTTATGAGGGCCAACATTCCATCAGCCTATGTGGTTATTTTTTGTAGCTGACACCTAATATCTCTGTAAATGGACCCCCACTTTTCCTGGTTTTTAACAATTTAAACAATACTCAGATCGATCCTATTTTGGTCAAAATGGATGATTCACACTTATTCCTTCAAAATCCACCTGCCACAGTTGTGCCCACTCACTTAATCAAGTAATGCCTCTTTGTACACTCCTATCTACACTGCTGACTGTATCACCAATCCTTGTGTAATTGTCAAGCTTGAATATGTATTTTTTGTTCATAGAATCATAGAATTTACAGTGCAGAAGGAGGCCATTTGGCCCATCGAGTCTGCATCGGCCCTTGGAAAGAACTCCCTACTTAAGCCCACACCTCCACCCTGTACCCGTAACCCCACCTAACCTTTTTGAACGCTAGGGAGTAATTTAACATGGCCAATCCACCTAACCTGTACATCTTTGGACTATGGGAGGAAACCGGAGCACCCGGAGGAAACCCATGCAGACATGGCGAGAAAGTGGAAACTCCACACAGGCAGTCACAGTCACAACTGAGACCCTTGTGGGTCACTGCTTTTCACATCCTTCTAGCTCAAATACATGCCTTTTTTTTACCCAGTCTTGTTTTTTCACCAACTAACCAATCTCCTATTGAGGCCAATAATTTTCCTTCGATTTCTTGAAGATCAATTTTAGCTATCAGTCTGCAACTGCAATCTTATCAAAAGCCATATCGAGGATTTTCCAAGCTGTGGCACTATTCATCTTTTACACCTTTTTTCATCCTGATGCATCACCCATATTTATTTGATCCTGGTTTGTATGTCCTGTGCTGTGTTCCTGGAAATTCCTGACTAGGTTTTGGTGAGGGGGAGCTGCGTTCAGTCAAGAAAATCCTTGTTTGATCAAGGCTGTCGGGGTAGGGCCAAGCGCGCGAAATGGCCGCCTTCATCCAGACTCAGGCCCTGCATTTGTTTTATGGCTTGCACCCGTTCCACATCGTGGCAGTTTTGCCGTGCCGTTTCTGCCGCCTTGATATGGGAGTACCGGTTGTTAGCGTGCTCGTGGAGGACGCAGGTCTCGATGGCAATGGTAAGGGTGAGATGCTTAACTTTTAGGAGCTGCTGGCGAAGGGGATCGGAGTGGACCCCGAAAACGATCTGATCCCGGATCATGGAATCGGAAGTGGAGCCATAGTTGCAGGACTGCGCGAGGATGCGGAAATAGGTTAAAAAGGACTGAAAGGGTTCATCCTTACCCTGAAGCCTCTGCTGGAATACATAGCGTTCAAAGCTCTCATTGATCTCGATGTCACAGTGGCTGTCGAACTTCAGCAGGACTGTTTTAAACTTCGTCTTGTCCTCGCCTTCAGCAAAGGCCCCAGCTATTTCGTCCCTCGCTTCCCTCAGTAACCTGGGATAGATTCCATCCGGTCCTGGGGACTTGTCCACCTTAATGCCTTTTAGAATACCCAAAACTTCCCCCTTCCTTATGCCGACATGACCTAGAGTATTTAAACATCCATCGCTAGCCTCAACATCTGTCATGTCCCTCTCCTTGGTGAATACCGATGCAAAGTACTCATTAAGAATCTCACTCATTTCCTCTGACTCCACGCATAAATTCCCTCTCTTGTCTTTGAGTGGGCCAATCCTTTCCCTAGTTACCCTCTTGCTCCTTACATACGAATAAAAGGCGTTGGGATTTTCCTTAACCCTGTTAGCCAAAGATATTTCATGACCCCTTTTAGCCCTCTTTATTGCGCGTTTGAGATTTGTCCTACTTTCCCGATATTCCCCCAAAGCTTGTGATCCATGGATGTGGTATATTTTCAGAAGGTTGTTGCTAAAGTTGTCACACAAGGTTGGTTCGCAAAATTAAAGCACATTGGATAGGTGGTAATGTGCTGATATGGATTCAAGATTGGCTAATGGGCCAAAAACAGGGAGTTGGAATAAATATGTTTCATGCTTTGTCAGGTTGTGACTAGCGAGGTACCGCAACAATCAATTAGTGGGTACCGGCGGTTCACAATATAGGCCAATGATTTTGATGTGGGGACCAAAAAACAAAGAAAAAAGAGAACAAAGGACAATACAGCACAAGGAACAGGCCCTTCGGCCCTCCAAGCCTGTACCGGTTATGATACCAACCTTTGCCAAAACCCTCAGCACTTTCTTGTATCGCATCCCTCTATACCCATCCTACCCATGTGTTTGTCAAGATGTCTTTTGAATGCCGTTCATGTATCTGCTTCCACAACCTCCCCTGGCAGCTGAGGACACACTTCCAAAATAAGGGGAAAGCCAGTTGGGACTGAGATGAAGAGAAATCTTTCTACTCAGAATGTTGTGAATCTTTTGGAATCTCTACCCGGAGGGCAATGGAAGCTCAGTCATTGAGTATGTATAGAGTGGAAATTGACAAGTTTTTAAATACCAGTGACATAATGGCGTAGGGAAAAGGGCATTGAAGTGGATGATCAGCCATGATTTATTGAATGGCGGAGAATGCTCGATGGACTGAATAATACATCCTCGCAGCCAAAAGAACCAACTTAACTTTTAGGGGCTCTTCAAAGTATTGCAATTAGTGGAAACTCCCAAGACAACTTGTGGATGTGGCTGTCTTCTTGGCCAATTTAGTTTTAAACAGTCCAAAAGATTGTGAAGACTCAATTTGCGCTGAGTGTAAGTTGCATTTAAAATTGCACTGATGCAAATGATGAAATCCATTCGATCTGTAACCTAGTGGTTCAGAAAGAAATCCTGCATGACAGTCACTGGTTCTGACTTTGCTCCTTCCATCTGGGTATTCCCATCTTAAACTGCACTGATTGAAGTCACGCTTTACCGCATTATTGACAGTGCATATGGCATCCACCGTAAGGCAAATAAGTAACGCTCTTCATTTGCTTTTCTAATGAGATCTAGTTTGAATCCCCAGAATGCAACTGTCTAATTTAACTGAATGTCAGCATGTGTATGTTAATTGCTGAAAACAAATAGCTGGTCAGCCCCAGCATCAAAAACTGACAATTCTAACTCAACTGAATCATGGTTTGGTCCTGTGTTTAGTGAAAAGAAAGATGCGCTCAACAGGGATCAATAAATACTGCATCAAACCTGTCATAAGATAAGTAAATGAAAAAACTCCATGGTAATTATGTATTTACGCATGCTCTTGATTCCCCAGTTTCTCGAGAGGGGTTACCGACAGCATATTGAGATTTGTTATTCTCTTTGACTGATTCTTTCTTTCACCATGTGACAAACAAAGGCTGCGTGGCATCAATCAGCGGCCAAGTCTGGAATTGGAATATGAGCTCTTGAAGTAAAGCACAATAGTGATTATTATTTTAATTGAAGCATCTATCATTAAACAAACAAGAGCGCTGAAGAATGGCTGACAGTTGAATTATATAACCTGGCAAAATTGCCTCAGGAGGGAAAACGAGATGAACAGCAACCTCGTTTAAACAGACGGCATGTAAATGAATACAAATAACCAATGCCCCTTCTAAATTATTTTCGTCTTCGTTGCATTGAACCTTTAAGTCTGTCACAGCTGGGCATGAGCAGTCTCTTACTGTGGACAACTTTTGAGCAGCCTGCCTTGGTATTTTCCAGTTGCTGTGCATCTGCGCATATGCAGAGCACTCTGTGAATGACTACTATTGGTGAAATAATCATTCTCATTATTGTATGGAGCAACACCATAACAGTATTCAAAGAGATGTGCAGGTTAGGTTGATTGGCCATGCTAATTGCCCCTTAATTGGAAAATAATATACATTTGGGTACTCTAAATGTACTTTTAAAAAATGCATCAAGAATTTAAATTGGTTGGAATTATGCTAGATACGCATAATTATATCTCAGCAGGATAGAGAAATATATATTTACTGAAAATCGCCCACCGCAGACTTCAATATCAAATATAACACTTTTTGTTGCATTTTTATGAGGAACGCACAGTTATTGATTTACTTTTGTGCTGTTTGGGTCTTGGAGCTGTTGTGTTTGGTCTTCTACTCCTTATGAAGGAACCCACCGAACGCTTCAACTTGTCCAAACCAGAAGTTTGTGTGGTAAGATAGCAATCTGTTACAGAGGACATTATTATGGATTCTGCTTATTAAACATAGAACATAGAACAGTACAGCACAGAACAAGTCCTTCGGCCCTTGATGTTGTGCCGAGCATTGGCCGAAACCAAGATCAAGCTATCCCACTCCCAGTCATTCTGGAGTGCTCCATGTGCCTATCCAATAACCGCTTGAAAGTTCCTAAAGTGTCTGACTCCACTATCACAGCAGGCAGTCCATTCCACGCCTGTGAGGGCCACGAAGAATCCAGCACGAGTTTTCAGGATACAAAGAAATAACATTTATTTACAAATTAACATATATATACAACAGCAGCAACACCTTCTCTTGCTGCCAACTCCTCTCTCTCTAGTTCCAAACTGGCCAGCTCTATTTATGCACGGAGTCTGCTAATGATTTCTCCGCCCCCCTCATTGGGGAAGCTCATACTCCCACAGGGTTGTGGGATTGTCATAAGTCCCCAGCCAATGGTAAGCAGGCAGGTTATAACAACACCCTAACCATTCTCTGACTAAAGAACCTACCTCGGACATCCCTCCTATATCTCCCACCCTGAATCTTATAGTTATGCCCCCTTGTAACAGCTACATCCATCCGAGGAAACAGTCTCTGAACGTCCACTTTATCTATCCCCCTCATCATCTTATAAACCTCTATTAAGTCGCCTCTCATCCTCCTCCGCTCCAAAGAGAAAAGCCCTAGCTCCCTCAACCTTTCCTCATATGACCTATCCTGCAAACCAGGCAGCATCCTGGTAAATCTCCTTTGCACCTTTTCCAATGCTTCCACATCCTTCCTTTAATGAGGTGACCGGAACTGCACACAATACTCCAAATGTGGTCTGACCAGGGTCATGTATAGTTGCAGCATAACCCCACGGCTCTTGAACTCAAGCCCCTTGTTAATAAATGATAATTACTCCTCTGGACTCTGCACCTGGCACTGACCATTCACATAGATGTCTTATTACCCTCTCAATCTTCTTCTGAAGATGGCCGGATGTGTCTCCCTCATATGGGAGTCACTGGTCACATGACCTTGGTCTTGAGATCACATGGTGTGTCTGCACCGCCACCTGCTGGTTGGAGGTCGCACCCCACCCATTTATGACATAGCCCATAGGCATATCACCACAAGAGCCTTCCAATGCCCAAGTGACTATATAATTTTCAATAACCCATTTTGCTTTTGTCATGAGATATGAAAAAGATCATTGTTCGTGTAAATCAAACCTTGCTTTCTGGTTATTTAAAGATGGACTTTGCTGGACCAAAAGCATGGCTGCTACAGCTCACATGGGTTGCAAGTTGGTTCTAGTTTGACAAACTCCCAAAAGTAATGACAGGAAAACGCTCAACTCTCATCCTTGTTGAATCCCACACCTATCATTGTGTGAATGCATGGCAATAAATGAAACAAGGAAGCAACAGATGACCTGTCTCCCCAGCCTGGACGTACAACGAAAAGAGAGCCATCAAACTATTTATACATGTGGAGGGGCGAATAGCCACCGTCTGTCTCCCAAGGAGAACACTTAATTTTGACCAGAGACATAGAAACTGACTGTTAATCTGAAACATATTCATCAATGGGCAACACCGTATGGTCTGGGCTCTTTTGAACATTGGAGAGTTTTAATGTTACATTCTTGGACTCCGAGGACAATCTACCATTAACAGTTAGGCTGTCAACAACACCAAAGTAAGATTCCAAGCTGACAACAGAGCCTGCTTCAAGAAGCCTCCTTATCTTTTTTTTTCTTTTTTAAAGTAAATTTAGAGTACCCAATTCATTTTTTCCAATTAAGGGGCCATTTAGCGTGGTCAATCCACCTACCCTGCACATCTTTGGGTTGTGGGGGCGAAATCCACACCAACACGGGGAGAATGTGAAAACTCTTCACAGACAGTGACCCAGAGCCGGGATCGAATCTGGGACCTCGGCGCCGTGAGGCAGCAATGCTAGCCACTGCACCGCCGTGCTGCCTCGGGAAGCCTGCTTATCTGAAAGGTTCTTGTCGTTGGTTGCAAGTCTCTCTATACCAACCCCATCTTGCTGCACCATCACCAACTTTGAAGGCCTTCAGCAACTTCTACTTTTAGATTGTGGAAGTCACCTGAGTTTTGAATCCTACATAAACAAACCCTCACTGGACTCTGATATTCACATTAATTATCATGGGTGGATTTCTCCTATCTGCGACTACGTCCGGTGGTGGGGGGCAGGGTTGAGGAGTGTTTCTCACAGCGGAGACTGACAGGAAATCAGACTATATCTTCTGCACCCGACCTCATTAAACATGCATTTGAAGGTGTAATGCCCATTGCTTGATTGCATATGTCACACCATCATACCTGGGTGCCACATTTAAAACACGCCCAACATCACTGACACACCATTGAAAAAAAAAGACAAACCTCCTGAAGAAAGAATGTGGATCTCCAGGTACACTTTGAGGCTGATAATTAGGCTTCAAAATTACACTGAAGCCGGGTGATACACTCAGTAAAAATAATATTTATTATTGTCACAAGTAGGCTTACATTAACACTGCAACAAAGTGACTGTGAAAAGCAGCTCGTCATCGCATTCCGTCACCTGTTTGGGTACACAGAGGGAGAATTCAGAATGTCCAAATTACCTAACAACTCGTGTTTTGGGACTTGTGGGAGGAAACCGGAGCACCCGGAGGAAACCCACGCAGACACCGGGAAAACGTGCAGACTCGCACAGTCAGTAACACAGAGCCGGTAATCGAATCCGGGTCCCTGGTGCTGTGAAGCAACAGTGCTAACCACTGTGTTCCCGTGCCGCCCAGCACCTCATTTAGGTATGTATGTGCCGGATTCTCCCGGTGCACAGGACCCACCGCCTGGGAGATCTCACCAGGGCGCAGTTTAGTAATGGCCCACACAAAAGTGGACCAGGCATAACGTTACCTGGGGGGGTCTAACAGGCCTTTGGAGACCCCTGAGTGGTTGGGGATAGGGCAGGGCAGCATCCCGTCACTCCCGCTGTTACGTATGCATCTTGGCACTGCCAGCCTGGCACTGCCAGGGTGCCTGGGTGGCCTTGCTAGTCTCCCAGGGGCAATACCAGGCTGCCAGTGCCAGGGTGCCCAGGTGGCACTGTGAAGGGCCGGTATGAAGAGCAGGTATGAAGGAGCTTTGTAAACATTGGGGTTGGGAGGGGTGAAAGATGGGGGCCTGAAAAGGAGCAGGGCCTTAAATTGGGGATGGTGAGAGTCGATTGAAACTTCAAGGGGAGTGAAATACTTCTCCAAAAGACAACCTGCACAAAGGCTCTGTCCTGTGACAGGCCGCAGCTGTGCATTACCCTGTTACCCAATGTAAAACATGCAAGAAAGCAGGATTCAACACTTCACAGACCAATGGCATCCTCCAATCGCAGGGGAGCATCCAACCTGGCTCCAAGCCCAGCTCAAACTCCCCAACACCCAGCTCCCTTGAAGGACAGCCCCCCTCCTCCCCCTCCACCATAGCATCTGGCCAGCAGCTGCTGTACCCTTGTGCTCCCTGGAGGTAAGTGGTGAGGGGAACTCACCTCCTTGCTCCGCCTCGGAGTCCATGGCACCTGGTCTCTGCTTTTAAGGACCAGTAGTGATTTGCACCCAGGTGAATTCCCACTGGGGGGCTGGGGGCATATCGGGAGGCCAGTGCATTCAACTTTAATCTCACTAATGAAATTAAAATGAATGCTTCTCGCCCTTCCTTGGTGAAGCCCTGATCATTGCACTGGAGCGGGTTGGGAGAATTGGAAACTATTTTGCACCCATCCCGATTGCCATTCCGCTCTCCTGCAATTCTCCCGATATAGCGGGATTCACCTGACGAAGGAGCAGTGTTCCGAAAGCTAGTGATCTGAAACAAACCTGTTGGACTTTAACCTGGTGTTGTAAGATTTATTACTGTGCTCACCCCAGTCCAATGCCGGCATCTCCACATCAGAAATATAAGAGCATTGAAACCGGAGTGGGTCATTCGACTCCTTGATTTGTCCTGTCATTTAATAATACCATAACTAAACAGTATCTTAATTCCATTCGCCTGCCTTGGTTTCCTTTCCTTTTATACCCTCGTCGAGTAAAGGTCTATCAATGTCAGGTTTGAACAAGTCACTCAGGAATGCAGACCACTGCCATTCTGGGTTGAATCGATACCATACCAATTACACAGCTCTTCCTTGAGGCATTTCCCTGCCTGGTTGATGCTATATAACTACAAACCTGAAAAAAAAACATTTTTATTCAGAGCTTCCGTAATGCTGAGGAAGCTTCAGGCATCCGACAACCTGCTCTGAAAACTCTGCTCACCTTTCACAGCTGTAACAAATTCCATGCAGCAGCTGAGGCAATCCACATCATTTTATTTGAAAACAATCAACAGCATTCTGAAAGCAAAGTCAATTTGCGCCATCGCCAAATGTTAATAGATCGTTAAAGAAAATGCTGGATCCACATCTTCACTAAAAGCTAACCATTTTTCTCCTTGGGCAGGTCTCATCTGTGTTCCAGGTTTTGTTGAAACCCGTCCATTCGTTCTTGCAATATATTGTTGACAGCCAAACAGACTGACAGACTAGTAATACACTAACAGGGGCAAAAATGTTACCTCCATTCTCCATTACCTCAGTAATTATTCATTGTGCTCGCATCTATTGCTTTTTCTTGGAGCGATTTCCACAATTAGGCCGACCATTGTGTGAAGAAGTGTTTTGTCAACTCACTTCAGAAAAACCTGCTTCTTTGTTCCAGACTCTCCCACTCGCTGAAATCACGACCAACCACATCAATTTCTTTCAAAATCCGAACAAAAGTCTTGTTCAAATCACCCCATAACCTTTTTATATTCCAAGGAATATAAGCTTGAAGCTCTACACGATCATAGCTTTACTCATAAGTACAAATAACACCCAGCAGAATCCAATCTCATTGTCTGCCTGTCTGTTCGGTACACTGAACCACAGATGGCTATGCATTGCAACTGAGAAACAACGGCAATAAATATTATTATTAATAGGAAACTAACTACATCAAACCTAATGTTCCATTGAACCAAACCATACAGCATGAACCATGGAGCTTGTCACTAATGAGCTCCATAAATTACATTTCACTTGGTCCATGTACTTACCAGGTGTGTTTAAAAGGCGAGACTTTCTGCAGTGGTAGGATACTTCCTGCTCACAGTAGTCCATGTTGTTAATCATAGCTTGCAGTTGCTCTGTGTTTGCAGTGTAACTCAAGTGCACAAAGTGAGGTTTGCCAGAACTGGAGCCTTGGACTTCGGTTAGCTCTGTATTGTTGTGCTGTGTTACAGTCCACGTCTTGTCATCTGTTAAAAGAGTAAAAACGAGATCTAAACAAAATAGAAGGCCACAGCACTGACCTCCCCGATCTAGTAATGCATGGGGAACATCTTGTGAGCTTATAGGGGCTACAGTTGGATTGTTGACACAATGAACTCCCTCAGTGTTCTTTTCTGAACCATGATACTGATGTCCGTAAATTCACCAATCTCAACTTTTTGATTGAATAATTATTCCTTCAGACAAAATGTTTCTCAGCATAATGCAGCGCATAACATTAGACCTAACATTCTGAGGTGAACACACAATTTTCAATAATCGGAACAGGGTGCACTTTTCATAATGGTTCCAGCATTGTGAGAAACAGCTTTTTGGGCCTGGAATTTACTCTTGAAGAATTATTATTAGAGAGAAGGTAGTCCGAAGTCGGGTGAAGAGTAACCGGGATGTAGTATTGGTTTGGAGGAATATGCAAGGGATTGGGCTGCAGTTGGAGGTTTAATCGGGGCGGGGGGGGGGGTTTGGTTGGGGTGTCAGGGGGGATTGGAGTAGATGGGGAGGTGGGGAGAATCAGATGGTTGAGAGGATGGAGGAGAAATTGGATGGTCGAGGGGGTGGAGGGGTAGCTGGGGTTCTGGGGAAGAGCTGGGTGGTCGGTGAGGGTCGATTGGTTTGGGGTTCATGAGGGTAGTCAGGGGACTGGGTGTTAGTTGGAGTGGGAGAGTAGTCAGGGACGCAGTGTGGGAGGGGGAGGGCAACTATTCTGCCAAGAGAGCCAGAACTATCCAAAGTCTCCACCTTAAATCTACGTTTGGATGGTTCCTGGCGCAGGGTAATTGCACATCAGAAGTTCAAACATTCTGGGCAATTTCCGTGCAGTCTTTGCCTGGGGACTTCTGGGGGGCGGGGGTTCCCCAACCCATCTTGTGGGGTACCTCTGGGGTACGGCCCTCTCAATGCACCCTTCCCTCATTTCTCAGGAACAAAATATGTGGGCCATTTTCTCTGTGTCCTGTTCCACAATGACAAGATTGTAAGCAAGTTTCTTCTTGAGGACTGGTTATGAACAATAATATTCATCCTCCTTGTTCACTGTAGAACTATTGAATAAATGGGGACGTGAGGGATGACTGTTCTTCAATACACTACTATCTGGTTTCCATTTTAAATTATTGCTGCTTTCAACCACAACGTTATGAGAAAAGACAGTTCACCAGATTCATAAAAAGGAACACAGGGATATGTGTTGGCTCTTTGGCCTCTTACTGCCTAATCTCCCATAGAATTAGATCATGGCTGGTTTGTGTATTAATCCCATTTACTATCTTGGTTCTATGACATTGAATACCCTTACCAAGCAAATATCTGCCAATCCGCGATGGGCCGAAGTCCAGCCGCTGTCATGCCTCTCCTGCCGGCATCGATCAAACCTTACCAGCGGGAGCAGGCAGCGTGGGCGGGCTCCGGGTTCCTGGGGGGGGGGGCGCGGGCCAATCAGGCCTCGGGGGGTGCCCCCACGGTGGCCTGGCCCACGATCAGGGCCCACCGATCGGCGGGCAGGCCTGTGCCGTGGGGGCACTCTTTTCCTTCCGCCTTTGCTATAGTCTTCACCATGGCAGAGGCGGAAGTGACCCCCCTCCCCTGCGCATGCGCGCCGATGACATCCGGCTGGCGTGGCGCCAATGGCCTTCAACGGCAGCCGGCGGAGCGCCAACCACTCCGGCGCGGGCCTAGCCCCTCAATGTTAGGGCTTGACTCCTAAAGATGCGGAGACGTCCGCATCTTTGGGGCGGCCCGACGCCGGAGTGGTTCACGCCACTCCGTCACGCCGGGAGCTCCCTGCCCTGCCAGGTAGGGTAGAATCCCGGCCCAGATTCCTGACATCACCCTGAATGACTGACTTCTAAGTTTTGCAGTTATGCTCCCTGTTTGAACTCTTACTCCCCCACACCCCAATGCCCCCCCCCCCCCCCCCCCCACCCACCAGTGGAAATAGAGAAATACAGCAGGATTCTCGACGATGGCCCGACGATGGCATCAAAAAGGGTACGAACCACTCCGGCGTTGGGCCGACCAGAAGTAGTGGAATTCTCCGCATTTCCTGGGGCTAGGTGGACGCTGGCGGAGTTGGCGTCGCACTAACTGGTGGTGAAGGGACTGCATGAGTCCTTGCACGTGCCAAAGGGCCGGCGTGACCCCGCTCATGCATGGAACCGGCAGCGTAATCTGCCGCATGCGCAGGTGGGTGTCTTCTCCGCGCCGGCCATGGCGGAGCCCTACAGCGGCCGGCGAGGAAGGAAGATGTGACCCCATAAGCACAGGCCTGGCCGCAGATCGGTGGGCCCCGATTGCAGGCGAGGCCACCGTGGCCTCCCCTGGGGTCAGATCCCCCAAGTGCCGCCCCAGGAGAACTACCTGCCAGGTGCCGCCGTGTGGGACCATGTCTAATCCATACCGGCAGGGCTGGCCAGAAACCGACGGCCGCTCGGCCCATTGGGGCCTGGAGAATTTCCAGGGGAATCGCTGCCAACGGCCCCCGACCAGCGTGGCGTGAATCCCGCCCGGAAACCGTCACCGGAGAATACGGAGCTGCCGTGGGGGAGTGATTTGCCCGGCCCCTGGGGATTTTCCGAACCGGCGGGGGGTCGGAGAATCCCACCCATAATTTTTCTCTATCTACCCTGTCAACTTCTTTAATAATCTCAAACATTTCTGGTGCGATTCTCCCAAAAGGGAACAAAATTCCCTGAGGGAGCGCATTTAGCTGTGTGCTTCCCAGCGCTCGCAGTGCCGAAAAACACATGGCTATTCGATGCAATTGAATAAGGGGCCTGAACGGGGACCCTGCGGCTGAGGTCGCACATAGCCCCGTTTTGCACAGTGGGGAGCTCTGCTCGCTGCAACTATCCCAATGTAGCGAGAGATCGGGCGCCATTTTTAAATGGGGTCCTGATCTCTGACGACCCTGATACATTTTCTGATCTCCCTCCAGGCTGCATGGACAATGGGAAGATCCCCGGAAGCCCCCCCCCCCCCGCACCCTAACACACACATCGGGCAACCCCAGCCCAAATGCGCGCACAAAAATTGCCAGCTTGCCACCTTGGCAGTGTCAACCTGACCCGCTGGCAGTGCCTATTCCTCCTGGCAGTGCCACCTCAGCACTTTGGCAATGCCAGGCTACACCCAGGCAACACTGCCAGGATGTCAAGCTGGCAGTGCTAGGACACCACCCTTCCCAATGGGCATGCAGCTGGGGTCATCCAATCCCTTGGGGGACCCCCCACGAGTGTAGGTCCGTCAAGTCCCCATTTGTGGGGACCAGTACTGAACGGGGTGTCCGAGGTGAAGGGGTTGAATTCCAAAGCCTCAGGTACCTTGGGAATCTACACATTAAATGAAATGAAAATTGCTTGTCGCGGGTAGGCTTCAATGAAGTTACTGTGAAAAGCCTCTAGTCGCCACATTCCGGTGCCTGTTCGGGGAGGCTGGTACGGGAATTGAACCGTGCTGCTGGCCTGCCTTGGTCTGCTTTAAAAGCCAGCGATTTAGCCCAGTGTGTTAAATCAGCCCCATAGAGCCCCATCAGCCTTCTGCCTTGCTCTAATGTGCAGATTTACCAAAATGTCATTCCGCCCATTCTGGACGGGGTTCACATCGCAATGTCTCACGAGATTGAGTTGGATCCTGCAAGGCGTGCCAAGCCGGGTAGATCCCGGAAGCAGGGTTTCCCTCTTTCAGCGGTCCTGCTGCGCCGCGGCGAGCTGCTTTTTTGGCGCAGAGTGGCTGTGGGATCGCGCCCTTCAATTAGATCACCCTTCAATCTTCCAAATCGAAGAGAATATGTGGTTGGATTGAATGCCAGCAGTGCCAGGCAACATACAGCGCTGTGACAATGCCCATCATTAATTACGAGTTAGGTATGTTACCTTTGAACAAATGATTCAGACTGAAATATTTTTGTCTGCTGATTCTTTCGTTTCCTCTTTCCACCCTGCCCTGTAGCCACCTAACCTCAGCATGGAAGCAATGTGACCATTTAAAAGAATCAGCACTTTGGTGTCCAAACAGGCGCAGTCGATGAGTCGAGGGTTTTATTTCACTGTAGCTGCAGTTTAGGGAATACTTAACACTGGCAATATTGGGAACGAGATGGAGGAGTCTTGGAATTTAATGTACCAAAGCAAGAGTTTGGAAGTAAGAATTAAATCAAAGTGCATGACGTAAGCGGAATGCATTTTAATCAGCAATGAATAGATGTAGCGTTAATTTAAATTTAACAGGGCTTATCCTGATGTGTTGGTAGGTATACACGGAGATAAATATGTTGTTTTCTCAGATGCACCACTCTTTCTTAGGAAGGGAGCAATCTGAAAAATAAATGAGCAATATCTTCTGTATCATAAAAAAAAGTTAAGCTGGTTAGCATACACTCTGTGGGACATCGGTTCAATCACATATCTGCAGATATGTTATGCTGTTTGAGTGATAGGCTCTTTTATAAGGACAGGAGCATCATGCTTTGTAATGCACAATATTTTCTTCTGTTAAAAGTGAAATAGTGCTCCTTTAAGACCATCAAGTTTAATTATGACACAGCTCAGCCAGCATTTAACTATTTGGTGAGGAAATTTGGCGGTGCAGATTTCGACTCGCAGTTTCAGGATATGCGTATTGGAAAATGCTTGTAGGCTGCAGTTTCCAGGTCAGGAGCCCCAGGAATAATTTATTGTTTCTTTTTAAAACAAAGTGTTTTGCATTTGCAACAAAATGTGGTCATTTTGATCGGGAATTGATAGGATCAGGCGGTTTGGGCGGCACGGTGGCACAGTGTTTAGCAGTGTTGCTTCACAGCGCCAGGGACCCAGGTTTGAATCACAACTTGGGTCACTGCCTCTGCGGAGTCTGCACGTTTTCCCCGTGGGTTTCCTCCGGGTGCTCTGGTTTCCTCCCACAAGCCCTAAAGATGTGCTTGTGAGGTGAATTGGACATTCTGAATTCTCCCTCAGTGCACAGGCACCGTAGTGTGGCAACGAGGGGATTTTCCTAATAACTTAATTACAGTGTTAATGAGAGCCTATTTGTGATACTAATAAAGATTACTATTATTTATCTGATTTTACTGTCCTCACTGAATAGGAAAATAGACCAGTTCAATCCCCTTAGTTTTCCAAAAGGCAGGATAGGCTAAATTTCCCACAGAAATGTTATGTCTCCAGCATGACATCCTGACAGTGAAGATGATGAGAGGCTGTTTGCCATGGTTGGAAAGTCCAGAAATAGGGATCATAGCCTCAGGATAAGGAGGACGGACATTTAGAACTGAGATGAAATGAAAATCGCTTATTGTCACAAGTAGGCTTCAAATGAAGTTACTGTGAAAATATAGAATAGAATAGAAGATAAGATATTCCTTCACTCAGGTGCCTCTGAATCTTTGATAGTCTCTCCGCCAGAGAGTTGTAGTTGCTCCATCATTGAATATATTCAAGACTGAATGTAGGCTGGGTGGTCACGTGGACGCTGTGAAGACACAGCTGCTTTCGGGATCACATATCGGTAGGGAGGGGTTCTCCCAGGAACGCGGGCAGAGATAAAGCATGTAAGGACTGCTCAGAGTATTAAATGGACTGATCTTTTCTGAGTCCTTCGGCATAAGTCACTGGAACCCACTGATATCGATACATTTTTGAACTTTAAGGGAATCAAGAATATAGGAAAGTGGAGATCAGGTTGATGATTAGTCATGTATTTTATTAAACCATGAAGCAGATTCAAGTGGCAGTCCACTTGCTCCTCTTTCTTAAGTTGTTATGAAAAAGTAATGCTGAATACCACTTTCTTTCGTACATGCATGTCTGTGAGTGAGCATATTAAATGAGAGAGAAAGAGAGAGAGAATTAGACATAAGACCAAGAGAGAGAAACATTTGTCTTGTTCATCGTTCCATGAAATGTGCATGCAGAGTAATCTAAGCTCATTATCGTTGGCAGTATTCCAAAAAGCAATAATTCTTTGGTACTGTTTCAGGATGTTTCATGTTTAAATATATTCCGCGGTTATTTGCTTAAATGTTAGCACAAGACATGAAAGCACATCTTTCTCCTGTGTTGCCAATGATATTTCTCTTGCATCTGTTCAATATCTTGCAATTACAAAAATATGACTTGCTGTTTTCTCAGCAAATTAACCCAAAGGTGACTACACCACGGCTCCACTGCCTGCCCATGCACAGCTCTTTCATTCTTAAAGCGTTTCTGTTTACTGTGAACACACGGTTCTCCCTCTACCCAACTCAAAACCCGAGGTATAAAAAAGAATTGGGAACGGCAAGATAGCAACAGGTGAAGACCCGCTGAATGTTGGGTCTATGCCACTGAGACAAGGAAAACCACAGGCAATCAAAGCTTCATCCTTTTGATAATCCAGATCACACAGTACAGTCCAGCACACAATGAAGCCGGTGTCCTAATGTGAACCTGAAAGATGGAGAATTCTGAACCTATATCAATCATTCGCCCACGACAGGAAACCTCAGGAATTTTAATTTGCAGCTTTTAGAGCAAAAAAGGATGGTAAAAGCAGATTCAATAGTAACTTTCAGAAGGCGATAGGATATACAATTAATAATTATAATTACAGGGCTGTGAGGGAGGAATAGTGGGAGTGGGACTTTTCTGAAGGTTCAATTCAGGTGTAATAGACTGAGCGATCTCCTGTTGTGCTGTAATTCCTCATGTTCCAAGAATGCAAGTTAGCCAAGAACACAAAACATTCCCATTAAAATGAATTTAGCTACAGAAGCCCACATGTGAGATTTTTCTTAGGTCTGAAAGCTAACAGGGTTGAACAATGTCATGTGCGTTGGTGTTTTCATGCTTTTGTTACTGGTTGAGTAATGCAGACAATTTGGACTAATGAGAAAAGACGCTGGTATCATTACAAGTGACTCCAAAAGCTGGGAGATTGGCGTAAAATCCTGACCAATTCACTCTTGTTCTTCGAGGAAGAGAGACAATCAGACCATGTACAGCTCTGACGTCCAATAAATAATACCAATAATACCAATAATAACAACACTGCAACAAAAACAGGAAATGCTGGAAACTCTCAGCAGGTCTCTCAGCATCTGTGGGGAGAGAAATAAGAGTTGACGTTTTCATTCCGTATGATTTCTTCAGACTCATTCAGGTTGAGCGTCCCTTTTCCAAAATGCTTGGGGCCGAGTATTTATCGGATTTCGGAGTTTTTCAGATTTCAGAATATAATTTTCAAGGGCGTGAAACGGCCCGTTCCCAGGACCTGAGTATGTGTGGCTCATTGGGACCTGTGCATTGCCCGGGAACCTTCCCAGAGCCTTGTGGGATTTCTCACTCGTGACGTCACGCAGGCACTTGGAAAAAAAGTGCGGATTTTGGAATTTATCGTTTTTTTGGAATTTCGGATAGGGAATGTTCAACTTGTACTACCGTATGTCTCTTCTTCAGTGCTATATATACTGTTCATTTCTCTTTGCGGTGCAACAGTTTTAACCTTTATCTTTTGTCAATGAGCAGGGAATTAAAAGTCAATTTATGTGCCATGACTGTTGATCTGTCGAACTAAGACTGACTGTAAAACAATGGTCAGTTTAATTCCTTTGGTGAACCTCATCACAAATTTAATGCTTCATGTCTTTCAGAGACGTTTCGTACATTAGTTCTGCATGAGGAAACATCCACAAATATATCATCCTGCTTAGAAGGGGCCAATTGATATGGAATTGCATACATTTAAGGTTGGAAGGTTCAATTTGTGGAATCAAGAGTGACATTTTTGATAAGATGATACAGTTGCGAATGGTATGTGTTAAAATAATAGTTATTAACAGGGAATCAGATGATTAAATTGCTCCAAAGATTATGTTGAATGATGTAATGTAGAATTATGTGGATTGTTACATGGACGGAATAAGAAAAAGGTACAAGTGGCTGTTGGAGCTGAGATTTGAACCTGTAAAGTGTGATAAAGACATGGCATTTTTTTCTATGGAGCTGAAACCACTGGTTGATTCTTGAAAAGACTGAGCAACAGCAATTCAGTGACTTAAACAACAGCTGTTAATACAGCAGAACCTTAACACAGTTGTACATTGCAAATTACAAATCAACTATAATAGAACCAGACTGTCTAGAAGGACCCATCAGGCACAATCATCTTAGAGGAATCAGAGTGATCTGCTCTGCTGAAGCATTCATAAAACATGCAATCACCTGTGAATTCAATTGGCTGTAGGTCAAGTCACCAGGTGCAGTCTCTTTGAATAATAGACTCTGGCTGAGAAGGGAACTCTTCCAGCCATAATCAAATCATGTCTAAATCATGAACCTAGAATCAGCTTGCTATGACCATGTTTATGTAATTGGTCAATTGGTGAAGTGACATAATGTGATGACCAATTAACCATCTTTATATTTAAGAAACTCCCCCCCCTCCAAAACCAGGTAACAGAAGAAGAAGGAACAGAGAAGAAGAGGGACCCTGAGTGGACATTCTCTCTCTTTCTTTCTCTCTCCATCCATCCTGCAAAATTGAGACCAAACGTCTTGTTTGACCAGATGTACATATTGGAACGCACCGAAAAACCAACTCAGCAACTCCATGAGACCCAAATAGAAAGAGTCTGTCAACATCGGCAAATCATCCCATCACAGGAATGGGAATGACGATTTAGGCCATTCTTAAAACATTTTCAGCATCAATGTACTTAATCTGTATATAGCTGATACTTTTTGGATGACTTGATTTATCCTCCTACTTGGTAAGTGTGTGTCATTACTTTTAATTAGATTGGGTGTTGAAGGCTACTATTCTCTTTGACAAACGTTACAAGAAAACCTGTGTATTTGTTTTACACTCACAGCACTTGATAAGTGTATTCTTTAAAAATTACTGCTGCATTCAAACAAGGGGTGGAAAGAGAGAGTAGCCATTCTACCCCTTCACATCTGAACACAACAAACAGCTTAAGATTCTGAGCTCAGAACAATAACATATTTTACAGAGGAAGGGTATTTTTCTTAATGGAGATCTGTAGCTAGTGGTGGTTCGCAGGGATCAGCGCTGGGACATCTGCAGTATATATAAATGATGTGGAGGAAATTGTGGATGGTCTGATTAGTAAATTTGTGGATGACACAGAGATTGGCAGAGTTGCTGATAGTGTTGAGGATTGTCAGAGGATACAACAGATCGAGGCTTGGGCACAGAAATGGCAGATGAAGTTTAATCCGGATAAATGCGAGGTGATGCATTTTGGTTGGATCAAATCTAGGTATGAATTATACTGTAAATGCAGAACCCTTAGGAACATTAACATACAGAGGGATCTGGGGGTGCAGGTCTACAGTTCCCTAAAAGTGGCAACACAGGTGGCCAAGGTGATTAAAAATGCATATGGCATGCTGGCCTTCATGAGCTGGGGAATTGAGTACGAGTTGGGAAATCATTTTGCAGCTATATAAAACCTTGGTTAGGCCGCTTTCGGAGTACTGCATGCAGCCCTGGTCACCACATTATCAGAAGGATGTGGAAGCTTTGGAGAGATTCCAAGGAAGGTTCACCAGGATGTTACCTGGTCTCGAGGGTATTGGCTTTGAGGAGAGGTTGAATAAATGAGGATTGTTTTCACTGGAAAGGTGAAGGCTGAGACCTGATAGAGGTCAACAAAATTATGAGAGGCATAGACAGCCAGAAGATTTTTCCACGGGTGGAACGGTCAATTACAAGGGGGCACACGTTCAAGGTGAGAGAGGGAATGTTTTAGGGAGATGTGCGGGGTAAGTTTTTCATGCCGAGAAGGTGGGTGCCTGGAACGCACTGCCAGAGGATGTGGTGGAAGCAGGCACATTAGCAACATTTAAGAGGCATCTGGATGGATATATGAATTGAGAGGAAATAGAGGGATGCGGACCGAGTAAGGGCAGAAGTTTTCCTTTTAGTCAGGGCAGCATGACCAAGGCCTGGAGGGCCAAAGGACCTGTTCCTGGGCTGTACTGTTCTTTGTTCTAATGTTTAGTTGTAGTGTATTGATTGACAAATCCATAAATACCTGGCATCTAATGTTATGAACTTTATTGATCTGAGGTTCAAATTATAATCAAGAACATACCTACGTTCTCTGGAGGAAATTTGCTGTCATTGTGTGGTCTTGCCGATATGTGATCCCAGTCTCACACCAACAGGATTGATTCCTAGCTGCCCTTTGACGTGGACTAATGCACCACTCAATTGTACCAAACTGCTATGTAGATCACAGTGAAGAGGCAGCTCATCGCCACCTTTTCAGGGCAACTGAAGATGGGCAATACATGTGTACCTTTCCTGAGACACACATTCTGAGAATGAATTGAAATCTGCGATAGCCTGGACTAAAGCTTTCTGAAATTTGTTGAGAAAATACTGGGGTCCACGGTATGGGAGACCTTACTCCCTGAGTTAAACAAGGATTAATTACAGAGACCAGAAATTAAAGCCTTTCATATAATTGTCAAATTAGCAAATGGAAGTTCAAATTTTGACATATCATCAAATCAATCAGTACAACTTATTTGAGGTGAACCAAACAGAATCACCAATACTGTGCCAACTCATTGGATAATGTTCAGCGTGGCATCTGTAGAAAAGTCATACTGACTTGAAACGTTAACTAGGTTTCTCTCACCACAGATGCTGCCAGACCAGCTGAGTTTTTCCAGCATCTTCTGTTTTTATGTCATCTGCCATTGGACATGTTAAACCTCTCATTGATCTCACAAGGCAACAGCAAACCATGAATTCATTTGAGAACTTTGACAACGACAGTGGTTATTGTTCTTGAAAACCTGAACGTTCAAAAACATCTATCACGGGTCTTGAGCATGGAAACAAATTTCAGCATCCACTTTTCATATGAACGTAAGAGATAGGAGCAGTAGTAGACCGCATGGCCATTTGAGGTTGCTCCACCATTTAATAAATCGATAACTGGGGGAGCTATGTGCCATGAGGTCAAAACATTGCATGTTTTTAAGAAGCAGTTAGATATAGCACTTGGGACGATGGGGATCAAAGTTGCTACTTTTTCTGTATTTCAACAGTGACGCAATAGGTCAAAAGTATTTAATTGGCAGAGAGGCACCTTGACTCACCCAGCGGTTGTGACAAATGCTATAAAATTGCAAGTCTTTCTTTATATTTCAGTAAACGCATCTTTACTGTCTCATCCCAGACGACACACAGGGGACGATTTTCAGCCCCTGTTTGTCATCAGGGAGCACGGCAACAGGGGCGGAAAATCCAGTGAGAAGCGGGAAAACGCAACTCTATCCGGAGAGACTGCATTTCCCCATTTTCTACGCCCCCTCGCCGGTGACGTCATGAGGTTCACACCTACAAAGAACCAGCCCCTAATTTAAATGGATTTGAGTAAATCTCAGCATAATTATTCAAACCCCCCCCCCCCCGCCCCGCCATATGATCCACCCCTCACTAAATATTCAAAGTTCACTGACATGACGTCATACCGGGGGCGGGGGGGGGGGGGGGGGGGGGGGGGGGGGTCAGTGCATACCTCCTTGGTGGGGAGGAATTCCACTTAAGTGCTGATTGGGGTGCCCTTTAAAGATGGTGCCCCAATCTCTCGGCTCGATCACGCCCACTCCGTCAAAGTGTTGTTGTAAACTCAAGAGAGGCTCAGGATCTGGGGAGAAATCTGGTGAGTGCGGCTGGAGAGCTACATGTTGGTTTTCAGTCTGAGCTTGTCACGTTGAACACTTTGTATACATACAAACAGATCAAACTGACCAACAGGAAAAGACATACTGGTATGTGCCCGACATCACGGTGGCTGGAACATTGTCTAACCGTATACGCCCACTCATTATTGTGGGGAGAGCCTACAAAAGCTGAATACAAAATACGCAAAATTTTGATGGTCTCATTTGCTTTCCTTGACAGAGGTTTTAATTTGTTCACTGCTAATGGGCTAGCGTTAGGTTAAGATATTAGGGTAATGAGTTTCATACAAACATATTAAACATCAGTAAAAGGCTTGTTCTTTAAAGGTGGTGAAACTGAGACACAAATGTCCCAATGACATGGTACACCTACTGGGTAAGGCAGCCAGACTTACCGGGGCTTCCATGTTAAAATTACATAGAATGACATTACATAGAACAGACAGTGCAGAAGGAGGTCATTCAGCCCATCAAGTCTGCACCGACCCACTTAAGCACTCACTTCCACCCTATTCCCGTACCAGCCTCCCCGGACAGGCGCCGGAATGTGGCGACTAGGGGCTTTTCACAGTAACTTCATTGAAGCCTACTCGTGACAATAAGCATTTTTCATTTCATTTCACCCATGTAACCCATTAACCCCTCCTAACCTTTTTGGTCACTGAGGGCAATTTATCATGGCCAATCCATCTGACCTGCTTGTCTTTGGACTATGGGAGGAAACCATGCAGACATGGGGAGAACGAGCAGACTCCGCACAGACAGTGACCCAGCAGGGAATCGAACCTGGGACCCTGGCGCTGTGAAGCCTCGGTGCTATCCACTTGTGCTACCGTGCTGAACCGTTCGACTTCACATTATATGGTAATCAGTATATAAATGTTTCTGGAACATACCTCGCCATTCACCTGAGGAAGGAGCTGCGCTCCGAAAGCTCGTGTTTGAAACAAACCTGTTGGACTTTAACCTGGTGTTGTAAGACTTCTTACTAATCTACTAAACCTTTCTTCATAGCTAGTAATCCATAAATTAACTTGGTCATATCATTGACAAAGATGACTTACACAACGAACCAAAGAAAATGTATGCAATTTTAAAAGCACCACGTCCTCAAAATGTGACACAATTAAGAATGCTTTCAGGATTCCTCACGGTCGGTTATTGCAGAAAATACGGAGGCTGGGGATTGAGGGTGATTTAGAGATGTGGATCAGAAATTGGCTAGTTGAAAGAAGACAGAGAGTGGTGGTTGATGGGAAATGTTCAGAATGGAGTTCAGTTACGAGTGGCGTACCACAAGGATCTGTTCTGGGGCCGTTGCTGTTTGTCATTTTTATAAATGACCTAGAGGAGGGAGCAGAAGGATGGGTAAGTAAATTTGCAGACGACACTAAAGTCGGTGGAGTTGTAGACAGTGCGGAAGGATGTTGCAGGTTACAGAGGGACATAGATAAGCTGCAGAGCTGGGCTGAGAGGTGGCAAATGGAGTTTAATGTGGAGAAGTGTGAGGTGAATCACTTTGGAAAGAATAACAGGAATGCGGAATATTTGGCTAATGGTAAAATTCTTGGTAGTGTGGATGAGCAGAGGGATCTCGGTGTCCATGTACATAGATCCCTGAAAGTTGCCACCCAGGTTGATAGGGTTGTGAAGAAGGCCTATGGTGTGATGGCCTTTATTGGTAGAGGGATTGAGTTCCGGAGCCATGAGGTCATGTTGCAGTTGTACAAAACTCTAGTACGGCCGCATTTGGAGTATTGCGTACAGTTCTGGTCGCCCCATTATAGGAAGGATGTAGAAGCTTTGGAACGGGTGCAGAGGAGATTTACCAGGATGTTGCCTGGTATGGAGGGAAAATCTTATGAGGAAAGGCTGATGGACTTGAGGTTGTTTTCGTTAGAGAGAAGAAGGTTAAGAGGTGACCTAATAGAGGCATACAAAATGATCAGAGGGTTAGATAGGGTGGACAGCGAGAGCCTTCTCCCGCGGATGGAGGTGGCTATCACGAGGGGACATAGCCTTAAATTGAAAGGTAATAGATATAGGACAGAGGTCAGAGGTGGGTTTTTTACGCAAAGAGTGGTGAGGCCGTGGAATGCCCTACCTGCAACAGTAGTGAACTCGCCAACATTGAGGGCATTTAAAAGTTTATTGGATAAGCATATGGATGATAAGGGCATAGTGTAGGTTAGATGGCCTTTAGTTTTTTTCCATGTCGATGCAACATTGAGGGCCGAAGGGCCTGTACTGCGCTGTATCGTTCTATGTTCTATGTTCTATGATTGATAAATTATTTGTGGTAAATTCATGCCAAATTTAGCTGCACAATTGAAGCCTTAACACATTTTGCTATGTGCCAAAAAGGATGGCACTGGTCAGAAGAATGTGAAAATGTATACAATGAAGTGAAAGAAGCTTTATTGAAATCAAAACTGTTGGTTTATTATAATCCAAAAACAAGTTCCAATTAGTTTGCGATGCCTCATCCAATAGGGTTGCTGCAGTCGTCTCACACATTGGGCGCGATTCTCCGCCCCCCACGACGGGTCGGAGAATAGTGGGAGGGCCTTCCCGACATTTTTCCCGACCTCCCACTATTCTCCCCCCCCCACGGCCGCCCCACGACACGAATCGCTGCTCGCCGTTTTTTTACGGCGAGCAGCGATTCTCCCCTATCCAATGGGCCGATTTCCCAGGCCTTTACGGCCGTTTTCACGAATTTAAGCACACCTGCTATCACAGTTCGTGAAAACGGCCGCAAAGTGCCGTTCTGCACAACCATGTCACCGATTGGCACGGCCGCACCACGGCCGTGCCAAGGGTGGCATGGGCCCGCGATCGGTGCCCACCGATCGCGGGCAGCGGGTCCGATTCCCGCGCACTCTTTGTCCCTCCGCCGCCCCGCAGGATCAGTCCGCGGGGCGGCTGAGGGGCATGACGGACCGCGCATGCGCGGGTTTGACACATATGCGCGATGACGTCATCCGCGCAGGCGCGGATTGGAGCCGTCCAACCCGCGCATGCGCGGCTGACGTCATCGTGCGCGTCAGCTGCCGTGAGTCTTGGCGGCCGGGTTTAGCGAACGTTCGCTAAGCCCGCGCTGCCGTTCTTCCCGGGGCCGCGATGCTAGCCCCGACCAGGGGGGTGATTCGGGTCCCTGAGGGGGCGCGGAGGCTGCCGTGAAACACGGCCGGTTTCACGGCAGCCTTTACGACTCTGCATTTGCGGAGAATCGCGCCCATTATGTCTTCAGGAGACGAACAACCAATAGCATTCCCTTCATGTGCTAGCACTGAAATGAATTATGCTCAACAAGAAAAAGAAGCTTTGAGCATATTTTTCAGTGTGAGAATTTTTCACCATTACTTTTACAGAAATCGTTTCAACCTTTTGACGGATTATCAACCCTTGACGACAATCTTTGGGCCTTATAATGGTATGCCTTCTTTGGCAGCTAGTAGATTGCAAAGATGGTCATTGATATTGTCGGCACACACTTTCAATATCCAATATCACAAGTCCAAGCAGCATGCAAATGCAGATGCTTTATCATGGGTGCTGTGACAAGTCAAGCATCACTCAGAAGAAAACATTTGTCAATAGTGGTTGCGGACGCACACTGGAAATGACCGGCAGTCGCGATAATAAAGTCAACGATGACTGAGCAGACCATTGAAAAACTAGATGAAATATTGACAAGATTTGGAACACCAGAGCAGATTGTCAATGATAATGGGGTGTAGTGTACTTTGAAGGAGGCTTAGGACTGCTCGAAAGTTAATGGTGTACACCATATCAAGTAAGCTCCATGTCATCAAGCAATGAATGGATTGACTGATTGTTTGTGCTCACATTAAAGCATCAAAAGACTACAACAGCAAACAAATTTCTAATATCTTATCGGAACATTGTGCATCCTACCACGGAAAGTTCACTCGCAATGCTGCTGTTTAAGAGGAAACTATGAACACAGTTTGATTTGTTATCTCCACCTAATACTTCAGAGATTGTCAAATAACAACAGCAAGCATAAATTGCTGGGAGGGAGAACATCTCGATAAGACGAGTATTCAGCCAGGGAGAGAGAGAGAATGCTATCTAGGAGTTACACCACCAACGGAAAATATGTACCAGCTATGATCCCAGCACAGGTCCAACATCATACACCATACAGATATATGATGAAAGAGTTTGGCGATGTCATGCTGATCAATTACTTGTTGCACAAAGTGAGTTTGCGGAAACTTCTCAAGAGGTTCCACCTTTCGAAGATCAAGAGAGGAATACTTTGGAACGGAGACTAGAGTCAGTGACACATTCAGATTCTATTTTTGAGGACAAATTTTGATATAATTACTTAAGAAGTACCATCTACAGAAAGGAATATGCACACTTTTGAAATTGCAAATAGCAGAGTTCAAGAGCGCCAATTTCTACCAAAAGGGAATGTACGTCCACCTCGGAGACTGTCTTATTGAATTTTATATATGTGTAAAAATAACATCTCAGGGGATCTGTTGTGAAATCTTAATTGTTGTCATTGCACTCATGAAGTAAAGGATGAGGGGTGTTATGTGTCTGGAAACACATTCATTCGCATTCTGTGTCACGTGATGTATAGTGACATCAGCGGAATGCTTGCACAGGCTTTGGGCCGATCACCAGATTGATTGCATGAGCAACACCTCTTAATAAACCTGTCATCGCGTTTTACAAGAATTCAGAATGTGAGCACCTCCACACTTTTTCTCTTTGTGGCAAAAAATGAATATAACAGAAGTGTAATTTGCAAGGTAGGACAATCCACCTTCAAACGGCACAAACTCATCATGAAATGACAGCTCCCCCACTTCCTAGTTTATTTGAAAGAGAAGAGAGCCTCAGCCCCCTCCAATAGTTTATTACATTTAGTTTTGATCGTTCAGACTTCACATTAACCTAAGGGTCTTCAAGCACTAATTTCAATTATTCCAAACTTTATAAAGCAATGCCTTCCAGGCACTGAACACACATGGTTATAGGCTGAAATGTTCATTATCCACATCAGATTTTCCCTGTGCAGAATGTTTCTCGCATTGCTATAAGTTTTAGATACAGATTTTTAAGAATAAGATCAACGTTCCATTGATGCGGCTAGCTTATTCCTCATGAGAAGCTGAGTTATTCAGCGCAGCGCATTCCGAGATTAAGTCCTCTGAGCTGCGCTGAGATAGTTGATAGGGAGAAGGTACATCACAATTTCCCTGATTACCCTTGTGTGGGAAGGGAAAAGTCAGCCAGAGGAGAAGGGAGCTTTGGAACCTTGAGTTCTCCTGCATCCGCAATGACCAAATGAATGATGTGCTTTATATAAACCCACCTGAAGAAAAATAAGTGGAAAAATTGCATTCGATAGCTCCTGGGCGGCACGGTAGTACACTGGTTAGCACTGTTGCTTCACAGCGTCAGGCTTGATTTGCGGGAAGCCACTGGAACACTGGACTTTTTTTACGAGATGCCAGAGGGCTGCGGTGTGGGTTGCCATGTTAGGAATAAATTTTCCGAGGAAACTTTACCATCCCAAGGAAGCGTAGGACCGCCTTTTTGTCCTCTGGGGTCTTCATGGCATTGATTGCCAGCACCTTGTCGGCGTCAGGTTGCACACCCTGCTGTGAAATGTGGTCACCCAGAAACTTGATAGCAGACCGACCAAATGAGCATTTGGCCCTGTTGAGCTGGAGGCCATTTTCGTGGATCCTCTGGAAAACCTGTCTGAGGCGAGGGATGTGATCCTCGGGCATCATGGACCAGATGATCATGTCATCCACATAGACTCGCACCCCCTCGATGCCCTCCATCATTTGCTCCATTATTCGATGAAAGACTTCGGAAGCTGAAATGATGCCGAAAGGCATGCAGTTGTTTCAATACCTGCCGAATGGAGTGTTAAACGTGCACAGCTTCCTACTGGACTCATCCAGCTGTATCTGCCAGAAACCCCCATGAAATGTCCAGCATGAGCCATCTCACAGGTTAAGTCTTCTCGCTTCGGGATCAGGTAGTGCTCTCGCATGATGTTGCGATTCAAGTCTTTGGGATCGATGCAAATGCGGAGTTCACCAGAGGGTTTCTTGATGCAGACCATGGAGCTGACCCAGTCTATTGGTTCTGTGACCTTTGAAATGATGCCCTGGTCTTGGAGTTCTCATAGCTGAGTTTTCAGACGATCATTGAGAGGAGCCGGCACCCAGCGTGGTGCATGGATGACTGGGGTGGCATTTGGCTTCAGTCGTCTCTTGCAGCTATATGGGAGCGTGCCCATTCCATCAAACATGTTGTGGTATTGCTTGGGAATGTCATCTATCTCAGCCTGTAGGTTCGCATTCGCCGAGGCAGTCGCAGGTGTGTAGGACATGGCATGGTCTCGCTGGACCAGATTTAGGAGTTTGCATGCGCAAGCACCGAGCAGGGATGCCTCGTCAGGCCGGACAACCTTGAATCTTAATGTCGTCTTGATGGCCTTGTGAGATACAGTGAGCTGGCATGATCCACTGGCAACTATGGCATTGTCATTGTAGTCAAGGAGCTGGCAGACTGGTGGAAGAATGCTAGGTTGGTTTCGGATGCTGTTGAGGTCTGACTGTGATATGAGATTCGCAGACACGCCAGTGTCCAATTTGAATCGGATGAGACACTGGTTGACCGTGATGACAGCACACCATTCGTCGTCAGGATCCACACTCAGGATTGAAAGGCGGTTTGCACGCGCGGTGGTGACCAGCTCGCGTGTGGTGATGATGCCCACCTGATACGGAGACTCGAGGCAGTCAACATCGGGGTCTGTTGGGCTTTCGGGATCAGAATCCTGCATGCATTGTTGTATGCAGCGGACACGTCTGCGCTGCAGCTGGGATCGCTGGCTGTTGCTCAGTGGAGTGGAACTGCAGAGGGCCGCATAATGCCCAGGCTTTCCACACTGTAGATATCGCCTGCCTTTGGCTGGACATTGCCGCTTTAAATGGGCGGAGCCACAATTTGGACACGTCATGATGCTGACGTCAGTGCGTTCTGTGCGCCATCGCGCATGTGCAGTGCGGTCGGCCGACATTCGCACATGCGCATTAGGGTCTTTGGCCTCATCGTCCTCCCGGCCGTGGCACTCATGTGTGGGGACCCGGGAAAGGTGCGCGAAACAGTCACTCCTCGATGATCAAGCCTTGCTTTTTTGCGATGGCCTGCACCCTTTCTGCCTCATGGGAGGCCAGTTGTGCAGTTTCTGCCGCCCTGATGCGGGAGTAACGCCTTCTGGCATGCTCATGGACAACGCATGTTTCGATGGCGATGGAGAGGGTCAACTGTTTGATTTTGAGTAGCTGCTCCCGCAGGGAATCGGACTGGACCCCGAAAACAATCTGATCCCGGATCATGGAATCAGCCGCTGAGTCATAATTACATGACTGCGCTAGGATGCGGAGATGGGTCAAGAAGGACTGAAAAGGTTCATCCTTACCCTGAAGCCTCTGTTGGAAGATGTACCGTTCAAAGCTCTCATTCACCTCGACTTTGAGGTGGCTGTCGAATTTCAGCAGAACTGTCTTGCACTTCGTCTTGTCTTCGCCATCGGGAAACGTGAGCGAGTTAAAGATGTGGATGGCGTGATCCCCGCAGTCAACAGGAACAGCACGATCTTCCCAGCATCCGTGCTGCCTCGAGGTCGGAGGCCTCGATATACAGGAGGAACTTCTGTTTGAAGACCTTCCAGTTGGCGCTGAGGTTGCCGGAGATCCGGAGTTGCGGAGGGGGCTGGATCTTTTCCATGCCGCTGGATGTTTGCTTGCTGGTCGTTGCAGAGTCACTCGAGGTAGGTTCGTTAGAGTTAATAGTTCCCTGTTAGAGTTGATCTAACATCGACTGCAACTGGATGCAGTGAGACTCGAATCAGGCTTCCGACACAGGAGATGGTCCAGCACTGTTTTATTGAACTTGCTTGTTGCTGTACATAATCTGCTGTGGGTTGACACTCTATTAATCTAAACTGATAACCTCAGATTGGCTTGACCAGACTAGCTCTCTGTCACATGGAGAAGGTGCTTATGGCCTTGTGCACTCTAACTATCCCTGTAGCTGTATCCAGTGAGAAGAGGCAGAGTCTTAATGCCTCGTGAGTTTTATAGTGGTAGTGTCCTGTCTAGTGATTGATTGTTCTGTGTCGTGTGTGTTCATTGGTTACTCTGTGTGTCAATCACTGCCTGTCTGCATCTCATTATATCTATGAGTGGATATTATGACACCGCTGACTATGAAAGTCATCGTGAAACAAGAAAAGGTTGCACAAACCAGATACTTCCAAAGGCCAAGGTTGGACTCTACCCAAGCTACAGGGGACAGGGTTGATAACACCCCCTTCATTTTCTCCATCTGAATTCCAAACTCAACAATATACCTATGCCTAGTTTCTAATTGTTCATGTGACATGATAACAGCCTTGACCTTGATGCACACTTGCAAGCAATAGTTCAGTTCCACATGCTTCAATACATCTACGCATCTGCCATTATTAATTCCTGTTTGTACCATGAATGAGGTTTCACATTAAGAGCAATTGCTATAAAACTGCGCTGTGTAAGAGACCATTGGCACTAATTTCTCCCCTCAGATCACTTGTTCCTTTGCCAATTTTTCTTTTGATGAAAACAACTTCAGAAAGTATTCAATTGCATTCACATTTAGAGCCATCTACGTGTTAAGATATGCAATTACTAATTATTTTCACCGTTCATCTTGCCCACGGCTTATTATTCATGCGATTCATTACTAAAACTGTAATAAGAAATACTTTTCATACTTGAGAATTACAACTGGTACACTTATGACCTTTAAACACTTTAGTTTACATCCCATGGCAACATGCCCCGAGACCCATCTGTTAATACTTACAACTGACTTTTAAATATTTATATTGCTGGATTTAATATATTCTGCAAACTGAAATAAAACCCTTCATCCAATAGGAATACTAGTCAGTGCAAATCACCAAATGGCTCTCACCTGCAAAACTGAAGGAATGATTGCTGTACTTATGGACCGAACGTGCCGCCCTCCAGGATTACCCAAATTTGGGTGAAAATGGCGGGGGGGGGGGGGGGGGGGGGGGGGATTTCCGCATTTCCACCATTAATACCTTTACTATTTTTCCTGTCCTCCCCTACCCTGCCAATGGCTCCTGGCCGTCCCCTATTGTCCATCCCACTGCATGCAAATGACAGCAAGGGAATCAGACTTGGGATTCAGACCACTTTCCTATTTTCCCAGCACGGGTGGCATGGTAGCACAGTGGATAGCACTGTTGTTTCACAGCGCCAGGGACCCAGTGTGTCTGCGTGGGTTTGCTCCGGGTGCTCCGGTTCCCTCCCACAAGTCCCGAAAGACGTGCTTGTTAGGTGAATTGGACATTCTGAATTCGCCCTCTGAGTACTCCCAAAAGGTGCCGGAATGTGGCAACTGGGAGCTTTTCACAGTAACTTCATTGTAATGTTAATGTAAGCCTACTTGCGACACTAATAAAGATTATTATTATTTTGGAAGGCTGCCTAAATTGTTCCCCCCCCACTCCCACAGCCAACCTTTCAGGCCCCTCCACCCGTTACCCTCCCCACCCCACCCCACCCAAATCTTGAGACGGCCATCACGAACCTCCCCTCACCCGGTCGCTGGCAGTGGCAACCTTCTAGGGGGGCTTCCTTGCTTATGTAATTCACCTAAACCCTGAAAAATAGTGGGATCCAACCAATGTCTGGAAGTTCTGCTCTGATTCACTTTCAGTAAGAACAGGTAGAATTCTCCCATGTTGCCGCCAGCAGGTTCAATGGCGGGCAGTGGGAGAGGGAGAGGGGGTGGATGGGGGGGGGGGGAATTCAGAGGGAGGCCCAAAAATTGGTGTTAAGCTGTTGTGAAATCCCCGCAGGATCCTTGGCTGTCGTCCACCAGAGCAGATCTAGAAACCTGCTGGAGGCCGGAGTGAACCTCATTTGCATTCAGGTAATGGGATGCCGTTGTAGACCTGACCACGCAGGCCCACGGCAAAAGCGGGAAAACGCGCCAGTTTGGAACACTGTGTGCATGCAGATGTGGGTCGCACCTGAACAATGCCTGGGGCTACCTCCGAAGATTGGGATGGAGGCCGGTAGCAATTCTGCACCTCAAGACGCCACAACTGTGGGCGGGAGAAGCATCTGCAGGTAGACTTTCCAGATGAGGTGTCCTGGAGGAGGTCCCTCTTCCAGCCCCAGAATGTTCCTGGAGATCCAATTTCTTTCACAGGAGGGCCCCACTGCTTTCTTCAATTGCTGGTCAGTGAAGTTGGTCGACTCTCCAAATCGGCGCCCAGATAAGACAGGTGACTATGCATAATCAGGCCTGCCTCACCATGGAATATGGGGCGAAACACACAGTTGTGTAATTAATGAGGGCGGGGCAGGAAGATTTGACATATTTTCCATCTGGCCACTGCCTTGGGAAACACTCCATGTTTCCGTCGCCGCCATGGGACCTCATCCCAGGATGGGAGAATTCCACCCAATCACACTATAAAGAAAATCAGTGCACCCCATTGCTCTATCATTCAAAAATTATTAACTTAGCCTACTGTATATCACATCGATACTTAAACATGAAATATTGCCATTAATGTGCTAGGTTTTGCATTGATAGTCACAGCAACGCGCATACTAATTAGGAGCAAGAGTACACCATTCAGCCCCTCGAGCCGAGTTTCATAACATGAAACCTATTAAAAATCTGATGAATTTTATTACAAAGCAAAATCTACAATGTTTGAGCATGATTTATTAGACTTTGTAATGGTCAGTTTTTAAAACGATTTATCTGATCAAAATTATTGCACATTTAAAAAAAAACATACATTTCTGAATTTGCAAAATGCCAAAAATGTAGTCTTCCAGTGTCTTTATTCCAATGTCGCTTTTTACTGAAGCAATTTTTTTATCCTTGTTTTTTTTGTGCATGTGAATGTAAGACCGTCTCACACCTCCCTGCCTTTCTTTTACATTAAATAACCTGAGCTGCCGGGCCTTGCTTCAAAGGAATCCTCCCTCAAGCCAGCTGAAATTCTTACCAACAGAATCAAGGTAGGTTACCATTCAGAAGTTTACCTAGCATCAGCAGTGAGCACCGCACTGACAGCACAATTCCCGGTCATATATCTTTCAGTCAACAGCAAAAACTTGCATGTGCATAACACCTTTCATTTACTAACAAGGTTGCACAGTGGTTAGCACTGTTTTCTTCACAGCACCAGGGCCCCACATGATTCCTGGCTTGGGTCACTGTCTGTGCGGAGTCTGAACGTTCTTCCCATGTCTGCATGGGTTTCCTCCGGGTGCTCCGGTTTCCTCTCACAAGTCCCGAAAGATGTGCTTGTTCGGTGAATTGGACATGCTGAATTTTCCCTCAGTGTACTCGAACAGGTACCGAAGTGTGGCGACTCGGGGATTTTCACAGTAACTTCATTGCAGTGTTAATGTAATCCTACTTGTGACACTAATAAAGATTATTGTAAAATGTCCCAAGGTGCTTTGCAGGAGTGCCATCCAACATCATCCTTCTTGTCCTTCACGTTTTGTTTCTCCATTACTAAGGGTCACGCCATTCTGAACTTATGTCTAGCTTCTTTGAAGCTCCAAATAAACTGCATGACAGCAAGTTCTCCTTTCAAGTCCTTACTGTGCTGAAATTTACAGCTAATCTGACGCCTTCTACCCAAACTCATCCTTCGACGAAATTGAGTAATTCTTTATTTCCCTTTCTTTGCACAGAAGTTTAAAAACATAAGCTTGGCGTCACCTGGTCCTTCAGTACTTGGCCTCATCTTCTCGCCCACTCTCTTTTCACCTTTATGGGAGTTCCTTGGCCACCTTCGTCTTTCAGGTCGGTTTCTCAATCAGAAAAGTTCAAACCTGCTGCAGTGCGCAATGCCTTCTATAGTGAATGTAAGTGGTTAATGCCTGATGTCTGCATCGACTGTTGAATCTAAATAATAATTTTGCCTCCAAGCTGCAGTGGATTTTTGATATATTGCATTTTTGTGTAGGCAGGAAGCAGCGTTGGATACAGCCTGTCACTTGTACATTACGTGAAAGAGACAGACTGTCACAGTGCCTGCAACCATCACTCACTCTTCCCACTGATATTAATTAGCAGGGAATAGTGCAAAATATTTTGCTAACATATGTCTCCAGCTAATTACATGCCGTGTTCCAGCCCAGCTATTACATATTTGGAAGGGTTCCTTTAACAACAAGCTCAGGTGAATGATCAAAGCTCATACTCCTGGACAAGATGAAAAGAGTGAAAAAGGACAAATACTCGAAGGGTTAAGTTTTTTCTCTGGGCTTCACCGGCAACAGTTGCCTATTTCTAATTGCCCTTGCACTGAGTGGGCAGCAGGTGGTTAAGAATCAACCACATTGCTGAGGATCTGGAGTCACATGTAGGACAGAGCAGGTAAGGATGGAGCATTTCATTCCCTCAAAGGACATGAGTGAATCAGATGGATTTTGACCACAATCAATTATAGATTTATGGTCACTACTGCAAAGATTAAACTTTGCCAGTGCTTTAGTGGGATTTGAACTCCGGGAGTGCTTTCATGGGATTTGAACCTATGACCCCCAGAGCATTAGCATGGGCCTCTGGGTTACTAGCCCAGTGATATTACCACCACACTGTCATCTCCACAAAGAAATAATAAAGCTGCATTTTAAAATCTCTGTGAGGAAAAGGGAAGTCTGATTTCAATCTGGTCACGTTACGAGGAGGAGGAGTAGATTCTAGAATGACACATTTATGGATTCAGGCCAAAAAGGGATAAACATTCAGTAGAATACTGAGCAAACGTGCAGCAATTAAAAGAGATTTCTGGAAGGGTCGGGCATCTTCTCCGTCGCAGATGATGAGTTTTCCTACCAAGGAAAATTCATAGCGGATCGATGTACCATCTTGCACCTTACCCTTTCCCATTGACTGCAGAAATGGATAAGATTTCCTTTCCAAGGAGTGTGAGCAAGGTGCTGTCTAGAAATGAGGGCAATGGTCAAAGTTTGAAGTTTAAATGTTCAAATTCTCTCTAAAGTTAGATTGAACTTAATTGTGACTGAAAATAATTATTTTGACTGCTGCCCATCTCTGTGGTTATGTAACCATCTGTGGATCATTCTGTTTGAGTTTCTTCAGTTGCATTTAATGCTAAATCATTATAATAGATATTGGACGCTGTGTCACTGAGATATTATGACGCAGTTTATCTGTCAAAGCGAAATACCATTTAACACTTTAGAGAAATGACCTGCTCTGTCTTGGATGCCGACTAAAATGGGCAGCAGGGAAGCACAGTGGTCCCAGGTTTGATTTCCGCTTAGGTCTCGGTCTGTGTGGAGTCTGCACGTTCCCCCTGTGTCTACGTGGGTTTCCTCCAGGTGCTCTGGTTTCTTTCCACAAGTACCGAAAGACTTAAGTGATTTGGACATTCTGAATTCTCTCTCTGTGTACCTGAACAGGCACCGGAATGTGGCGACTAGGGGCTTTTCACAGTAACTTCATTGCAGTGTTCATGCAAGCCTTCTTGTGACAATAATAAAGATTATTATTATAAATGGCAAAATGACTAATAATTCATTGAAAGATTGAAGCATTTACAAGCTTTTAAGCAATCAAGAAAAGGCAGAAGGATTTTGGAGATGTGAACTAGAGCCATTTTGTATTTGAAATGAAAAAAATGAAAATCGCTTATTGTCACGAGTAGGCTTCAAATGAAGTTACTGTGAAAAGCCCCTAGTCGCCACATTCCGGCACCTGTTCGGGGAGGCTGGTACGGGAATTGAACCGTGCTGCTGGCCCGCTTGGTCTGCTTTAAAAGCCAGCGATTTATCCCAGTGTGCTAAACCAGCCACTAAACTTGCCCCCTTTGGGCAATGTATTAAGGCATTCAACAAGTCATGATGAGGGTTAGTGTTGAAGTACCTCAGGTACGTTGCTGGCTTTGAAAGTAGACCAAGGCAGGCCAGCAGCACGGGTTCAATTCCCGTACCAGCCTCCCCGAACAGATGCCGGAATGTGGCAACTAGGGGCTTTTCACAGTAACTTCATTGAAGCCTACTTGTAACAATAAGTGATTTTCATTACATTATGCTATTGGCGAATGGGTAAAGTGTAAAAAGTGCCGCACTGTGATTATCAGGCAGCACAGCAATGGTAAACAGTGATCTGAATGTATGCTTTGCTATAATTTGAAGTAAAACCGATAGTCATTGAAATTCCAGAATGGTGAGAGCTTAGCGTGGGTCATTAGTAAATGTGGGAACAGCTTGGTGGACAACACTTTTGCAGCATGCATGCTTAAGTTATCCATCTGGTCAATTATATTGTTGGCAATCTCCTTCAGCTGCAACATCTTCTAGTGCATCTGATCCCAATTACCCAACCCTTCAATTACTGGTTCCACACTGAATTATCCTCTCCGATAAAACCATAAGTCAGAGGAGCAGAGGTAGGCTATTTGGAAAATCAAACGTGTGCCGCCATTCAATGAGATCATAACACCAGAGGCAGACTTATACTTTTGGGGGCCCCACACTCTCTGTCTTTGCGGGGCCCTGTGTCATGCCCCCTCCACCCTGCCCCCGGTGACATGGTGACCCACTCTAACGATGCCGAACCCCTTCCCCAATGACATCGAGCCCCACCATGAATGACGTCAATGCCCTCCTGACCCTGTCCACCTACAGCTCACACAATACAAGGCACAGAAACCTGAAATCACTGCTTGACAAGACTGCTGCAATGCTCTTTAACTTATGACAACAAGAAGCCTCTATTGGCTAGCCTACTTCGCGTCAGCATTACGTTAAATGGTCAATTTTCTGACCTCTGTGTCTTGCGGCAAGCAAACATGAACTGGCTGATGAAAAATGGGATGGCGAAATCTGCCGATGTTATATATTGTTTTCCAATTAAGGGGCAATTTAGCGTGGCCAATCCACCAATCCACCAATCCTGCACATTTCTGGTTTGTGCGGATCAGACCCATGCAGATACCGTGAGAATGTGCAAACTCTACATGGACAATGACCCTTGGCCAGGATTGAACCAGGGTCCTCGGCGTCGTGAGGCAACAGTGCTAACCACTGCGCCACCATGCCGCCCTTTCAGCCAATGGTTTGACTGCAGCACAACAGGCCAGTGCAGGACAGAATGAGTCAGAAAAGGTCCAGCACATGTGACCTCCATGACTACATGTGACCTCCAGCCATTATATCAGATCAGCATATGTTCTCATAAGAAGAACAGAATTTACATTGGAGAACATGGTAGAGGCACATATTTTTTTAGATTTTATTGCTTCATTGGTTATTGCTATCCGTGGCAACATAAAGGGTTTTTCTTCTGCACTTTCACTTAAGTTCACAAAATCATCAATCACATCATCATAGGTAAAATCTTGTGAGGATGCATTTTCAATTGTCAGTGGTGCTGAGCTTGCCAAATGTCCCTGACTCACCATACTCCGCAGATTATTTTCCACTCTGTTCAATACAGAGAAGGAACTTTCACTGGAAGCATTTGTGACAGGTATTATTAAAAAGATCTTCAGAATGGTTTCCACATTTGGAAAGGTTGTCTGCAGACCATCATGTGCAAATGAACAAATCAGCTGGTGATCTTGAAGCACGGAGCCTTTCATTATCCATGAAATTAATGAATTGTTTCATTTCCCCTTCAAACTGACCTGTGTCCATGTCCTCCTGGTAGAATTCAATTTAACTCTCACTGCAGCAGCTCTTAGCATTCTCCAAACTTTTTGTCGAAAATCACGCAAAATAATTCACCAGTCTTCTTCAGAAGTGGACTTCTACTCGACAATTGTGTTACAAATAACACCGACAGTCTGAACGATGATCTTCTTTTTCCCTTTTGAAGTCTTTTCATTGTCTCTAGTTTCATAAAAATCTAATTTCCCATGTCTTGCATGCTTTTTAATCATCAGATGGACCTATATTATGTGTTAATGTTACTGCTTCTGCTTCCACTGAGGTATAGTAATTTTGATCTTCCATGCCAAAATGTCTAACTGTGGCAAACAATTGTGAAGCGTTCAATAAAGCTGTGTTAACATTTTGCAGCGATTTGCTGACAGCATTAATTCTTTGAAGTATTTGGTTCCACAAAGCACAGGAAAACTGCAATTTCATACTTTTCAAACTTCCCTGCTCAGGATTTTTCTTCATCTTTCACACATGCTTCCTCTGAATTTGGTATGGCTCTGTCTGATGAGAATTCCTTTATATCGACAAAGTTCAGTAACAAAGGCAGAAAATATCTGCACGCACGGATCATCTCGTGTCACACATTCTTTTGACCGTCAAATGTTTTCCAGGTGCCTGCTCCAAGTGTGATTGTAGCATATTCCACCAGTATGTAGAAAACAAAAAAAAAGGCATACAGGTTTTGAACAAAGTCAAAGAATGTGTGGCTGCCTCACAAAATTCAGCTGCTGCATTGCAGACTCAATTCAAGGAGTGACTGAAACACAGGGGGCTGGACTGTCCGCAGCCTCACACCAAAATCGCGATTGGCGCAGGAGCGGAGAATCCAATTTCACACCAAAATCGGGACCTTGCCATCAAGCCATTTCTCTTCACCCTCAGAAAATGGCACTTATGAAGACTTCTAAACTGCCTTGAACATCAAACATTTTTCTCAAATTTTCCATAAGTACAAAAAAATATAGGAGCAGAATTAGGCCATTTCGGAAAGTGGCGGCGTAGTGGTATTGTCACTGGACTAGGAATTCAGAGACCTAGGGTAATGCCCATGGCAGATGATGAAAATTGAATCCAATAAATATCTAGAAATAAAAGTCAAGACCAGGAAACCATTATCATAAAAACCCACTGGTCACCAATGACCTTCAGGGAAGGAAATCTGCCGTCCTTACTTGGTCTGGCCGACATCTGACTCCAGACCCACAGCAATGTGGTTGACTCTTAACTACTCCCCACTGAAATGGTCCAACATGCCACTCAGTTCAAGGGCAATTAGGGATGGGCAACAAATCACTTTTGCCTCAGGGCAGCACGGTAGCATAGTGGTTAGCACAATTGCTTCACAGCTCCAGGGTCCCATGTTCGATTTCTGGCTTGGGTCACTGACTGTGCAGAGTCTGCATGTTCTCCCCGTGTGTGCGTGGATTTCCTCCAGGTGCTCCGGTTTCCTCCCACAGTCCAAAGATGTGCAGGTTAGGTGGATTGGTCATGCTAAATTGCCCTTAGTGTGCAAAATTGCCCTTAGTGTTAGGTGGGGTTACTGGGTTACGGGGATAGGGTGGAGGTGTGGGCTTGGGTAGGGTGCTCTTTCTAAGAGCCGGTGCAGACTTGATGGGCCGAGTGGCCTCCTTCTGCACTATAAGTTCTATGAAATTGTCCACCAGACCTGAACGCTAGAAACCCAGCTGCTGCTTTGCACCTTTCCTCAATAAAAATTCCAGGAACTTCACACAAATTCAGGAGATCCATGTCTGAACTGCTCTAATTCTCCTCCACCTCAACATCTGACAAACTGTTTTCTCGCTCCAAAGAGAAGTGCTTCAATCAGAGCCCGATGTTCCGTATCGCCTGCTGAGAGGGTCGTTTTTCTATTCGTTCTTGGGATGTCGGCGTTGCTGGCTGGGCCAGCATTTGCTGCCCATCCCTAATTGCCCTGACTGAGTGGCTTGCTAGGCCATTTCAGTGGGGGACAGTTAAGAATCAACCACATACATCTGTGTGGGTCTGGAGTCACATGTAGGCCAGACCAGGTAAGGAGAGCAGATTTTCTTCCCTGAAGGATATAAGTGAATCAGATGGGGTTTTTCTTAACGACCATCGACAATCGTCACCTTTAGGCTTTTAATTCCACATTTAAAAAAAAAATTAAATTCAAGTTTCAACTTCTGCCATGGTGGGATTTGAATCCAGAACAACAGCGCATTCCCCTGGATCTCTGAATTACTAATCTAGTGACAATAGCACTACACCATCTTCTGTCCCCTTGGGCCTGTCAGCAGATTTAGAGCTACCAAAGGTCTAATTGGTATTCCCAAGTTGCTCCCACTTCAACGGTCACCACTCCGTATGCCCTCCCCCCCCTCCCCCACCTCCTCCCCCAGTTCACTGGGGCCCTGCTCTGCAGCACTGTAAATTCTATGATCTATCATCCATGAATTCTAAGTGCGTTTCATTGAAAACCCACCTCTACATGACTTCCTGGCCTCACCACCCAGCCAATCTTATGAGTCAGGGCTCATCTATTTATAACTCAAGTCAAGAGAGAAGAGAAAGATGTAAAGTGGGATAACCATCCGCTATGAGTCTCACCCCTTCAATCTTCAAACCTGATAGGGGTGAAGCTTCAATCAAGTGCACGGCACCAGGGAATAATGACCATATCAGAACCCGGCTCGGGGCCACACTAAGACAGGCAATCTTACTCCAAAATCAGACTGGGCCCCAACTCCACACTTACATTTTGTCCTATCAGCAAAGCTGCCCGACACCTACGTTTCAGCAGTGCGATAAAAACATGCATTTATCTCGAGCACCAGGACACCCCAAAATGACTTACAGCCAAAGAAGCATTTCTGAAGGCTAGTCACTGTTGTAATGTCAGAATAGGTTTCCATTCATTCACATATTTTCAAGTTGGAACTACGATTGCTGGGTTGGAATCAAAATTCAAATAAAATTAACTCACAGAAGCATCTGTTTATTCCAGATTTATTCGTTCAGGGTCATTACATTTCAATTATTTCTTCGACTGACAACAGTTCTAGATTGATTCCAGCAGTTTGAAATTTGATTTTTCTTTCAAACCGTGAAAGAGCAAGAGATTTACTTTGAGCCAATGTCAACCCACAAAAGACATGCCTCCTGCTCTTTGGATCTCTCTGCGCGATGACATTTTGAGGCTGTGGTTGCATAACCTTGACATGACCCTGATCATTACTGTGCCTCAGCAGGAATCTATGTGAGAAGTGAATGTCAACTCGATGAACATCAGAATAATAAACAGGAAGCCTCTATATTTTTTGCATTAATAAACTGCAATTACACCAAACCTATTATGTAGCAAAACGCCCTGAGGCCCTTCACAGAAGCACTGCCAAATAGAACATGGTACGAAGCCTGATATGGAGATGTTAGGTCAGGTGACCAAAAGCTTGGTCAAAGAGGTTTGTTTCAAAGAACATCAAAGAGAAGACGCAGAGAGGACAGGGAGGGTAATTCCAGGGTTAAGGTCTAGGCAATTGCAAGCCCTACAGCAAATGGTGGATTCATGATGGTCGTAGTTGTGGAGGATTTCAGAACTGGTCGACTTGAGAGGTCACAGACAGAATAGGGCTGGAGGAAAGTTACGATGGTAGAGAGGGATGTGGCCAATGATGGATTTCAAATCAAGCACAAGAGACACCCACAGCCTTTGCTGAACCAATATCCCTCCCGCCACTCTTACAACCCACTTTCCGCCATTGCTCACTTCTACTTGGGTCCGTCATCCAACCATAGCACCGGGTGAGTGTAGTCCCGGTGGCTGCCACCACCTCACTGGTGGCGCTGCTGAGTACAGAAGAGCTGCTGCTCTCTTACTGGCCAGCAGCAATTGGCTGGTGGGACTTCTGCCATTGGGGTCCTTGATTCTGGAGGAAGGCCTACTGCAAGCTTGTGAAGTACCCGAGTGGCACAAGATGTGATGGGAATTTTCGACAAGAGACAACGCGGGGCTCTCGCCCCCTCTCCAGCCAGTGGCTAAGACCCTCGTTGTCTTCACAAAATTCCACCCAATGTTATCAATGCTCTCGATTCCTTTAGTGTCTGAAAATCAATTGATTTTTACTTGAACATATTCAACAAATAAGTATCCATAGCTCTCTAAGGGTAGAAAATTCCAACAATTCAGAACTCTTCTGAAGATCTTCTGAATGCATCAAGATCTTAAGCTGCAAGGAGGTTATACATTTATTTCACTGCCCTCTTTCCATTTTCTCCCAGCTGCCTTCGGAGATGCACTACCACAAACGACTAATGGGTTTGAGCAAATATACAGTCCATTGTGGTACTGAGCCCTTCCAGGCTTGATCCACCTGAATAATCCATTGTAACCGAGGCAATGGTGGGATGCTATAAGAGGACCCTGGAGGAAGATGGAGGAATTTCAGTTCTGTGGAGAGACTCGGGCAGCTGGAATTGTCCCTCTAAGAACAGAGGGGGTTTAGGGCAGATTTAAAAGAGTATTTGAAATTATAATGAGCATTAATCAAGGAGATGGGGAGAACCGGTTTCCATGGACAGGAGGGTTGGTAGGCAGAGGACACTTGGACAAGAAGGAAGCCGACAATTTGTCACTGATTGAGCAAATTCAGAGTTGAGCAGTTGGAAGAAGTGAGCAAGAATACAATCTTGACATTCATTGGATATATGAAATATATTTTTTAATATTGCTTGTGTCGAAAACATATGGAGGACCACATTTTTAATAAAGAAATTAATTCTGACTGGCTAGTGTGGCAGCTGAGGTGAGTTAGGTACTTCCAGTTGCCCTGGTAATGCCCTCTTCGCCTGGCAGTATTTCTGGCTCCTGAATTACCACAAGGCAGGTCGGTGTGCCTTCCTGATCTCTGATAGAGAAGGTGGAAGGAGAAAGTGTTGAGGGATGGAAGGAGAAATCAGGGTATTCCAAATCATTCCTGGCAGGGCCAGTAGAATGGGCTTCCAAAATCTCCTCTCTATTGCCTCTGCCTCAGTATTGCTCCCATAACCTGGTTTAGCACAGTGGGCTAAACAGCTGGCTTGTAACGCAGAACAATGCCAGCAGCGCAGGCTCAATTCCTGTACCAGCCTCCCTGAACAGACACCGGAATGTGGTGACTAGGGGCTTTTTCTTCAACTTCATTGAAGCCTACTTGTGACAATAAGTGATTATTATTATATTATTAATATAACCTTTGAATGCCATATGCCAGTATCCATAGACAACCCTTTTTTTTCCAGCAGTGAAAACCTCCACATAGATTGGGGCCATTTGGCCGATCGGGTCTGCATTGACCTTCCGAAAGAGTCCCCTACTTAGACCCACTCCACCGCCCTATCCCCATAACTCCACCTATCCAGCACTCTTTTGGACACCAAGGGGCAACTTGGCATGCCATACACCTGCATCCCTTGTCTTTCTAGGTGGTAGAGGACATGGGTTTGAAAGGTGCTGTTGAAGGAGCCGTAACCCACAAAGAATCGTAACCCAAGAGAAAATGCTGGAAAATCTCAGCAGGTCTGGCAGCATCTGTAGGGAGAGAAAAGAGCTCACGTTTCGGGTCCAGGTGACCCTTTGTCAAAGCTGGGCTTCTGGACTCTGAACGTTAGCTCTTTTCTCTGCCTACAGATGCTGCCAGACCTGCTGAGATTTTCCAGCATTTTCTCTTGGATTTCAGATTCCAGCATCCGCAGCAATTTGCTTTCATCCAGCAAGAAACTTAACCCACTGCCTTTAAATTTGGAATTTACCCTCTAAAACTCTCCACTCCTTTAAGCCACCCATTGGTATCCTAATTGGGGAGGCAGTGGTGTACTGGTATTGTCACTGAGCTAATAATACAACAGATCAGATCTACGAGCTACAGTCCTGCCACATCCAGCCGTGAATGGCTGTGGACAATTATACAACTCATGGGAGGAGGATGATGCACAAATATCCTCATTCTCAATGATGGAGGAGCACAGCACATCAGTGCAAACGATGAGGCCAAGGCATTTGCTACAATCTGCAGCCAGAAATGTTGAATGGATGATCCATCCCGGCTGCCTCGGAAGGTAAAGCCAGATTGGGGGAATTAGTTAAAATGGTGGAGCGCTCATTTAGCATGCGAGTGGTAGTGGGATTGACCCCCGCGTTCTCCACTTTCATTTGTCACTGTCTGTGTGGAGTCTGCATGTTCTCCCCGTGTCTGGGTGGGTTTCCTCTCAGTGCTCTGGTTTCCTCCCACATGTCCTGAAAGATGCGCTGTTAGGTAATTTGGCAATTCTGAATTCTCCCTCCCTGTACCCGAACAGGCGCCGGAATGTGGTGACGAGGGGCTTTTCACAATAACTTCATTACATTAATGTAAGCCTACTAATAATAATAATCTTTATTATTGTCGCAAGTAGGCTTACATTAACACTGCGGCGCCTTGTTGGGTACACAGAGGGAGAATTCCGAACGTTCAATTTACCGAACAAGCACGTCTTTAGGAACATGTGGGAGGAAACCGGAGCACCCGGAGGAAACCCACGCAGACACGGGGAGAACGTGCAGACTCCGCACAGACAGTGACCCAAGCAGGAATCGAACCAGGGACCCTGGCGCTGTGAAGCAAGAGTATTAACCACTGTGCTACCATGCTGCCCACTTGTGACAATAAAGATTATTATTAAGCGTTTCCAGCATTACATTTGCCAGTCTGCTGTCAATTTGATTCACTCTGCATGATATCAAGAAATGGCTGAAGGCACTGGATGCTGAAAAGGTCATGGGCTCTGAAAATATTCCAACAATATTACTGAAGGCTTGTGCGCCAGAACTTGCCGCACACCGTAGGCAAGCTGTTGCTGTACAGCGACAACGCTGGCACACACTCAACAATGTGGAAAATTGCTCAGGTATGTCCAGCACACAAAACAAAAACAGGATAAATCCAATTCAGCCAATTATCAGCCCACTAGTCTATTCCTGACCATCAGCCAAATAAAGGAAAGTGTCATCAACAGTGCTATCAAGTGGCACTTACTCAGCAATAATCTGCTCACTGAGTAACTGCCCTTAACATTATTAAGCACGGTAGCACAGTGGTCAGCATTTTGGCTTCACAGCTTAAGGTTTGAGTCACTGTCTGTGCGGAGTCTGCATGTTCTCCCTGTGTCTGTGTGGTTTCCTCCGGGTTCTCCAGTTTCCTCCCACAAGTCTCAAAAGACATGCTGTTAGGTGAATTGGACATTCTGAATTCTCTCTCTGTCTACCCAAACAGGCACTGGAATGTGAGGATTAGGGGCTTTTCATAGTAACTTCATTGCCTACTTGTGACAGTAAAGATTATTATTAGACATAGGAGTAAATTCATGCCAGTCGGCCGATCGAGTCCAATCTGCCATTCAATCATGGCTGATAATTTTCTCATCCTCATTCTCCTGCCTTCTCCCCATAACCCCTGATCCCCTTATTAATCAAGAACCTATCTATCTCTGTTTTAAAGACACTCAATGATATTGCCTCCACAGCCTTCTGCAGCACAGAGTTCCACAGATTCACCACCCTATGGCTGAAATTCCTCCTCATCTCTATTTTAAATGAACATCACTTAATTTTAAGGCTATGTCCTAGGGTTCTGGTTTCTCCTACTAGTGGAAATATCCGCTCCACGTTCACTCTATCGAGGCCTCTCAGTATTTTGCAAGTGCCAATTACGCCCCCCTCATCCTTCTAAACTCCATTGAGCACAGACGCAGGGTCCTCAACCGCTCCTCATATGACATTGACATCACTGTCATCACTGCAGGAGCTTCTCAAGGTAGTGTCCTCGTCTCAAACATCTTCAGCTGCTTCATCAATGACCTGCCTTCCAACATAGGATCAGAAGTGGGGATGTTCCCTGATGATTGCGCAATGTACAGCATCATTTTTTCACAGATACTGAAGCAGACCATGTACAAATGCAGCAAGAACTGGACAATATCCAGCTCTAAATGACAAGAGGCAAGTAACATTCATGCTACACAAACGCCAGGCACTGACCATCTTCAACAAGAGAGACACTAATCATTCCCCCATGACATTTCATAGAATCATAGAAACATAGAAGTTAAAGTGCAGAAGGAGGCCATTCGGCCTATTGGGTCTGCACCAGCCCTTAGAACGAGCACCCCACTTAAGCCCATACTTCCAACCTATCCCCGTAAACCAGTAACACCACCTAATCTTTTGGGACACCACAGGTAATTTAGCATGGCCAATCCACCTAATCTGGACTTGGGAGGAAACCGGAGCACCTGGAGGAAACCCATGCAGACACGGAGAGAACATGCAGACTCTGCACAGACAGTGACCAAGCCGGGAATCTAACCTGGGACCCTGGAGCTGTGAAGGAACTGTGCAAACCAGTGTGCTACTGTGCTGCCCATTTAGTGGCACTACCATCACTGAATCCCCCATTATCAAATCCTGAGGCTTACCATTAACCATAAATTGAATTGTACCTGCTATATAAATACTGTAGCGATAAGAGACGGTTATACTATGGGAATCCTGCAGAGAGTCAAACATTTAGTATCATAGAATTTACAGTGCAGAAGGAGGCCATTTGGCCCATCGAGTCTGCACTGGCAGAGCCCACACCTCCACCCTATCCCAGCAACCCTATCTAACCTCTTTTGGACACTAAGGGCAATTTATCATGGCCAATCCACCTAACCTGCATATCTTTGGATTGTGGGAGGAAACCGGAGCACCCGGAGAAAATCCACGCAGACACGGGGAGGATGTGCAGACTCCACACAGACAATGACCCAAGCCGGGAATCAAACCTGGGACCCTGAAGCTGTAAAGCAACTATGCTAACCATTGTGCTACCAGTCCGCCCCTTCCGGAATCGCCAAAATCTGTCCACCTGCAGGGCTCAGGTCAGGGCTATGATGGAATACTCCCCACTTGCCTGGATGAATGCAGTTCCAACAACACTCAAGAAACTCAACACTGTCCGGGACAAAGCAGCCCACTTGATTGACACTCCATTCACCATCTTAAATATTCACCCCCTTCATCACTGATGCAGAGTGGCAGCTGTGTGTGCCATCTTCAAGATGCGTTGCAGCAACTCACAAAGGCTCCTTAAATGGCACCTTCAAAACCCATGGGGTGGGATTATCTATCGGCTAATCCTCAGTTTTGCCGGCAGTGCACTCATGCCCATGGATTTCCTGATGGCGTGAGGGTTCCCCCAATGGGAAACCCCATTGGCCGGCTGCCGGGATGGAGGATCCCACTGCTGGCGGGGGCGAACCGCACCACAAAATGGGTGTGGCTGGACGGAGCATCCCACCCTCGATCTCTACCATATTGGTCAAAGGTAACATGCGCACGGGAACACCAAGTTGCCCTCCAAGCCACTCACCATCCAGTCTTGGAAAGATATCACCGTTGCTTCACTGCCGCTGGGTCAAAACCCTGCAACTCCCTCCCTCACAGCACTGTATCTACCCCACTGCAGGAGTTCAAAAAGGCAGCTTACTACCACCTTCTCAAAGGCGAATAAGGGTAGACAATAAATGCTGGCCTAGTTAGTGACACCCGCATTCCATGAAATAATAAATAAAAATAAAACCTTTGACATCCTCTGTTCTGGAAAATACAGAATGTGTCATTTGAAACATAGAGGTCTGCCAACATCTGATCGAGGAGAGTGCAGGGAAAGATCCCACAAGAGGTTGGTGGCAGCTGAAGGGCACAGAAACTGTGGGCAGCAATTTCAGTCTATCAGAATGGTTATTACAACCTGCAGCAGGAGAAAGGCAACAGAAAAAAGTTTTAAAAAATCTCTTTGTGTTGTTGGAAAATTGTGATGGACTGCCCCTTTAAGACCCGAAGTCCGATCCTTATCAGAGGTCCCGATCAGAACAGCTGAAACAAAGAAACCAGCGTGGACTTCAGACTCCTCCCCTTTTTCTCCCCACGAGGCAAGAAGCAAGAACAAAGACACCAGCAGCAGAACACCAGCGGCACCCGAAGAAGGAAGAAGGACAGCAAGAGCAGAGGCCCAGCAGAGGGAAGGCCCAGGAGAGAAGCGGCCCAAAAGAGAAGCGGCCCAAAAAGACCAGACCAGACCAGACCAGACCAGAAGGAAGACGGAGCAGCAGCAGGAGAGAAGCAGCCACAGAAGACAGAAGAGGAGGAAAAGAGAAAACTGCACCAGGAGAGATGACCAGGAGGCTTGAAAGTGAAAGAGAGAGAGAGAGAGTCTGAAGGCCTCACCAACCAACCAGACAACATCAAAAAGTAAATAATGTTTTTAATTTAATGAGATAAAAAAGAGTATGTTAATAATAAAATAATTTAACCTGAAAAAGTGGTTATTAGCTTACTTCACTTCCTTAAGAACGCAGGACCCTGGACATCAATGCCATTAAGGGGTAAGTAAGTAAAATTCTTCAGTGAAGGTAGGAGTTATACCGGGGGATAACTTGAAAGGAGAGTTTGACCCGATTAGCACTCTCAGAGGCCTGTACTGGAGTCAGGGAGGTAGTTCCCTGTTCGCGGTTTTTAGAATATTGGCCCGTAAGGTTCTTTGGTATAAAGGGAATTCTAAAACATATAGGTGAATTTAAAAAACATGGCGCCCAGCGTGGAGGCCTAGAATATTAGAAGTTTCTAGGTAAAGCGAGGCTAGAATATTAGAAGTTTCTAGTTAAGCAGAGTAGGGGCTAGAATATTAGAAGTTTCTAGTTCCCAAGAAAAGCCTAGAATATTAGAAGTTTCTAGGTAAAGCGAGGCTAGAATATTAGAAGTTTCTAGTTAAGCAGAGTAGGGGCTAGAATATTAGAAGTTTCTAGTTCCCAAGAAACGGGTGGAATATTAGAAGTTTCTAACCGGCAAAAAGGCTAGAATATTAGAAGTTTCTAGTCTATGTGTGAGTCAAACTTTACCTGCCGAGTTTAGTTTGGAAAGTCAGGTGTGATTGGCTTTTGTAAGGATATTCTGTGGATCGAGGGGACTGAAGCTCAGGTTGGGGGTGAAAATCAGTAGACTAGAAGATACTGACCCTGAGAAAAAGTCTGCAAGACATTTTGGTGATAGCACTAAAATCTTGCATCCATCACTGGTAAAAGGGGCTAAAGAATAAATCATCCTCAGAGTAAGGCGGATTGTGCGGACATTTTCTGGAAAATAGGGACGCTTATATTCAGAAACCAATAATCAATCGACCCTTAACTAGAGCAGGAAGATAGTGCCTTGGTCAGCCTTGGATAGGGCCCAGAAAGGGTACTTATCCTTAATTTCAGAGTGCACCTGAAAGGGACAACCAGGAACAGAACTAAAAATCCGAAAATGGCAATTAGGGTAATTCTCATGCCCTGGGATACGGTCAAGAGAAATGTAGAAATGAAAAGGGAATGGAAGAAATTAAAAGAGCAAAAGAAATCCTGGACAGGAGATATGTATCCAGACGGAGATATCTCCCTCTTTGTTAGAGTGCCAAAAGCCCTGCAATATACAGATTCAGTCAGGGTCCTTAAAGCACTTTGTCATTTTGCATTTGAAAAGCGAGCTGAATCACTAATCGTGTTTGGACACAGACAGAAGCATGCAGCTGCTCAAGTGGGCAAAGTGTGTTCCAAACTGATTAAAATCATTGACGGAGTAAACAGGACAGAAATAATACAGATCCCTAGTAAACCCAAAAGTAACTCTGAAGTGGTAGGCAAATATATAAAACAACTGCAGAAAAATGAACCATTAGAAATGGAAAGTGACGAGGAATCAGGCCTAGAATCAGATAGCCGAGAGAATTCGGACTCCTGTGAAAATTTCCCAACGGGATACAATTTTCCATACCCAGATCCAAGTCTGTTTCAGGAAGAAAATTGGCCTCAGCAATCTGCCACACATAAGAAAGAAGCGTTTATCGATCATTTCGTTGAACCACAAGAAAGTGAAGAGGAACAAGGCATAGTTGGGATTATGGCGCCTCCTGTGATGGGACAGGAAGAATTATCATCCTCATCCGAGAATGAGGAAATAGTCAAACCAAAGAGAGGAATAGGGAATAGAAAAAATTCTAAACCATTAGAAATAGGGGATTATAGCGATCACTGGAAACACCAACAACCTTCCACTTATCAACCAGTAAATAAGGATGTACCGTATTATATTTATAATCCAGAAGCAGAAATGGTACACCATAGAGATCAGGAAGGATGGGAAAGAGAGGTTACAGCTAGGGGACTTAAAATAGGAGAAATATTAGGCGGAAGTCAACAAATTGATTCTACGAAATTACTGGAATTACCAAACGTTACCCCCAAAGCTAAAATTTGGCAAATGAGCAAAGGGTATGACAGTTTCGGAAGAGCCATGAGTAGGGTAAGGAACAGCACAGAAACACAAGGCCAGATAATAGCAGCACTAAGACCACAGGAAAGGATACAGAATCATCCCAGACCCCAAAAAACTGCTCCTACTCCAATGGATAGGGCAAGTTATGCTCCACGAGATAGCCAGGTACCAAGTGCAAGGTTTGAAGAATATATAGAATCGGTGGAAGAGTTTGCACAACATAGTACCCCCTATTTTGAGGAAGAACCGGTACGACGACGGATACATTTCTCCGAATATAGGGACCCAGATAGAGGTGCCCCTTTGAGAACACCATGCCCCAGAAGTGAGAAAATAGTCCAGTCATTTACACCAGGTCCAGAGGAAGGACAGGGAGGCATGGTACCGTATAAAATAGTAGCAGCCGTAATGAAGACAGCAGGCCCAAAGAAACATGGGGAGAGTAAAATTGAGTATTCACAGAGGTTAAAACAGTTAGCGAAGAAAATGGGGGCATCAGGAGAATCCACCAAATTGATTGATTTACATACAGTGGGAGAAATAGTTACAGGCGAAGTCTCAGATTTAATAAGTGAGTTAGATTTGGGAAATGAGAGAGCTAATTTAATGAAAGAGATGACAGAGGCAGCATATGCAGGGGAACACCTCACACCATATATCGACCGAATATATGAGGTTAATAAGGAAGAGGGGGTCGATGTAGTCAGATTCCTGAGGGAATTAGGACCCAAGATTCCAGGAGGAAAAAGCCTCTCAATAATACTGTTAACGACCTCTAGAAGAGAAATAGGAAGAGAACTGGTTAAATTTGATTTGGCAGGCAAAGCATTTAAGGATAAACACACAAAAGGGGAACAAAAAAGAGCAGCTGCCCAAAATAATGTTTCAACACAAAATGCTCAGATTAGACCACCAAACCGGCAGATACCTGACAAATCGGAACAAAATCCAGCACAACCAGCAATGCCACAACATGGGTATAATTTGCGGTCACAAGGGCCACCTCCACCACAAAATCTAGATTATTTACCAAGGGAACAATTCCTAGCCCTCAGCCAGGAGGAAAGAGACAGATTCATTGAGGATAGGAGAAGAAGAGCAGCTGGTCAGGGGAGGATTGAGCAAGGTAGATATCAACCACCAGAAGGGTATCCGGGACGCTCGCAAGGGGGATTCCGAGGAAGAGGCAGAGGAGGCCCCGGTATATATTGACAGGATTCGGCTTCTCCCCTTAAACAGGCTATACAAAATCTAACCACAGAAACAGACAAAGGAGAATTAGTAGTAGTGTACAAGGGGGTAAGATTTATAGTGGACACAGGGGCTGAGATATCAATGATAAGGGAAGAAGCTGGAAATCCGACAGGAAAGAAATACATAGTAGAAGGAGCATTAGGGAATAAGGATATTAGACCAGAAGTTAGATTGGGAGAATTACTGGCAATATCAGGAACTGATAATCTGATGGCAGGGAAAGATTTAATAAAAATAGATACTGGAAAAATAAGGATATTAAAACCAATTGATAACATGGAGGAAATAAGGAAACAGAAAGAGAAAAGTATTTTAAATGACGAAGCTTGGAAGAAGATGGAAGAAGTACTGATGGGAGCAAACCTAGCGATAGGTAAGAATGACACAGGTTTGCTTAGCCAGCAATTTCAACACACAATTCACGGGGGACAACACAGACCTCAAAAACAGTATCCTTTGCCTAGAGGAGCTAAGAGTGAGCTGGAGATAATAATCAAGGAATTGGAGCAGCAGGGGATTATTCAAGGGGTCACATATGCCTCAACAAATAGTCCACTTCAGGTAGTAAGAAAACCAGATGGTACATTTAGAATGGTAACAAATTACAAAGCTTTAAATAAAGTCACAAAGAAGGACAAGAGATATTTAATAAATCCACAAGCTACCTTAGAGCAAGTCGCGGGAAAAACTTACTTAACTAGTATAGATTTGGCGAATGGATTCTGGAGTGTTCCATTAGACCCAGACAGCAGGGAGAAAACAGCATTCACCTTTGGAACTAAGCATTATGTATATTGTAGACTTCCACAGGGATATGTTAATTCTCCAAATCACTTTCAGGCAGTAATCAGGGAGCTGATTCAAGATGATTTGGCCTTAGTATATATCGATGATATATTAATTGGAGATGACGATCAGGACAAACATGTGGAAAGAGTGGCCAGGATCATTAAGACACTTGGTGAAGCAGGCTTTAAAATAGGGCTAAAGAAATGTCAAATTGGGAGAAGCGAAGTCAACTATTTGGGTTATTCAGTATCGAAGGAAGGTAGAGAGGCCAGTATTGAAATGAGGAAGAAGATAGCTGAAATTACTGCGCCTGTTTCGAAAAAAGGGGTTCAAAAAATAATGGGAATGTTGGGATATCTAAGGCCAGTAGTGAAGGACTTCAGTCTCTATGCTAAAGCCATTTATCAAACCTTGAAAGGGGATTTTATTTGGACCAGCGAGGCCCAGAGAGGGTTAGATCAGTTAAAGGCAGCAATTGCGATATCGGGGTCATTAGTTGGGAGACAAGAAGAGGATGATTTAAGCATTAAATTAGACATATATAAAAATGGATATGGTATGGTACTTGCCAATATTAGCAATCAGACACCTATCAAACATCTGACAGGAAACTGGTCGAGAGCTGAACAAAAGTTTTCAAACATCGAGAAATGTCTAGCAGCTATAACAAAGAGAATAGCAGAGATAGAAAACTTGTCGGGTGGTAAGAAAATTTATGTCACAACTGAGTTTTTGGAGTTAAAGGAGCTAACCAAGAGACAGATTTGCCAGCAAGGCGCGAATACAGCTCGATGGGAAAGATGGGAAACCATTCTTCTAAACCCTGACTTAATGTTTGTTCATAATATTCAAAAGGGACAGAAACTTGATGAGCCAGTTAGTAAAACGGAGTTGGTGAATGCTTGGGTATTATATACTGATGGTAGTAAAGTCAAGAAGGACGAAGAACAAGCCAGATGGGCATTCATTTTAAAAAATTCAGGAAACATAGTAGTGGAGGAACAGGGAGTAATCATTGGATCAGCTCAGACAGCTGAGGTAGAGGGAGTATTGCAAGGGTTGAAGGAGTGTCACCAGCGAAAGCTGCAGGAAGTTACCGTTGTAACCGATAGCTTTTTCGTGCAGCAAGGATTGGAGAAAGATTTGGAGTTTTGGAAACTAAACGGTTGGACGAACGGTAGAAATAAACTACTGGAACAGAAAGAACAGTGGGAAGAGATAGATAAAATTTTAGCCGATATGGAGATCCAGACAATTCATCAAAAAGCACACACAAAAGGAATTGGGGAACTGTGTAAGGGGAATCAGGAAGTGGATGAATTAGCCAGACTTAGGACAATAATCTTGGGGACTCTTGGGAACTCAGCAGCCGACCATCAAATGATAATTAAGCAAGTACATGAAGCCACAGGACATGGGGGTCATGTTGTAGTCTCAAGGGAGTTGAAGAAGTTGGGACTTAAAATAGCCTATTGGAGACAACATTTAACTGCAGTAAGGAGAAAATGTGAGAGATGTATGGCCTGTGGAGGACAGAGAGGAAATAAAACATATGGGAGCATAAAAACTGAGAAACCAATGCAGGAATGGTCATTAGATTATGCAGGACCACTTTTTCCCAGAAGCAGCAAAGGTAATTTGTATTTTTTAGTCAAAGCTGATAGCTGCACGGGAGAAATTGACCTTAGAGCAACCAGCAAAGCAAATGGAGCCACAACCAAAAGGGTATTGGCAGAAATGATGACCTCCAGAGGTAGACCAGAATCGATCCGAATGGACAACGCGCCACACTTTAGAAACAATACTGTTATTAACTTTTGTGCTGACAGAGGAATAACAATCAATTGGGCCGTGAAATATGCACCTGAGAGTAATGGAATGGCTGAGAGGTCTGTAAGAAAAGTAAAGGATTGGATCATAAAGAATCAGAATAATAAAGGCTGGGATAAAGACATTGAAAGAATAGTATTTGATCTTAATAGCAACCTTGGAACCTCTGTCCCCCAGGGACAAGGAGACCCAAGTGAATCTGGGAATTATCAAGTAGGAGACGAAGTTTGGGTGAAGTTACCAACTAAGACTGCGGGGAAAATCATTCGCGAGACTGTAAAATGTAAAGACAAGATTGTTCAGATTCTGGGTACACATACAATTGAATTAGAGAAGCATGGTGTCTGGAGCAAAAGAAATTGTGTCACGCTTGAAACACACGACCCAGTGAGCATCAGAGGAGTTTGAGATTCTTCGAATCTCACTCAGGGGTGCAATGACAGAAGGAGGCTTGACTACATCAAGGATATGGAATATAAACCAGTTCAAAAAGAAATGATGGCAAAAGGAATCCGGAAGTCCTGGAGAGGGCACTTCTGGGATAATCCGAATTAAAGAATAGGGCCCTCTCCACCCTTGATCTGTTCATTTGCTTTTTCAGGTGGAAAAAATTAATAACAAACCAGGTCGCAAGAAGGAAGAGAACTACACTCCAGAGAAGAATCTGTTCGACAGGATTGGGGGGAAACTAATGATATAATTGGCTACAAATTTGAGGGAATTAAATGCAAATTAGAATATCAAATTATAACTGGACAGTGAAACCCCCGGTCAGACATCTCTAACTGGACATTAGTTGATGGATGATCTGTGGTCTCCATGGGGTATGTACTACGCAGTGGAATCATTAAGGTCTCGGCAGCAGATAGCAGCGACTGACGAGGAACCCCAATATGATCAATGATAATAGGTTAAGAATTTCAGTAGCTTGATACTACGGCGGGAAAATTGTTACCAATGCAACAAAACAATATTGCATTGAAGAGCTATAATCGTTGATAAGAAAATTTTTTTTATTTTCATGTAAATTGATAGGGACTGTTGTATATATATGAGAAGGGGGGTATGTGTGTCGGTAAATAACTTGATCCGCATTTCTAAACTGTGAATGTTTTAATAGAGGGTTAGTTAGTATGTAATAATGATTGTTCCAAAAGCCAAGAAGCGATGTTTCGATATTGATATTAAATTGTTAACAGTTGAAAATATGTAAAGTGTAACACACAGTCTATTGGTTAGGTAATGAATAAGGTGTTAAGATAAGATAAAAATTTTACTATGTATAGAACAATAGGGAGAATTTGTTTGGGAAGAAAAAAAAAAGAGACGGTTCAATGCGGTTTTGTAAATGCTGAAATGAAAAATATACACGTTGTCAGAAAGATGTTCTCTCATGTAAACCAGGGGTTGGCAGACTTACATGATTCACGACAATGTTAGACATTAATGGGGAAGTTAGGAATACAAGCAGGATCAATTGAACATTTTAAATTAATAAGACTAGGGGATCAGTGGGGGGTAAAAGATATCACAATTACCACATTCCAATCAGAAATGGAAAACAAGTTGGACTGGAACGGAAAACAAGACTCGTATTGACACTGGTCGGTGATATGCATACAAATGACAATGATCAGGGATGTAGGTTAGTACAATTGGATGGGGGGACAATAAACCAAATTATAGTAATGTTTCAAATGTCAAGACGGGGTGTTCTGGAAAATACAGAATGTGTCATTTGAAACATAGAGGTCTGCCAACATCTGATCGAGGAGAGTGCAGGGAAAGATCCCACAAGAGGTTGGTGGCAGCTGAAGGGCACAGAAACTGTGGGCAGCAATTTCAGTCTATCAGAATGGTTATTACAACCTGCAGCAGGAGAAAGGCAACAGAAAAAAGTTTTAAAAAATCTCTTTGTGTTGTTGGAAAATTGTGATGGACTGCCCCTTTAAGACCCGAAGTCCGATCCTTATCAGAGGTCCCGATCAGAACAGCTGAAACAAAGAAACCAGCGTGGACTTCAGACTCCTCCCCTTTTTCTCCCCACGAGGCAAGAAGCAAGAACAAAGACACCAGCAGCAGAACACCAGCGGCACCCGAAGAAGGAAGAAGGACAGCAAGAGCAGAGGCCCAGCAGAGGGAAGGCCCAGGAGAGAAGCGGCCCAAAAGAGAAGCGGCCCAAAAAGACCAGACCAGACCAGACCAGACCAGAAGGAAGACGGAGCAGCAGCAGGAGAGAAGCAGCCACAGAAGACAGAAGAGGAGGAAAAGAGAATACTGCACCAGGAGAGATGACCAGGAGGCTTGAAAGTGAAAGAGAGAGAGAGAGAGTCTGAAGGCCTCACCAACCAACCAGACAACATCAAAAAGTAAATAATGTTTTTAATTTAATGAGATAAAAAAGAGTATGTTAATAATAAAATAATTTAACCTGAAAAAGTGGTTATTAGCTTACTTCACTTCCTTAAGAACGCAGGACCCTGGACATCAATGCCATTAAGGGGTAAGTAAGTAAAATTCTTCAGTGAAGGTAGGAGTTATACCGGGGGATAACTTGAAAGGAGAGTTTGACCCGATTAGCACTCTCAGAGGCCTGTACTGGAGTCAGGGAGGTAGTTCCCTGTTCGCGGTTTTTAGAATATTGGCCCGTAAGGTTCTTTGGTATAAAGGGAATTCTAAAACATATAGGTGAATTTAAAAAACACCTCGTTGGTGAAGAATCTGTCTAACTTGCTCTTTGATATATTAAATGACCCAACCTGCACTGGAATGTGGGAGTGAATTCTAAAGACAATCAACCTTCTTGAGAGAAGAAATTCCTCCTCATCTCCAAGTTAAATGGTGGACGCCTTACTTTGGAATTGTTCCCTTTCATTCAAGATACCGCCACGATGTGAAACCTGCTGTCAGCATCTACCTGTCAAGCCCCCCCTCAGAACCTTATATTTTCAATAAGATCACTCATCATTCTCCTGAACACCAATGTGTATAGGCCAAGCATGTTCAACCTGTTCTCATGAGGCACCCACTTCATCCAGGAGTTGGGCCTCGAGAACTTTTTCCGAACTGCTCCCAAACAAGTCCATCCTCTTCCTTTAATAAGGAGACAATAACTGCTCAGATTACTCCATGTGTTCTCTCACATTTGCGCTGTCCAGCTGTAGCAAGACAATTAATATTTCACCACCTTGCAATGAAGGCCAAAAGGACAGTTTTCCCGAACCCAAATTGAGGTGGGCATGAACGATACTGCGCCGGCCGCTAAAACCGAGAAGATAGATCTCATTCTCTCACTGCCACCCTTCACTTTGAGAAACGTACAAGTTACAAATTGGAGCTTTTCATTCTCATCTCTGTGAGGACTAAGAGTACCATCCCGATTCAGATCATATGATGTTGCACTGACATTGCCTGTCATGCCTGCTGCTTATCATGTGCAATGAAAAAGTATAAAGCATTCAGACGTAAAGTTAGATTAAATCTCTACTGCTGTGGCTGTTCAATCCTTTCTGTGCAGCCGTACAAGAGGTTTGAAATAACAATAGGTCATAGAAAATTGAGGGGAAGATTACATTGCTGACATCAAATGGATATATAATGTTGCTTTGTTTGAAGAAGAACTAAATGTAATAGTATATTTTTATCTATTAGTCTGTCGAGTTTTTTTACAACATTACCGTACTATCAGCTAGAATGAGGAAATATATTTCGGTTTGGTGATTCGAGCCAGCGCTACACAGTTGAATGAATACTTCCCTTTGACTTGCCTTTCATGAACATTTTGTTTTGATGTCATTTCTTTGATGGTTCCTTTCGGATTTTTCTTCCAGAGCTGCTCAGACTAAAATAGCTCGTGAGCTGGAGCATTACCATCAAACCCTGCACTGGCGTTGGCGTGAGAAATATCAATAGGGAAGCTTGCGCGGGAAAGTTACCATGTCAAACATGTGGTCCTTAAAGGCACAGGTTCAATCGCAAGTCTTATCGGAAAATGCATGATATCCTGCAACTAATAACGATGGATTTGGAGGGGTCACATTCACACAAGGATAAAAGGAGTAAGAGTGGACCATATGCAGCATTGAGCCTGCTTTAGCTGTCAGTACTATTATGGCTGTCAACTCCACCCGCCCACCCACTTCATTACCTCATGATTGAGATGCCAGCTGACTCTCAGTGTGTGGACTCAAACTTGGACACTGGTCACAAGTGAGCGTCAAAAAAAAATTGTTTATGGGAAGCGGGAGTCGCTTACTGGGCCTGCATTTATTGCCCATCCCTAATTGCCATGAACTGAGTTATTTGCGAGGCCATTTCAGTGGGCATTTAAGGGTCAACCACATTGCTATGGATCTGGACTCACATGTTGGCAGGCCAAATAAGGATGGCAGATTTCTTTTTCTAAACAACATTAATGAACCAGGTGGCTTTTCACTACATCGACAATGGTTTCATGGTAATCATTACACTATTAATTCCAGAGTTTTATTGGATTCAAATTCAACGTCTGCATTGGTAGGATTTGAACCCGGGTCTCGAGAGCATTATTCTGGGTCTCTCGATTACTAGTCCAGTGACTACCCATTATGAAATGGCTCCACCTCAATACTACCAACTGCAGCGGGCATAAGGGCAACAATTGTACGGCCAACCTGATTGCATTGTACATTTCATGATATCCAGTGGCGTCATCATAGAACCAGTGTGTTTTCCACTCCTCTTCCACTCAGCTTGCAATGGTCTCTATTCCAATATTCTACTCTCACTAAAGTCCTCCTCTGATATTCACTGATAGCAACTGTTTCACAGCTAGGCAAGCAGTGAGGTAGAACAATGTTGGTGATGGCAGATGCATAATTCAACTTAATTTTTTGAGGGATGGAAAACAATCTTCTCGATGGGCCGAATGGCCTCTTCTGCACTGTAGTATTCTGTGATTCAGTCATTCTTCATTCCTTACTGCCCCTGTGCTTCACCTGGCTTTTTCCTCTGCGGCAATCCTATCACCTCCCCGCCAACATTATCCCCACAAGTTCCTGCACTGATTCGTCCCGGTCCTGTAACCATCTCTTCCGCTTCCAATGTCACTTATGCTGTTCTGCTCTCTCCTTTCCCAGACTATTCCCGTCATCACTTCACCTTGATCTCCAGTGTTGAAATCCTATTGCCATCGTTTCCACTCCCGTGAGCTATCGACTTTATATTTCACCAGTTGTTGCCTCGCTGTGTTTAAAAGTGATCACCCTTTATCCAAATGGGGAGTGAGGAAAAATCTATTCATGATCATATTGAATGGGGAGCTGGCGCAAAATACCGTAAGGTCTGTTCCTGCTCATACTTCTGATGTTCTTACGTTGTTGGTCATCACATGCGCAAGAAAAGAACTTGGAAATCGCTGAGGATAAGGCGATGGATTGGAGATGTGGGGGTCTTCAAAAGACAGCTGAAACACAGTGCTGATCATGTAGGGGGAAGAGGGATTGTGAAGTGTGCAGAGTGGTAGGTTAAAAGAAAGGGCGGGAGGATGTTGCAAACTGGCAGGAGGGGAGGGTTTTCCCTAAAAGGCAAGGGGTGACAGGGGCTCCACCTTCCCACATTATCCCCATATCCTTTCATTCCTAAAATCGTGACTCAGGAAACAAACGTAATAATCAGGAGGCGCATGTTAGACACATGACGGAGCTCGCCCAATGCTCAGATTAAAATGTGGTGTACGTTATTATTACACAGAACCAAAGGACTAACATTCTCTGCTTAACAACTAACACAGGCACACAGAAAATTGATACATAGATCGTAAACACTCTTATTTTGCATTTGCACATAATTCAGTCAAAGGACTACCTTTTATCAGCAGGATAAATCTTGTTATTATAAATATGTTGTGATCTGATTATGAGTAAAAAGGTGTCAGCTCACCTGTCATGTTGCAGTACACAAGGAGGGGTTTCAGAGAGCCGCTGCCATCTGGATCAATGGAGAAGAAGTCTGACATCTGCCCTTTGTGCCTATACGCTTCACAAGACTTTTCATACAAAGCTACAAAAAGAAAACAAGATCAGATCAGATTGCAAACATCTAAGACGCTAACTCCATCACATTAAAGAAACAAGGGACAAGTGGATGTACTTTATGCCCTCCCCCATGGTGAGTTTGGTGGTGGTGGGATATTTAATCGGGATGGAGGGTGGAGGGCATGAATGCCGCCACTTTCCTGTCGCCACCCCAGGTATTTCCATAAATCCATGGCGGGTTGGAAAGCCTTCCTGCCCCATCACCAATTCAGGCTCTCAAGTGGGCAATTAATGTCAGTCACCACATGGGCAGCTCAAGAAGCGTTGTTTCCCAGTGTGGGGGTGGGTTTCCTTATTCAAACGCACTCAGTGCATGACCAAGGGACCCAGCTTTGAGAATCCCATTCTTTTCTCACCAGCAACTGGAGAGCGAAAAGAGCTCCCCTCATAGTCCAAAAGAGAATTGCAATCCACAAACTGACATTGAAACATTGGGACCAGCAAGTCCTCAGGGTTGATCCCTGATCTGACTATTCATTTTGCAGATTTGTCAAAGAGAATGAAGTTTATCAGAGTTTCATCAGCATTTGGGTGAAATGTCATCAACCAGAAAAATTATCACAGTTTCTCTCTCCACAATCACGCTTGGTCGGCACCCCACCCACAAACATTCATGCCCCCTGCCACCGATGCACAATGGCAGCCGTGCGTACCATCTACAAGATGCACTGCAGCAACTCACAAAAGCTCCTTAGACAGCGCCTTCAAAAGACATGCCCACTGCCATCCAGAAGGACATGGACAACAGACACATGGAGACACTACCACCTGCAGGTTCCCCTCCAAACACACACTATCCTGACTCAGATATGTTGCCGTTCCTTCACTGTCATTGGGTTACAATCTTGGAAGTCCCTCCTTAACCACACTTTGGGTATACCTACACCAGGGGTCACAGTCTGATGATACAGGATAGACCATTTAGGACAGAGATGAGGAGAGATTTCTTCACCCACAGAGTGGTGAGCCTGTAAAATTCATTACCACAGAAAGTCGTTGAGGCAAAATGTATGTTTTTAAGAAGCAGTTAGATATAGCACTTGGGCGAAGGGGATCAAAGGATATGTGGGGGGGAAGGTGGGATTAGGCTATTAAATTGGATAATTAGCCAAGATCTTAATGAATGGTGGAGCATGCTCAAAGGGCTGATTGGCATCTCCTAATCCTATTTTCTATGTTGCTATATTACATGGACTGCAGCGGTTCATGAAGACAGCTTGCCACCATCTTCTCAAGGGCCAAGGCACCGGCGCTTGAATAATTTTAAAAAAATACTGCCAAACCATGTTTCCAGCATTTTCTGCTTTTATTTCAGACTTCTAACATCTATTGCATTGTGCCTTTTTAGAAAATCTGTATTTATATTGTTTCTTTCATAGCCTGAGGACATCCCAAAGTGCTTCACAGCCAATTCAATACCTTTGAAGTGTAGTCACTGACATAATATATGGACATAAAGCCAATTTGTGCAGAGCTTGGGCCCACAAACAACATTTAGGTAAATGACCAGATAATCTGTTGTATTGATCATGTCAGCGGGATAATAATAGGCCAGGATGCAGGGGAGAACTCCCCTGCACTTTGTCAAGGAGTGTTGTGGAATATGTTACATCCAACTGGAGCACGGACGGGGCCTCAGTTCACCAGCTCATCCACACGACAGCAGTGAAGCTTTCTCTTGGCATTGCACTGAATTCTCAGCCCAGACCAAAAGCTCTGGAATGGGACTTGAACTCACTCAAGAGGCTACAGTGCAGCAACTTAGCCGAAGCAGACACAGCTCTGAGTCGCACTGAACTCAAAACATTCACCCTGGTTCTCTCTCCGCTGATGCTGCTGGACCTACTGAGTGTTTCCTCCATTCCCTGAAATTTTTATTTCAGATCTCCCGCAATTGCAGCATTTAGCTTCAATATTACTGACATTCGGCCTATCGACCCCTCGGTCCATTTCTATCATCCCTGAATATTCAATTAAATATACATTATTTCTACACTAACATAAGCCTACATGTGACACTAATAAAGATTATTATTATATTTATTCCCTTAAACGACATCACTATAGCAGGAAGAATACATGAAGCCCTTAAATTGTTTCTAAAAAAATAATCAAAGGTTATTCTTATACTCACAGTCCTCCATTTGGGTTCTGCTCCAGTCACTCAGCTTAACGTTTCATTATAGCCTTAGTGTAAACATGGACACAAGTTTTGAACTCCAGAGAAGGAGTGAGTGACTGCCTTCCCTTTCCCTTCCCTCCCCTCCACAAATGTGTGACGTGCCATCTATCCCTGTATAAAAATCGAATTCTTGAGACCAATTGGCCAAGAATTATACCCGTTAGAGACTTCAAAGGATTGATATCCACGCTTGAGTTGGGCCAAGGTAGAATGGAATAAGTCACCAATAAAGAATTCATGTTCATCATCATTCATTATCTGATCATTTTAATAATGTAAACAAATAAAAGCAAAACTTAAATGCTTAAAACTGTTTATTTACCGGTGTATATTGTCATAATTTTTTTTTATTCGTTCACAGCATTGCAGGCTGTGCCAGCATTTATTGCCCAACCCTAATTACTCTTGAGGGGGCAGTTAAGAGTCAACCACATTGCTGTCGGCCAGACCAGGTAAGGATGGCCGATTTACTTCCCTGAAGGATAAAGGTGAACCAGATGGGTTTTTGCGACAATTGACAATGGTTTCATGGTCATCATTAGAATTTTAATTCCATATGTTTAGTGAATTCAAATTTAGCCACGGCCGAATTTTGAACCTGGGTGCCCAAAGTATTACTCTGGGTCTCTGGTTAACTAGTCCAGTAACAATACCACTATGCCACCACCTTCCCTCGTTTATATACACTTGCAATGAGATCAAATCATTCACCTTTCCAGGATTATAATTTGAATCTGAAATATTTGGCTTTGATTCCTGAAAGACTAGGGTCAGGTGTTACATGATTTTTCGGCCAGAAGTCGACTCCTGCATGAGGGGGACTTTCACATGAGTATATACGGTATTTGTGTTGTATCGTATTTGTACTTTCAAGTGCACTCAAGTAAACTTTCCCAAACTTGCTGCCCACTCCAGTGATCAGAAGGGCTTATTTGCTCGAATAGTCCTTTTTTTTAAAACCAACAGTATAAATTTGTGTGAAAATGGCAATTCTTCAGCATTGATTCTATTGTAAATCCAATGAGCAAAAAGCAAATCGTTTGTTCACATACTGGTTTACACGGTGTGTGCAATACACAAGGGAGATTCTCTGATCGATAGACTGAGAGGATTTTCCAGCTGACTGGGCTTGTTGTCAGCTGAAACTTTTAACGGAAAAGTACAGTTTACAGAGAATGCTTTTTGTTCAACTTCATTCTCAGGGTTTTGGGCTCCCTGGCGAGGCTGGTATTTATTGGTCGCACCTAGATAACCTTGACGAGCTGGTGGAGAAAGGGGTCCCCTTCTTGAACCGCTTGCAGCCCATTGTGGTGATGGTGCTCTCAATGTGATGTTCAGCAGTGAGTTATCATAGAATTTACAGTGCAGAAGGAGGCCATTCGGCCCATCGAGTCTGCACTGGCTCTTGGAAAGAGCACCCTACCCAAGGTCAACACCTCCATCCTATCCCCATAACCCAGTAACCCCACCCAACACTAAGGGCAATTTTGAACACTAAGGGCAATTTATCATGGCCAATCCACCTAACCTGCACATCTTTGGACTGTGGGAGGAAACCGGAGCACCCGGAGGAAACCCACGCACACACGGGGAGGATGTGAAGACTCCGCACAGACAGTGACCCAAGCCAGAATCGAACCTGGGACCCTGGAGCTGTGAAGCGATTGTGCTATCCACAATGCTACCATGCTGTTCCAGAGGAGCTGCCCTGAGGAACATTTGCAGTAATATCCTTTTGTTGGGACTCCAGCAATCCAGCACTGATGGGGCTGGTTTAGCTCACTGGGCTAAATCGCTGGCTTTTAAAGCACACCAAGCAGGCCAGCAGCATGGTTCGATTCCTGTACCAGCCCAGCCTCCCCGGACAGGCACCGGAATGTGGCGACTAGGGGCTTTTCACAGTAACTTAATTGAAGCCTACTTGTGACAATAAGCGATTTTCAATCATGTCCTTTTCCCTTTGTGCCATCTGCAAACTCAACCTGCCCTGAACCCCATCACCTTCCTCCCCCACAGCCAATCCCCACTGACTTTCGTTTTACGTTGACTCCTTGGTAAAACACTCATCGTAGAATCCCTACAGTGCAGAAGGAGCCCATTTGGCCCATCGAGTTTGCACCAACCCTTCGAAAGAGCACCCCACCGGACCCACGCCTCACCCTATCCCCATAACCCCACCTAACTCTTGGGCACTAAGGGACAATTTTAGCATGTCCAATTCACCTAATCTGTACATCTGTGGACTGTTGGAGGAAACCATACCTCCCAGAGGTAACCCACGCAGACACGGCGACAATGCGCAAACTCCACACAGTCACTAAAGGTCACAGACAGTCACTCACTCCTTCTCTGGAGTTCAAAACTTGTGTCAATGTTTACACTAAGGCTATAATGAAACGTTAAGCTGAGTGATTGGAGCAGAACCCAAACGGAGGACTGCGAGTATAAGAATACTCTTTGATTATTTTTTTAGAAACAATTTAAGGGCTTCATGTATTCTTCCTGCTATAGTGATGTCGTTTAAGGAAAGAAATATAATAATAATCTTTACTAGTGTCACATGTAGGTTGACATAACACTGCCATGAAGTTACTCTGAAAATCCTCTGGTCGCCACACTCCAGTGCCTGTTAGGGTACACTGAGGGAGAATTCAGAATGTCTAATTCACCTGACAAGCACGTCTTTCGGGAAGAAACCGGAGCACCCGGAGGAAACCCATGCAGACATGGGGAGACAACGTGCAGACTCTGCACAGATAGTGACCCAAGCCGGGAATCGAACCCGGGTCCATGGCGCTGTGAAGCGACAGTCGCTCTCCACCCTCAACATGCAGCCCTCAGCAGTTAGTCCAAAGCTAACTCATGTCAGAAAACACCATCAATACAGAAAGCACGCAAGACTCCAGTGTGATTTTTCCAAAGTTGCATCCTTTACTAAAATTGACACGATGAAAAAAAAATCTTTTTTTTTGAACAAACGTGCATGGTCTTGCACGTAAGCACTTTGGAAGTGACTTAAATGAAAAATGAATCTCCATAGATCTTTCTCTCTCTCTCTCTCTCCCCACCCCCCCCCCCCTCCCAAAATCCGGCACCTCTTTAAAAAGCCTGTTACATATCTTTGTGTAATTTTGACTCTTATTGCACAGCATAAATTGAAAGCTATTCTCTGACGCAATGAAGCTGAATGCTGACAGCGTATTCAAAATTAACGTTAGACTCCTGACACATTCTGGAGCTGAGCCAAGAAATGTCAAATCCACTCCATGAAGTCACGGTAGATTTGGCAGCAAAAATAAAATGAAGTTCATACATCACCATATCTCTGATGTTCTGCCCAGGATCCTTCTGAAGCTCTGATCAGAAGTTATCTTTTTATTCAAAGGCACAGGAAGATTTTGATGATAAAGTGCCACGGCATGACTTAATGAAAATTACAGAGAGAAAGCTGCAAGAGACTTCAGATTCTAATGAAAGCAAGATGTACCACATTAGTAGTACATCGTCCTGAGAGGCCTCTTTTCCAGCACAGTACCACTGTTGTATCCATGGCCCCAATTTTAACCATCATTACCTGGCAAATGTTGAATGGAAGGGGCTAAGGTAAAGTAAGTAACTCAATCCCTCTGATCCAACTCCCTTCCTGTCGTGTCCCAATATTATTATCTGCTCCTCCTCCGAGGACACCCAAAGAGACTAAGCAGAGTGTGCTTTAAATACGTGGATCAGTTGTGATGATGCCCGCGATCACATCGGATATGCATCACAGAAATAGACCTGTCGACCTAACCAGTCTCTGCCGGTGTTTGCGCTCCACTCAAGCTTCACCCATGTTTTCTCAACTAAATGTGCCATCATAACCCTTCTCCCTCAAATACTTGCCGAGTTTTCTCTCAACTGCATCTCTACTATTCACTTCAACCACTCCATTATTTCTCCCGCATTCTTTCATGACATGTGAACATCGCTGGCAAGGCCAGCATTTGTTGCCCATCCCTGATTGCCCTTGAACTAAGAGTCAACCACATTGCTTGTGGGCCCAAGCCACATGTAGGTCAGACCCTTTGACAATGGCAGATATCTTTCCCTGAAGGACATTTGTGAGCCACATGCTTGTGTATAACATTCAGTGTGGCACTGAGCTTCACATTCTAACCGCTCATTGGGTGTTGTTTTCGCTATTCCCTCGTGAGTTATGCGCTTCTCCACCAGAGGAATCATGGATCAGGACGTGATCTACTGAGTCTGTTGAAGGGTTAAGTGGGGAAGTAATGATGGAATTCTCCATCATTCCTCTGTTCTCAAGTTCAGTAAAATGAGAAGGGACCTCATTGAAACATAAAAGAATCTGAAGGGGATTGATAGGGTCGATGCTGAGTGATGTTTCCCTCTTGGTCGGGGAATCTAAAGCACCGGGGGCACAGTCCCACGATAAGGGAACGATCATTTAGGACTGAGGTGAAGAATAATTACTTCACTCAAAGGGTTCTGAATCTTTGGAATTCTCCAACCAGAGGATTGTGGATGGTTCCATTGCTGAACATGATTAATAATATATTGGACAGATCTTTGCTCTTTCAAGAAATCAATAAATACATGGAAGCCCACGATCCACCAAGATATGGTTGGCGGACGAGGCTCGACGAGAAAATGAAAAAAAATGAAATGAAAATCGCTTAATGTCACAAGTTGGCTTCAAATGAAGTTACTGTGAAAAGCACCGAGTCACCACATTCTGGCGGCTGTTTGGAGAGGCTGGGACAGGAATTGAACCCGTGCTGCTGGCATGCCGTGGTCTGCTTTAAAAGCCAGCTATTTAGCCCTGTGCTAAACCAGCTCCGTTTAGACCCATTTAGATATTTAGACCATAAGACATAGGAGCAGAATTAGGCCACTCGGCCCATCGAGTCTGCTCCGCCATTCAATCATGGCTGATATTTTTCTCATCCCCATTCTCCTGCCTTCTCCACATAACCACTGATCCTATTTCTTGTATTCTTCTGTTTCCAGTACTGTGGGTCTCCCTACTATACATGGGCTGCAGTCGTTCAAGAAGGCAGCTCACCATTATCTTCTCAAGGGCAATTAGGGATGGGCAATGAATGTTGGCATAGCCAGAGAAACCCACGTCCCATGAAAGAATAATTTTTAAAGAGGTCCTGTTGGGCCCTTACACTAGACCCTCCCCACCCTGCTTAAAATTGTGCTCAAATCTCTCAACTGCCCTCTTTTGATCAGCGTGTCTCAGCATTAAATAGTACCACTGAGAGACTCTCTAGGTGACTGCTTGACTTCTTTTCCTGGCAAAATTCAACTCATTTGCAGGTCCCATGGAAAATGATGCTGACTTCAAGCAGCGAACTTTCCAAAATTACATTTCTGAAGCCATTACAAGTTTGGAGATGGCACTGTATTCAACTCTCATCTGTGCTCAGTCACCGGGTTTCATTGCGGCTGAGGATATTTGACTTTAACCCATGCCAATCATCCCTGCCTCTCAATGCACCAGATGTGTTGTTACTCGTGTCTTAATAAAGCTCGTAGTCTCAAATGTGGAGAAGATGCTTTATTGTGAGTTCGTTCTCTCTTCAGAGCTGTTTCCTAAGGTTACCTTCCATGTGTTCCTAGCTGGCGTGTGTGTTGTGTATCTGTGTTGCTCCAAGTTCTGCCCTCAGTGAAGTGTGTCCTCACTTCCTGTCCCCGTCTATTTATATGGCTCTCCCGTGCCCCCTCTAGTGTTTGCTCAGTTGTATTGCATCTAGTTAACTTGTGATCACCACATCCCCCTTTTTCTCTTTACATATTTTCTGTACATCGTTAAAGAAAATTGTACATCCTGTCCCGGTGTATTTATAGCTCTCCCTCTAGTGTTTGCTCAATTGTATTGTATCTAGTCAATCTACGATCACCACATCCCTCTTTTTCTCTTTACATATTTGCTGTATATCGTTAAAGAAAATTATAGAAAACAGTTACTTATGATATGCGTATCTATACAGGTGATGGTGCTATTGCATATTGTACAAAGCCAATGTAGTTATATGTCCAATTTGAATAAAAACATTTATGAGTCCAAACTTGATGAATTTGTTCAGAGCTTTCTTTTTCTTTTTGTTGTTGATGACGTGGTGATATTGATATTGCAAGTCCGCTGTGAATGTTGTTGGTGTTCCTTGTTATTTTAAGTACCCAATGCATCATCCCGAGGTGTTTGCATGGTCACCTCACTGATGTTGACTGGCATGGCCTTTCTTTTTGTGCTTGTGGTGTTGATTTATTGTCTCATCCGCCTTGGATGCTGGTGTGCTTGCTCGTTCTGGAGCAGACGTGAGTTTGTGCGATTCGTTGTCATCCCATGACATGTTTGTAGTCTTGTCATCGTTTTGCAGTGTGCTGTGGCATTGTCCTTCATGTGCCGAGTAGTACCATTGTGTACAAGTCGTTGTTTCATTGCTGTTGTCTCTGTCGTTCCTGTTTTTGTTGTTTTCGTTGCCGTACTTGTTGCTGTTTTTGTCGTTTCTGTCTTTGGTGTTGGCACTGTCGTTGTTCCTGACTTTGTTGTTTTCGTTGCCGTTCGTGTTGCTGTTTTTGTTTCTGTCGTTGTCGCTATCTTTGTGCCTGACTTTGGTGTTTGTCTTGTCGCGCTTCATGTTGCTTTTGTTCTTGCTGTTGTTTGTCCCGTTTCTGCTGTGCTTCTTTTGACTTTTGTTTTTCTTGTTATACTCTATTCGTGTCCCAAGTGGATAATTTGAGTCATTGAGCATTTCGTCTCGAGAGTGGTGCGAATGATCTGATGTTGCATCGGTGCCGGTGACCTCAATCATTTGTGGAGAATTGGATTCCTCATCTTTGCTTTCTTGGTGCTCCTCTTCCGGAGTCAAATTCTTCTCGATTTCATTTGACGCGGTGTCTCTGGATTCTTGGCGCTCCTCTTCTGGAGTCAAAACCTCCATGATTACAATTGACGTGATGTCTGTGGACTCCTGGCGCTCCTCTTCTGGAGTCGAAATCTGCATGATTTCAGTTGACGTGGTGTCTGTGGACTCCTGGCGCTCCTCTTCTGGAGTCCAAATCTGCATGATTTCAGTTGACGTGGTGTCTCCGGACTCTTGGTGCTCCGCTTCTGGAGTTGAAATCTTCATGATTTCCATTGATGTTATCTCACTGGACTCCAGGTGCTCCTCTTCTGGAGTCAAAATCTGCATGGTTTCTTCTGGCTTGGTCTCTCTGGACTCCAGGTGCTCCTCGTCTGGAGTCAGAATCTGCATGTTTTCTTTCGGCATCGTCTCTCTGGACTGTTGGGTGGCCCGACTCTGTGCTTCTGTACAGACAAGCTGAGAACAGTCAGTCTCGCTGTGATCCTGTACGTCGAGTGCGATCACCTTGTTACTGTTCTCGCTCTGTGCATCGGTACAGACAAGCTGAGAACTGTCAGTCTCGCTGTGATCCTGTACGTCGAGTGTGATCATCTTGTCACTGTCTTCGCATGCAGTGGGTAGAGGTGCATTGTCTTCTTCTTGTTCATGTGAGCTTGTTAGACTTTCATAGTCTGCTTGTGGTTGCTCAGATACTGCGGGTTGACCTTCATGGTCTTGTTCATGCATGGTGTTCGCCAGGGAGTGTTTACTTGCATCCCTTTTGGAGTCTTTCATTACTCGCACTGTGGAGCCTGTCATCGCTCGCTCTGTGGAGTCTTCCTGTGCTCTCTGTGTGGCGTCGTCTTCGTCTTGGGTATTGCTGTCATCCAATGTATCGACGAGCTGCCATGGCCTCATGGTGTTGGATTCATCTACCATGAGTAGAGTCGTGTTGAGCTTTGCAACGGTGTCGCTGATGCTGTGATCAGCATGTCCAAATAACTCCTCCATGTCTGAGTAGTATTCTTTGATACCCATTTCATCTTCGTTGGCTTCTTCTACCACGAGTTGATTCGTGTTGAACTTTGCGACCGTGTCGCTGATGCTGTGAGAAGCATATCCGACTGACTCAGCTGTGTCTGAGCAGTATTCTTCGAAAAACAAATCATCCTGGTTGGATTCTTCTACCACGAGTTGATTCGTGTTGAACTTTGCAACCGTGTCGCTGATGCTGTGAGAAGCATATCCGACTGACTCAGCTGTGTCTGAGTAGTATTCTTCGAAAAACAAATCATCTTTTGTTGTTTCGGAATTCTTTTTGTTCTCTTCACTTTGGGTGGTGCAGACTGCTTTTTTCAGGGTGTTGTGCAAGTTGTTTTTAACTGTTGGTGTAAGTTCAGGCGTTTTTCTGTGTTCTGAGGCAAGAAAATTTGTGTTTACCACTTTAAGTGTCTTATTTTCAATTTTCGGGCATTTCCCTTTTAAGTGGGCGTGGTCGGGATGCTCAGACGTCATGACGTCACGCGCAGGAATGCATTGCGCATGCGCAAATCGGCCTTCCTCCTTCACTGTGCGGTTTTGTTTCCATTGCGCATGCGCGGCTTGCGCATGCGCATCACGATCGGCACTGCGATCTTTTTTAAACTGCGCATGCGCGGCTTCCGGTTCCGGCGCATGCGCAGATGCAATTTGTAGTTCTTTGCTTACCGGAGACTGCAAAATGTGCTCCAATGCCATTTTTTGCCGTTTTTCGCGGATTTCAGCGATTTTTCTGTCCCACCAGGACCGGTCTTCCAAAATTCGTAAGTTATCTTCTCTTCCCGATTTGGACAGGGTTTCAGCGTTTTGGCTTTGTGAGAAATTCTTTTTATTTCTTCTTTTTGATCTGTACTTTTCATTCGCGATTTCTTGCTCTTTTCGTGATTTTTTAAGTTTTGCATCACTCAGTCTCTGTGCAGTTAGGACTCTGAGTATGTCTTGCTGTTCAAATTTCTCACAGTACTCTTCAAATTTGTTTAGTAACGTTTGTAAGCTGTTTCTGTCTTCATCTTTTGAGTATTTAAATCCATTATACACTTTCCTATTTACAGGCCCTGCGGTGAGAATTGCTATTTTAGTGTTGTCGGAGGCGTCTGGTATTCCATTTGCTACGAGATGAATATCAAACATTTGTTTAAAGCGTTTCCAGATACCTCTTACATTGCCAGTCAGGTCCAGTTGTTCTGGGTATTCAAGCCACATCCTCGCATTAGCAATGTCTTCCTGAGTCAAATGTCCAGTAGGAGATTTCCATGCCATTTTGAGCTTTCTGTATCTGCCACTGAGTTGTCCTGTAGTAAGCGTCTGAAGCCACTCCTGGGTACCATGTGTTGTTACTTGTGTCTTAATAAAGCTCGTAGTCTCAAATGTGGAGAAGATGCTTTATTGTGAGTTCGTTCTCTCTTCAGAGCTGTTTCCTAAGGTTACCTTCCATGTGTGCCTAGCTGGCGTGTGTGTTGTGTATCTGTGTTGCTCCAAGTTCTGCCCTCAGTGAAGTGTGTCCTCACTTCCTGTCCCCGTCTATTTATATGGCTCTCCCGTGCCCCCTCTAGTGTTTGCTCAGTTGTATTGCATCTAGTTAACTTGTGATCACCACACCAGAAAGCTTTGTTTCAAAATATTTGGGTGAATATATGGACTGCTCTGTGTTCTGCAATTACTGGCTGACATCAATGTTTGTTTAAAGAAGCGATACTTGGTATCATGGCTATACTGCAGGCTCGATTCGCTCCTCCACTCGCTGCCAGTAAGCTTAGTGCTCTGTTTCCATCTACCAGCAGGTTCAACCGAGGCATTCAAGGGGGCATCAGATGATTACTTGAATAAGAATAAGGCGCAGGGGAAAAAGGCAGGAGAATGGGCATGGAGCCATGGTGTTCGTTTGGAGAGCCGGGTGCAGAGCCGATGGGCCAAATGGCCTCCTCCTGCACTGTAACAATTCTGTGATTCTGTAGTTAGTGCCAGTGAAGACTGAACATGTTAAATCAAACTTGAAATCCTCTCAAAGCAATTATCTGGTGCTAATCTAGCACCTGTGATATTACCAAGGCCATTACACGCTTACAAAATGTATTGAAAGATTCTCAGGACATCGGGTTACAATGAGTGAAAAACGCTTAACACAAAGTCCCCCACAGAAAGAGCCTTGAACTATAAAATGTAACTCGGATTGCCAGGATATTGTAACCTGTTTCCCACAACAGGGAACGTGAATATCGTGAAATATCACTGAGCATTCTGATGAAATGGTGTTTGTTCGGTGCTCTGGCCTTCAACCTTCCTAGTTTCATTAACAAAAATAGTCACCATGGAAATTGTGCCATTTATAAAAGATAATGTGACACAATGTTGGATATCACCAGCAGTTACAGGGCTAAATCTCATCAGGTACATTTTAAACGGTGTGCTTCTGGAGACAGATGCATTGCTGCACCAAAATATTTCGATCTTCACTTGCTTAACCCAGAATAGGAATGGGAATAAACTCCTCGTTGTAGAATCTATGCTTTCGCAAGCCCACAAACATAACACTTCATAAGTGGAAAATCGTTCAAGTGATATCAGTGTACATTTGGCATTCCTTTGTCCCATGTTTTGTTACAACTTTATTCTGATTGTCGCAAGTAGGCTTATATTAACACTACAAATGTAGTTACTGTGAAAATCCCCTAGTCGCCACACTCCGGCGTCTGTTCGCGTACACAGAGGGAGAATTCAGAATGTTCAAATTACCTGACGGCACATCTTTCGGGACTTGTGGGAGGAAACTGGAGCACCCGGAGGAAACCAACGCTGACACGGGGAGGACGTGCAGACTCTGCACAGACAGTGACCCAAGCCGGGAATTAAACCTGGGACCCTGGAGCTGTAAAGCAACAATGCTACTATGCTATGCCGTACATAAATGTTCATAAGGATGTGTTAAGCCCACTGATGTTTCCGACAGTCATCACTGAGCAGCGATTTAAAAAAATATCTAAGGTTGTTGCCCAAAGAGGGATGGAAGACTTCAATGGATTTTGCAGACAGAAATCTCTGCAGATACTTTTTTTAAAATGTGGCTTTGAAAAGAAGGCAGAGAGCAGCAAAGAAGGGAAGATTACAAAGAGGGTCCCAAAAAGCACAGTGACCAAAGGAACACCAGTGATAGTGAAGCAAAGGACACAGGCTGGAGAAACCTATTCATGTAGGATAGACATATCCAACTTGAATTCTGGAAGTAAAGTGGCTTCTCGTCACTTTCTCAAGGGCAATTCGATATGAAGAATAAATGCTGGCCCAGCTAACAACGCCGATATCCCATGAAAGAATGGATTTAAAAAATACTCTGTTATGTCTACTAATCCACGTTCCCAACACATAAAATGTCATCATCTGTTGTTTGTCTTTCCACTTGTTGACCAGCCGTTTATTTCCAACACCGTCTGTTTCATTTTTCCCTAGTTTCGGCTTTAATTCCCCAACTCTTACCATTAAAACTTTAGAATTTTGAACAATAATTTCAGATCAAACTCCACGTACATTTTCACAAGACAATACTCTGTATGCCTCTGAAGGGTGGACTAAACTTCACTCCAGTTCATTAATCAAATACCTGCGAATGGCAGCTGGAAAGAAAGGGCGCAAATGTCCCGTTTTGGGTGTGTATAGGAACACAGAAAATAAGTGCAGGAGTAGGAAATTCAGCCCTTCGAGCCTGCACCACCATCTAATATGATCATGGTGGCTGATCATGCAAATTCAGCATCCCACTTACCTGCTTCCTCTCCATACCCCTGGATCCCTTTAGCCACAAGGGCCATGTCCAGCTCCCTCTTGAATATATTCAATGAACTGACCCTGACAGCTTTTTGTAGTAGAGAATTCCACAAGTTCACAACTCTCTGAGAGAAGAGGTTCTTCCTCATCTCAGTCCTGAATGGCTTATCCCTTATTCTTAAGCTGTGACCCCTTTTCTGGGATATACCCAACATCGGGAACATTTTTCCCGCATCTAGCCTGCCCACTCCAATCAGGGTTTTATGTTTCCACAAGATATCCTCTCATTCTTCTAAACTCCAGTGAGTTCAGTGATGATACCTCTTAAAACTGAATCCATTACAGTAGTTTTACATAAGTTATTTTATTAAGGATTGAGATGAATTATAAGACTGAGCAATCATTATTAACCATTAAACATGTATTTTTGGGACATAGCAGTAATAAATAATCAAATGGGATTTAGGATAGCTAACTTGACCAATAGGACATTACTTCTGACATTTTGCCTTTGTGAAACAATCCAGGGTGCTGGTTCTGTTGTTCTGTTTCTCACAAACAGTCAGCATAGGCTGCTGGGATTGTACACAGCTGTCAGGATGAGGATCAATCATGCGCTTCTTGCGATTCTGTTGGGTAAATTTAAAAGTAGCAGCTTCAAGAATTGGATCACGTCCAACTGGGGTGGGCTATTGATTTTTGAACGTTGTATAAGGGTTCTGGTCTTTGTTTGGCAGAACAGGTATTGTCAGATACCAAGTCTGTTCTCTAAGTACACGTAACAAGCTTGATTAAATAAGCCATCTTGTCCAGGTCGTCGTGTTTGTTCCTCTCTGTACTGAGTTGAGCCACAGGGAATAACCCCACATGGAAGCTGACTCAAAACACAGGTCTTAAAACCGCTCCTACATAATTTGGCGCACTGCGAGCATGGATGTCCACAGGTTTCTGGCAGAATGATCCGCCTCCTAAATACGGGTGAGTACGTTTTAATTTACCACCCAGTAGGTGGAGGAGTTATAGATCAGGTGCTCGGATCCATAAATTGTGCGAAAGTTGATGGTTACATTCACCAGATTAGTTACGAGTAGGTAGCGGTGGACACCCGCAACACTGAGAACGCGCTAATGTTGGGTGGGCAAAGACGGACTTTTGTGCCACACCGATGTGCAGCGCAGGATAAACCGCCGCGTGTTAAAAAGATTGGAAAGGGTGGGGCCCCACGAAGATTCGATGGAGGCTAAAACAGTGAACCCCAGAGGGGCTCAGAGAAAGTGGCCAGTCAGACAAAGCTGGTGTCATTATTCTGAGGTTGCATGTGTAACAGGATTTGAAACCCCACTGCTTAGGTCAGTTGTGGAGAAAAGGGAGGTAAAAAAAAAAACGACAAAGGAACATGAATTGGAGCACAAAAGTTAACTGTTTTGGCATGCTATTGATTGGTTTTTAAATTGCCCCGGAACATGTGCGTAAATTACTTGATACAAAATTAAATTGTGGATGTATGGAAATTTAATAACACCAGTTAAACATGGAAATTCTAAGTATGCATCACAAAGCGAACAAGGGTTTGGTCGCTTATAATGTGTTTGAGTGAAATGCCTTTGAGATTTAAATTTACTAAAGGTTAGGTGATGCCTATGAAATCAGGTGTTGAGGATTGAATTAAATGGTAAAAAGAAAGATAAATGTATCAAACAAACAGTTTAAATTTTATAATGAAAAAGGGTAATGAACCTTGTTCTTTAGTTTAACCGAAAGTGTGTCAGCTTGCGGTCAGCAAGAACAAAGGCTGCTGTGAACTATACGAGCAGAAGTATTGTGTTTTGTTTGTTTGAAGGAGATTCGTAGAGTAACGTTTTAATTAAGATTTATCTTTCTGAGGAATGATTATTTTCGTTTCAAAACACTTGCTGCCTGAAGTTGCGTTTTCTTTTTTTGATGTTTAATAATTTAAGTGCTTCAAGTCCAAACAGTTGACAAAGACCTGAAGTCATGTTTTCTGGCCAGAGGCATGATTCCAGGATATTTCTGAACCACATGTGGGAATTTTAATCTGGATATAAGTTTACACATGTAAGAATGAGACCATTTTAATTTAATAGGATTGATTGGAGTTTGAGATATCTAAATTAATTATGGCTGATCCTGCGTTGGATTGATTTTGTGTTAAAACTTTGGGTCAGGTTAAAAAATAATTATTCCTGACACAATTGATGCTGATAGGAAGAAAGGAAACAAATTTTGAGGGAATGAAAATGGGTGTAGATTAGTGATTGATAACAATCCTTCCTCATGTTTCTGGTTAAGTCAAACAAAGGTGGGTGGTGACGTAATGACATCCAGTTGAAGGCTTTTACCCCGCCTCTCTTTATACAACAGATAATTAACTCTTGCTTGTAAACAGCTGAAGATGTTTTCTTGCAGGCATTAAGAATTTTAACTTTGAATTGACAGCTGAAGGTGTTTTTTTACAGACATTAAGAATTTTAACTTAGAATTGTCAGCTGAAGGTGTTTTCTTTTAACAGGAATTGCAAATTTTACTATTACTTTCCAGGTAACTGCCAGTGGAACAAGATTTGCAGAAGCTTCGAAGATTTGAGAATTTCTGAGTAACTTTCAGGAGTGCAGCAAAAGCCGGCATGATTTGAAATCTCGTGGAGGGGTAAGCAAGCCTTGTGAAACCCCGACAAGATTTAGCAAAGGGGGGGAAGGGCTAGCAAAGACAAAGTAGTGTGCGGGGAGGAGATGCAGGCTTTTCCAATCGACACAAGTAATGGTGAAGGAGCCCACCCTGGGGTGGCCGGGCCTTAGTAAGCCATTCCACATCTTCTGCCAGGAGGCTAGTGAAATATAGGCCGATGTAGTAGCCCAGAGGCATGGGGTGAATTAAGACCAGTGGGATTTTACTCTGCCCAAATGGATGCAGTAGCCACAGGCATGCACCGATGTGTGCGGGTTTTGGCGTGCGCTTCATGGGCAATAAATGCATCAGAACCCATCGCCCTGATGGGTAAAATAATCCTCCATAGCCCACATGTTATTGTTCAACTCTTAGAGGCTGGAAGACTGAAGGGTGTCTCGGGTAGTAGATGCTCAAAGTGGGAAGCTAATATTTTACCTGGGACAGACATGTGGAAATCTGTAAAGATATGAGGGAAAATCCTGCGATAGGGTTAACAATACAAGGAACGGAGCATGAATGTGCTGTGGAAGTAGAGGAGGACACTAATGGAGGCTTGGCGGAAGAGCCACTGGTGGGAGAGGGAGTGAGCAACCTGTATGTGGATGTAACAAGGAGGTATATAGGAGGTGAGCCCCGTACGACATGGACTGTAGTGGATATTGAAGGTGAGTTGATTGCAGGAGAACAGATCCCCGGGAACCACTCAGCACAAATAGCTGGATTAATAGCTCAAACAAAGGCCCTGGAATGGGGCAAGGGAAAGCGAATCAATGTGTATACTGACAGTCGGACGCTTCTGGCGTAGTTCATGACTATATGACAGCTTGGAGTAGGCGGGGGTTTGTAACCTCCAGTGGAGGACCAATACAGCATGAGAATTTAATCAGGGACTTGATCCTGGCCGCCCGACGGTCTTTGAAGCAGCCATGATTAAGGTCTAGGCCCATTGGAGAATTGAGAATTATGCGTAGTAAGTTAACAGTTGGGCCGATCAGGCCGCGAGAGACCTATTAGAGCAGGAACGGGTGGGGATGCAGACTCCAGAAATAGCAGCTGTGGAGGCCGCAGGCAATGCTGATATTGAGGTAAGGCAGGTACAAGAACAAGCACTAGTGGAGGAAAAGGGGGGTGGAGAAATAACGGGGGCTGGATAGGCCATGATGGAATATGGAGGGATGACGGAACGATAATAGCCTCCGAGGCCGTGCAACAATCCCTACTAGACATATACCATGGACAAGCGCACGCAGGGAGAGACAATATGATCAAACTATTAAAGGAATGTTGGTGGTGGTGTTGTGGTTCCACCACGACACCCAGGTCTCATTGCACTTCCCCTTTTCCTAAACTGCAACCATTCAGATAATAATCTGCCCCTCCTATTTCTCACATTTACCCAGATTAAATTGCATTTATCAAGTATTTGTCCACTCAGCCATCCTGTTCAAATAACTCTGCAGCCTCTTTGCATCCTCCTCACAGTACACACTGCTACCCAGTTTAGTGTGAGTTGCAAATTTGGATGTATTGCATGCAATTCCTTCATCCAAATCATTAATGTTTATTGTGAACAGCTGGGGTCCCAGCACTGAACCCTGCGGTACCTCACTAGTCACTGCCTGTCGCTCTGTAAAGGACCCGTTTATTCCAACTGTCTGCTTCCTGTCTGCCAAACAGTTCTCTATCCACATTAATACATTACTCCCAGGGGCAGCACGGTGGCGCAGTGGGTTAGCGCTGCGACCTCATGGCGCTGAGGTCCCAGGATTGATCCCGGCTCTGGGTCACTGTCCGTGTGAAGTTTGCACATTCTCCCCCACAACCCAAAAATGTGCAAGCTAAGTGGATTGGCCACGCTAAATTGTCCCTTAATTGGAAAAAATGAATTGGGTACTCTAAATTTAAAAAAAAAATACATTAGGGCAGCAGGGTAGCATGGTGGTTAGCATAAATGCTTCACAGCTCCAGGGTCCCAGGTTCGATTCCCGGCTGGGTCACTGTCTGTGTGGAGTCTGCACGTCCTCCTCCTGTGTGCGTGGGTTTCCTCCGGGTGCTCCGGTTTCCTCCCACAGTCCAAAGATGTGCGGGTTAGGTGGATTGGCCATGCTAAATTGCCCGTAGTGTCCTAATAATAAGTAAGGTTAAGGGGGGGGTTGTTGGGTTACGGGTATAGGGTGGATACGTGGGTTTGAGTGGGGTGATCATGGCTCGGCACAACATTGAGGGCCGAAGGGCCTGTTCTGTGCTGTACTGTTCTATGTTCTATGTTCTATGTTCTATTACTCCCAGTACCATGAGCATTAATTTTGCTCACTAATTTCTTGTGTGGGACCTTGTCAAAGCCTTTTGAAAGTCCAGATACACAACATCCACTGGTTCACCCTTGTCCACTCTACTGGTCACACCCTCAAAAAATTCCAGAAGATTTGTCAAGCATGAAAAAATGAAATGTAAAAAAAATGAAAATCGCTTATTGTCTATCACGAGTAGGCTTCAATGAAGTTACTGTTAAAAGCCCCAAGTCGCCACATTCCGGCGCCTGTTCGGGGAGGCTGGTACGGGAATTTCTTTCAGTTGATTTTCTTTCAGTGAATCCATGCTGACTTGGACAGATCCTGCCCCCACTTTCCAAATGCTCAGTTATTGCATTCTTAATAATTGACTCCAGCATTTTCCCCACCAGACTAACCGGTCTATAATTCCCTGTTTTTTCTCTCCCTCCTTTTTTAAAAAATGGGGTGACATTACCTACCCTCCAATCCATTAGAACTCTTCCAGAGTCTATAGATTGCTGGAAAATAATCACCAATGCATCCATTACGTCTAGTGCTCCTTCCTTAAGAACTCTGGGATGCAGAGCATCAGGCCCTGGGGACATATTGAGTTTTAACCCCATCAATTTCCCCAATACAATTTCCTGACTAATAAGGATTTCCTTCACTTCCTGCTTTATGATAAACCCTCTGTCGCCATTAAACGGGACTCTTGTTTTTTTTCTGCCCTTGGTCGGGAATGCCTCACCCCGGCTGCAAACAGCTCAGCTTGTCAATGCAGGGAGAGATCGGAGCACCTTTTTAAATGCCTCCCTGATCTTTTGACACCCCCCCCCCCCCCCCCGGAACATCCCACCGCAGCATCCAGGCTCCCACACTGCCCCACCACTTAAGGGGCCTTCGAGCCCTCTCTCACACCCCCCCCCCCCCTCTTAAGGACAGGGCACCTTCGGACTGGTCTCTGGCACAGGCAACCTAGCACCTGGGCACCTTCGCACTGCCAGCCTGGCATCCTGGCAGTGCCCATACCAGCCTGTCAGTGACTGCCAGGCACCCTGACAGTGCCAATATGCCAGGTTGGCAGTGCCAACATGTCTGAGTGCCAGCAGAATGGCAGGGTACCACCCTGCCTGGAGCCCAACCACGTAGGGACATCTGACGGAGACCCCCAGGTGTCGTTACGCCATTTGCATGGACGAGCGCTGAATGACGCCATGGTGAAGTCTTCCAGCTGCTAGTTCCCGGGCTCGGGAGAATCAGGCGCCGACATATCTAAATGAGCCTAATGGCTCACTTAAATGTGTTAATGTGGATCTTGCCCAGTGAAATCCAGATCACAACGTCTTGCAAGAGCTGCTGAAATCTCGCGCAACGTCCAGAGCATTGCAAATCTCACGAGAGATCACTTGTGAGATTTAACAGCCTCGCATGTCACTGAGTCGGGCGTGATGAAGCCATTCATTCATCACAAAGACTAGCATCTTTAGCGATATACCCTCATGAATATTATGAGCGTTTCTTTAAACAATATCCAGCAGACTTTGGTGACAGTTCAGAAATTACAGAAGTTGTTCAGTATAAACCTTCATTATATGGCAATCAAGCGCATAAGAGAGAAAACTTGAATATATATAGTACCTTTCATGACTCAACATGTCCGAAAGTGCATAACAGTTAATGAAGCACTTTTCAAGCATAATTAGTGTTGTAACATGGGAAATATGAAAACGAATTTTCTTATAGAAACCTCCAATTAACAGGCAATGTCCAAATAACATGCTTGGCTTTTTCATTCATGTGATGTGGATGTCATGTGACTGGTTGGGCGAGTACTTATTGCCTTTTCCTAATTGCCCTTGTTCTGAGTGGCCATTTCAGAGGGCTTTATTAGAGTCAACCACATTGCTGTGCATCTGGAGTCACATGCAGGCCAGACCAGGTAAAGACAGCAGATTTATTTCCTTCAAGGGCATTAGTGAACCAGATGGGCTTTTAACGAGAATCAACCATGATTTCATCATTTGTAATTTCAGACTTTTTTGGACACAAATTTCACCATCTGCATTGGTGGGATTCAACTTCGGGTGCCGAGAGCATTACCCTGCATCTCTGGATTACTAATGCAGTGACAATACCACTACACCACCCACCTCCCCTCCTCATTAAAATAATGCCATACCCAAGGGGGCAGAATTGGGCCTTGGTTTAATGCCTCAAAAGCATCATCACAACAGTGCAGCACTCCCTTCAGTACAGCTCTGGGAATATTAGCCTGGGCTTTGTGCTCTAGAACAAAATAAAACAAACAAAGAACAGTACAGGACAGGAACAGGCCCTTCGGCCCTCCGAACCTGCGCTGATCATGTGTCCCATCTAGGCCTGTATCCTTCAACACCCCGTTTGTTCATGTGCCTATCCCGATAAGTCTTAAAGGTTGCAAACGTATCTGCCTCAAACACCTCACTTGGCAGTGAATTCCAGGCCATCACCACCCTCTGTGTAAAAAACTTCCCCCGCACATCTCCACTGAACCTATCCCCCCTCACCTTGTACTTGTGCCCCCTTATAATTGGCATTTCCGCCCTGGGTAAAAGCCTCCAACTGTTCACCCTATCTATACCCCAAATAATTTTATAAACTTCTATCAGGTTACCCCTCAGCCTCCATCTCTCTAGGGAGAACAATCCCAGTTTATTCAATCTCTCCTCATAGTTAATACCCTCCATACCAGGCAACATCCTGGTAAACCTATTCTGTACTATCTCCAAAGCCTCCACGTCCTTCTGGTAGTGCAGTGACCAGAATTGATATATTTGGCCTAATTTGTCCTAACCAATGTTCTACATAATTGTAACATAATGTTTGAGCTTTTATACTCAATACCTCGTCCTATGAAGGCAAACATGCCATATGCTTTCTTTACCACCATTTACACCTGTGCTGCCACATTTAAGGATCTGTGGATCTGCACGCCCAGATCTCTGTGTGTCTCTATGCTCCTGATGGTTCTGCCATTTATTTTATCACTCCCACCTGAATTGGATCTCCCAAAATGCATCACTTCACATTTGCCCAGGTTAAATTCCATCTGCCATTTCTCTGCCCAATTTTGCAGCCTATTTATATCCTGTTGTATTCTCTGATAATCTTCATCACTATCTGCAACTCCTGCAATCTTAGTATCATCTGCAAACTTGCTAATCAAACTCAAATTGATGTGACATGGAAGTGCAAAATCCGTTTCAGGCCTGGGTGGGATCGAACCATCAACCTTTCGGTTAACAGCCAAACTGACTAACTGATTGTGCCATAGAGACTCCTGATACTCCAGATACTCTGGTGTGGGGCTTGAACCTACAAATCTGTGATACAGAGGTCGGGGAGCTACAGACTGATGAACAGCTGGCACAGAATATATTAGAATGATACCGGGGTTTAAAGACTTAAATTAGAAGAACAGATTGCAGAAACACAACTTGTATTCCTTTGAGCGTAGAAGATTGAGGGGTGATTTGCTCGAGGTAGATAAAGTATTGGAAGGATTTGGAAGAATACATATGGAGAAGCTAACCCCTCTTGTGTGAATCAATAACAAGGGATAACACCTCAAATTTACAGATCGGTTATTTTGCCGGAAATTGTTCGGAGAAAATTCAGCAGGCCTCTTTTCACACAAAGGATCATATAAATCTGGAAGTCTCTCTTTCAAAGACTACGGATGCTGGGTCAGTTGGATCTTTGAAGGTTGAGGTGGGTAGATTTTTGGCAGATGCAAGAAACAGAGTCATTGCGGATGAACAAAGAAGTGCAGAGTCATCATGGCATAATTGCATAGTGGAGCAAGCTCAAGGGGGATGTACATTCCAAATTCGAGCATGGGGATTAAGCTTACAGTTTCGACACAAATTGCTGTTGACCAACACAAAATAAAACTGAAGCACATTATTACAGTAATTCTCACTGATTCCACCGACAATCAGGGGTTTGTTTGTGGGCTTGTAATGCAGAGCAACGCCAGGAGCGCGGGTTCAATTCCCGTACCGGCCTCCCCGAACAGGCACGGGAATGTGGCGACTAGGGGTTTTCACAGTATTTCATTGAAGCCTACCTATGACAATAAGCGATTATTATATTACGAACAATGTTTCATTATAATATCACTGATAAAACAGGAAACACATATCTTTTTTACGTTGAGTATTCAGCATGACGCCACTTGCCACAGGGTTCTGGGCCCCTGTCTGGTTTACCTTGACCAGAAAGCTCAGTGAGCAAATGGTCCACAATACAGAGCTGACTAAAGATGATGACCTTCTTCCTTTTATCACTATCAGTGGCTCGGGAATTAAATGACAGCTTTATACTCTGGCGGGGTGGGAGGGAGACTGTTTTCTATGGTGTCAATGTTCCAAGTCCCCAGTGTCCATCACCACCACCGTGAACTCCTTCCACTGCTCCAGCACCAATGCCAATTTATGCCGCTAGATGGAGCCGGGTGACTCCGTAGCCAGGCAGCTGAGCAAACAAACACCACAATCATCGCAGATGAGTGTTATCATACTGCCACCTATTTGCATTTCTTTTATATTTATAAATTTATTTCACTTTAAAAGTTATTTTGCCTAGGAATGTGCAGTATACAATAATTAGGAGCAGGAGGAGGCCATTTGGCCCCTCAACCCTGCTTGGCCACTAGATAAGACAATGGCTGATCTGATTGTGAATTCAACTTCGCCCTTCTGTCTGAACCCTTCCCCCCCATAACCTCGACTCCCTTGTCGGATCAGGTGAAGGAGCAAATAACCCAGTTTTGCAACTCATCGTCTTATGTCGAAAAGAACCATCTCCAGTCTCTACATTAATTTTTGTGGGAAAATTTAATTTGTTTCAAGTTGTTTAGCTTAAAACTTCACTTTTCAAGTATGCAATGATGGCATTAAGTGAGCAAACCTTGGACTGTCGTAGTATGTGTAATGATAAGATTCCGCCTCAATTGGCTGCTTTTCGTTGCAGATGGCAAAGCACCCTAAGGTTCACCCAGGAAATAATTTGCCCATGCAAGGGGTGGAAAAGTAAGTAGGTACTTAACTGGACTAATAATCTATAAGAATGAAGTCTTGCCAAGGATTGTGCAAATGAATTTTATAGGGACAGCTGGACATTTGAATATTCAGTTGCCTCCACTAAAGTTTTACTTTGGTGGATCGGAAATGTGAAAAATGATGGGCGTGATTGAACCAGAAAAGAGTCGGTTCTGAGCAGGAATCGAGGGGTCATCCCTAGGGTTCTAACATCACTCTGTTTTTGGGGGGCCACAATGGGGAACTCCCCGCCAAGGCTGCACTCAGCCGCATTTTCTGCACTGAGGAGCTCTGACGAGCTCTAACAAGATTTCACGAGCAAAATGGCTGTTGGGAATCCCGGGAGAGGCCTCTTCTGAGATCTACCAGCTATGTTCCATCCTTATTCTGCTGGGAAGTGGTTAGTAAATCGTGCCCAATATAAGCAGATTAGATCAGGTAATAACTGGTCTGAACAATGTGGAATTTTTTGGGTAGCCACTGTCCTCTTTAGAGAGGTTAGTAGCCCTTTGGATGTGGTCCTGGTGTATCTTTGGGTGGGCTAAGGCACAGTTTGGGATAGATAAAATTGGACATAATTGCACTTAAAAATGCATATACTCATTGGAACTTTCAAAGCTTTCAACGAGCTGTTAAAAGAACTGTCAAAACTGTCAGGTAACTGTCAAATCTGGCAAGGAATTGCCAAGTTGTCAGTGAACTGCCAAAACTCATTGGACCTGTCAATGCTGCCAAGAGATTTAACTCTGCTGGGCTTTAATTTTTTTTCAAGTGCTGATTTCAAAAAAGGATCAGGGCTCTATATTTCATTATTCCTTCTCAAATATATTTGAGGGTTATCATTATGCAATAACTGATTTTACAAACTAACACTTGCTGTGGGGTTAATGTTTCATGAGCAGCTTGACTTTAAGCTCAAGTAGCTATAGAACACAAATGTTTGTTTTCCTAAGAGTTAAAGGAGGTAAAATGAAATGAAAAAAATGAAAATCGCTTATTGTCACGAGTAGGCTTCAATGAAGTTACTGTGAAAAGCCCCTCGTCACCACATTCCGGCGCCTGCCCGGGAAGGCTGCTACGGGAATCGAACCGTGCTGCTGGCCTGCTTGAAAAGCCAGCGATTTAGCCAAGTGAGCTAAACCAGCCCCTTAAATTTCACCACCTGCAGTGGTGGGATTTGAACCTGGGTCCCCAGAGAATTACCCTGCCTCTCTGGTTTACTCGTCCAGTGACAATACCACTACGCCACTGCCTCCCCTCTGAATTGAATATTTTTGAATCAATATGAGTGTTTTTGCTTTTTTAAGTAATAACATACTCTAATAATGTCAATATGGCTCCTGAGATTTCCCCATGCTGGATACTAGGTGAGTTGACATGGAGGGGATAAGGTGGTGGATGGGGGAAATTGTTTATCATGAATTGGCACTAAATTGGTCTGGGGCTATAAAGACTAGGAATGAGTGTGGGGAATTTGTTAGCACATGAGCCATGAGGGACCAAGGGGCATGGGTAGCAGGTCATGAGGTGCGTGGATTTGCTTGGATGAGGCATAAGGAGAGTCTGAGAGCTGAGAAGGTGTGAGGGCTTTGGGTGTTTTTAGTTTAATCTTTAGTTAAATTTTTGGACATAGTGCCAGAACCCCAGGGCAGGCCATCCACCCAGTCCACCTTCGCACCGGACCGCCTCGTTATTCCAACCCATGTTGCCCACCCTGTCTCCGATTTTAGGTCATCTTGACAGACTGGTGACCGGGCTGCTGTTTTTAAACGTTGGCTTTGTGGAGCCATGAATTCTGCTGTCTCTGATCACCCAATCCGCCAGTGAAAATCTGGGCCTGGGAGTTCAAATCCCAGCATGACAAAAGTTAAAAAAAGATCTGTACAAAATTATTAAGACAATTAAATACAAATCGTGCAGATTCTATAATGGGTTGGGAATTGTCATGATGTGCACTCATGCACATAATGAGATACAGACAGGCAGCGACAGACACCCAGTACAGTCAATCAACACACAGGACAGAACACAACCAATCGCCAGGCAGAACACTAGAAGGTGGTTTCCCACTATAAAACACACGAGGCATCAGCATTCTGCCTCTTTCCACTGGTGACAACTATAGTGACAGTCAGGGTGTATATATCAGTTAGCACCTCCTACATGTGGCTCAGAGATAATCTGGTCTAGTTAGTTATAGTAAGCACGCTTAGGTTAGTAGAGTGTCAAAACCACAGCGAACTGTGTGCACTGCACAACAAGTTCAATAAAGCGTATTGAACGAACATCAAAGTTTGGAGTCTACTTTCAAGTACAAATGCATCCAGTTGCAGTCCGTGTTACCCCAGGGTATTAACACAACAGGAATCTGTTGCACCAGGCAGTAAACATAAAAATTGTCCTGAAATTTTTTTAATTCATTTTTCTGCACCTCTTCCCTCACCTCCACTTTCAAACATTGTCATTTGCCTTTTCATGAGTTTTTAAAAAGTGATATTCATCAACCATAAGTGACAGTGTTTCTCTTAAGGCTGATTAACTGTATCACTGTGATTTCAATGCAGCTGAAGGACTTCACCTCTTTATCACTGTGACAACCAAATAGACTGTCCAACACGTTAAAAAGCAAAAGCTCAGCTTATCTTAATTGTGCAAGATAAGCCACAATGGTTGATAATCTCTGCTCTCTTTCCGACATATATAGACCCTCAGCCGTCTATCAGGCTATCATCGCTATCACCCTTTGTCAACACTTCATGTCCTTTAGCCTTGACCCAACACTTTCGGACATATTAATTCCCAAGATTAAAGGCAGTTGGCTCCAGAATCACTTTACAAGGAGACCGTGTGTTCCAGCACCGTCAATAAACTGATATGATAAATTTTAAAAATATAATCATTATTGTCACAAGTAGGCATTCATTAACACTGCATTGAAGTTACAGTGAAAATCCCCTCGTCGCCACATTCTGCCAGCTGTTGGGGACACACAGGGAGAATTCAGAATGTCCAATTCACCTAACAGCACGTCTTTCGGGACTTGTGGGAGGAAACCGGAGCACCCGGAGGAAACCAATGCAGACACGAGGAGAACGTGCAGATTCCTCACAGTGATCCAAGCCGGGAATTGAACCTAGGACCCTGGAGCTGTGAAGCAACTGTGCTAACCATTGTGCTACCATGCTGCCATGTTGCAAATATCTCAAATTAAATGTAAATCTCTCGGATTATATTTTTCTTCAGCTCAAAATGAATTTGCTTTTTCGCCTCAAATATATCTTTACACATATGGTGTGCTTTGCAATGGGATCAACACGCTCACACTGAATTAAAACAATGTTGATGTTGGCAGTGCCTTATTTTCACCTAATCTGCATAATGGAGAAGTTACAGTTCTGAAGCCACCACCATCCTGCATTAACAATGAGTGACGGGGAGATTACATTTCATAGATAGCAGTTTGCATTGCGTTCCATGCAGCACACCGTCAGCCAAATTTCCTTGCAAACCATCAACGTCTGGTACTTGGAGGCACATCAATTATTTAGGAAGGCAAATGGATTATGAGCCTTTATTGCAAGGGGGTTGGAGCATAAAAGTAAGGAAATCTTTCTACAACTGTACAGGGTACTGGTAAGACCACAACTAGAGTACAATGCACAGTTATTGTCTCCTTACTTAAGAAGGGAACGGTTGCTTCACAGCGCCATGGACCCCAGTTTGATTCCCAGCTTGGGTCACTGTCTGTGTGGAGTCTGCACGTTCTCCCCGTGTCTGCGTGGGGTTCCTCCAGGTGCTCTGGTTTCCTCTCACATGTCCCAAACTGCTTGTTAGGCAAATTGGACATTCTGAATTCTTTCTCAGTGTACCTAAACAGGCGCTGGAGTGTGGCGACTAGGGCATATTCACAGTAACCTTGTCAAGGTGCCGCATAGGAGACTGTTACATAAGTTAAGAACCCATGATGTTAAGAGAAATTAAGGGATGGAGGATTGGCTGACTGGCAGAAGGTAGAGAGTGGGGATAAAGGGGTCTTTTTCAGGATGATTTGAGTTTGATTTGTTGTCACATGTACCGAAGTACAGTAAAAAGTATTTTTCTGCGGCCGAGGAATGTACACAGTGCGTACACAGTAGACACAAGAATAATCAAAGGGAAAAGAAAAGGGACAAGGGGAGAGAGCTTGCAGAGAGGTGCTATGCTCCAGCGCCATCTTGGCTTTTAAAAATTTTTTTAAATTTTGGCAGCCGGTGGCTAGTGGTGTGCCTCAGGGTCGGTGCTGGGACCACAATTTTTCACAATATACATTAATGATCTGGAAGAAGGAACTGAAGGCACTGTTGCTAAGTTTGCAGATGATACAAAGACCTGTAGAGGGACAGGTAGTATTGAGGAAGCAAGAGGGCTGCAGAAGGACTTGGATAGGTTAGGAGAGTGTGCAATGAAGTGGCAAATGAAATACAACTTGGAAATTTGTGAGGTTGTGCACTGTGGAAGGAGGAATTTAGGCATAGACTAATTTCTAAATGGGGAAATGCTTAGGGAATCAGAGGCACAAAGGGACTTGGGAGTCTTTGTTGACAATTCTCTTAAGCTTAACGTGCAGGTTCAGTCAGCAGTTAAGAAGGCAAATGCAATGTTAGCGTTCATGTCAAGAGGGCTAGAATACAAGACCAGGGATGTACTTCTGAGGGTTCATGAGGCTCTGGTCAGACCCAATTTGGAGTATTGTGTGCAGTTTTGGGCCCCGTATCAAAGGAAGGATGTGCTGGCCTTGGAAAGGGTTCGGAGGAGGTTCACAAGAATGACCCCTGGAATGAAGAAATTGTCATCTGAGGAACGGTTGAGGACTCTGGGTCTGTACTCATTGGAGTTTAGAAGGATGCGGAGAGATCTTATTGAAACTTATAAGATATTGCGAGGCTTCGACAGAGTGGACGTGGAGAGGATGTTTCAACTTGTCGGAAAAACTAGAACCAGAGGACACCATCTCAGACTAAAGGGACAATCCTTTAAAACAGAGATGAGGAGGAATTTCTTCAGCAAGAGGGTGGTCAATCTGTGGAACTCTTTGCCGCAGAAGGCAGTGGAGGCCAAATCACTGAGTGCCTTTAAGACAGAGATAAATAGGTTCTTGATTAATAAGGGGATCAGGGGTTACAGGGAGCAGGCAGGAGAATGGGGATGAGAAACATATCAACCATGATTGAATGGCGGGGCAGGCTAGATGGATCCCATCTAGAATGGGGGCGTTGCAACTTAATGGGCCTCCCATTTAAGACACGTTGAACAAGATTTTTATCCCCCAGAGGAACAATAATCTGTGGCATTCTCTACCCCAGAGAACAATGGGGGCTGAATCATTGAATGTATTCAAGGTTGAATGAGACATATTGTTTGAGGATTCGCGGAAAATGTGGGACAGACAGGACAGTGGAGTTAAGGCCACAATCAGATCAACCATGATCTTAATGAATGGCACAGCAGGCTGAAGGGAGAAAATGTCTTACTCCTGCTCCTATTTCTTATGTTCTTGCAGCTTTTGTGTGGCAATTTGCTGAAAATTGCATTTAAATCACCACAATAATAAATTCAGTCACTGTCAGCCCAGGAGCTCATTCACACAACAAACAGGCAAGTTGGCAAAGTGCCAACTGATAGGCATAAGACCTTGGTTCTATAATGACTTCATAGAGAGAGTGCAGAAAAAAAGAGATCCATTCTTTAAAAAACATGCTCGCACAAGACATGGATCAATTCAACAAGCACTGTGATCGAATCCATTCTTTTCGAGTCTCAAGCGATCATCTCGAAAACCAACCATAAGAAGTGGTATTTCTTCTTTTTTTATTGTTACACTGGCCTGTCAATCACTGTGACAAAATAAACCCAACCTAATATCGCTGGAGAAATCAAGCAACATTACTCAAAAGTGTTACATAGTCAGAGGAATGAAGTGAGAGTAGTGTTTACTGATCCAGCTGTCTGCCGATTTGTTATATAGATTGGAAGTGAATCCTGCTCCTCGCGATTCTGAGGTCCGCCAACCGTGTTTTCCGACGCAGCGCACCTCCACCAGCAGCGGGATTCTCCGTTCCCGCAGCCGGCCAATGGGATTCCCCATTGTGGGCCACCCCACGCCATCAGGAAACCCTCGGGCGGAGAATTCCGCTGCCAGTTTTGTGTCTCTGACAGTCAGATCTCTGATGAACACGGTTGTGTGCTTGCTTTTGCATCTACTGGTTATACACTCATGATAATGACGGCGACCATCACTGGATGAGGCAATTGCAGATTCCATTTCTCCGCTAAAAACTGCCGCATTGGGGCTTTCATCAAGAGTGACAACCAGGAAGTGGCAGCATTCTCTAATTCAAAAGGTTGTGGGTTTAAGTCCCACGATAAAGATGTAAGTGCAAAATTTAGGCTGACACTCCAGCACAGTACCGCAAGCATGGTGCACTGGCAGAGGTGCCATCTTTCAGATGAAAAATGATACCAAGTTCCCATCTATCCTTCAAAATGGAAATAAAAGATTCAACGGCACCATTTTGAAGGTAATCAGGGAAACCATTCCCTCGGTCCTGGCCAATATTTATCCCTCAGCCAGCATCACTAAACTAGATTAGGCCATAATTTTCATGCAGGAGCGAATCTAATGCTGTCTTGCATTACTGAGGCTTCATCTTGCACACTTTAGTCTCCTAAATATTTTGTGTGGCAAGTTATTGGAAGTGTGAGCTGAAAACATCACAGTGAGGGAAATATGAGCCTCTGGGATCTGGGTGCACAATGCTGTGCCTCTCCCGAACCAATCAGATTGAGGGGCTGTAAACTTAACGGCTGAAGGATGGAGAAGTTAAGTTAAAGTGGGTGAATTCAATGTCAAATCAAGTAAAGAAAGTGAAACACAGAGAGAGACATTAGATTATGAGAGAGAGCAAAACGACTGAAAGGAGAACAAAAAATTTAATTTTACATTTTGAAAATAGCCACATATGTGATCGCTTATTTTCAATGTCCAAGAGATGGATTGGCAATGATTAGCATTTTTGTTATTGTTAACCTGAACCTTAGGCTATAATAGATAAAGCGTATTTCATATTGATTGCGAGTATATCAACTTTAGGCCATTCAATGCATGCCAATGCTGAAGCCACTTTTGTGAAGCTAAGGGGTAGCAGAGTGGTTAGCACTGTTGCTTCACAGCGCCAGGGACCTGGAATCAATTCCGGCTTGGGTCACTGTCTGTGCAGAGTCTGCACGTTTTCCACATGGCTGCGTGGGTTTCCTCTGGTTGCTCCGGTATCCTCCCAGAGTCTAAAGATATGCGGGTTAGGTGGATTGGTCTTGCTATATTGCCCTGTAGTGTCCAAAAATTAGGAGGGGTTGCTGGGTTGCGGGGATTAGTAGGGTGGACTCAGGTTGGGTGCTCTTTCAAGGGGCGGTGTAGACCCGATGGGCCGAATGGCCTCCTTCTGCACTGTAAATTCTATGATTCTAACGATAGAGCAATGCATTTCAGAGAGTAACGTTTGAATTTCCACATTAAACCACACATCTTCCCCTTCCTTAGTTGATGTAGCTTTTGCACATAAATAACAGCACAAGCTATTAGCCTTAAGGTTTTTGACAGTAACCTATGGTACTTTATCTAATTGTTGTATTTTATATTTTCCCCGCGTCTTGACTGTGATAGAGAAATTCAAACAGCATTCATTAGGTAAGCAAAACTGAACTTTATTCACTAATTAGAACTGCTAGCAGAAATTGGCTGATACTTGGAGTCGGAAGGCAGTCAATTACAAACTGCGGAGTCCGTCCCAAGTCTGCGCTAGTACAGAAAAGAAGGCGATTCTTATACATTATAGGATCAAGATAACATGAATACAGCTTGGTCAGGAATTTGATTGAAAGTAAAACATAAGTAATAATCGTTACAATGGCGTCACCTTCTGACCTTTAGGGGACTTGAGTTTCATATCATTATCTTGTCTTTGTTTTAAGAAAGGGAAGAAGTTGTTTACATACAGAAGGAGACAGTTGTTCAGCTTGTTATGTATTGAGACTACATTTAGGCGAATGATGAAAACACCTTATCTTAGAATTTTAGAGTCACTCAGTTCTTACGTCAAGTCGACCTCGGCTGTGTATATCTGTGTATTTTGAATCTGTGTCTTCGGTTAAATTCAATTGTACCAAGAAGACTTGACTAGTTTTCCCATCATGCCATTATTTGCTTCACACAATACCACATAATCATTAACAGAATGCTCTTCATGGGAACTTTGCCGTGTCTAAATTGGCTGCCATACTTATAACAGTGGCTGTACTTCAAAAGTATTTTATACGTCTTGGACTTCTTTGGGATGACCTGAGACTGTGAAAGGTGCCATATAAATGCAAGTTCTTCCTTTTGCATAACCTTTACAACATGAGAGGAGAAAACTGAAGATTAAAAAAAGCAATGAATAATAAACATTATGCGCATAAACCCTCAGACTCGCACACATTACATGGATCATCTCAACAGCAGCGATAGAATCCACTCTTTTCTTGTGTCAAACAATCATCTCTAAATCCAAACCATATTCCATCTTTTTCATTGCTGACCTGGGCTATCAATCATTGTGACAAAATATACCCACCAATGTCATTCTGAACATTAAGCAACCTTGCTCAAGAATCTATTATTAGAAGAGGGAAGGAAGTTAGTGTTGCTTAAAGATCCAGCTGCCTGGCCCCTCGTAACACTGGGGCTCAGTGGACGTGCAAAGGTAGAACATGGTATCTTGGCGTTGCTAAGACAAAACTTAAGTCAGTGGTGCAGTTGAGGCCCTTGTGAGCTCGCCAACCCAAGGAACAGTCACGCCTGAAACCTGAAGATCTATTTTTATCTTTAGGCTTCTGGTCGACCTGCTTCCTCTGTAGATTTTGGGAGCGCTTGGTCGTCTTTTTACAATGAATAATGGAGTTATTTTTCAAGCACTTGTTCTTTGGCTTATAAGGGCGCATCTCAGTGGGAGTGGGAAAGCTGCTGGGTGTACATCTGTCTGGGCCACAAGAGCTGGAGGGTGTGTAGAAGCGATGAAGTGTTTTTTTTTTGTCTTCAGTCACACACCGTAGCTACCATCATTAAAAAACACTGTCAAGACAGCTTTCTTTTGTGCTATTGTGACACTGGAAGGTGATATTTATTCAGTTGAGAGCATCCAATCCAAGATGATAAAAGATAAATCATGGAATTACAGAACGTTACAGCATGGAAGGAGGCCATTCGGCCAATTACCTCCCTGCCAGCCAAACGAATAGCCACCAAGACTAATCGCACTTTCCAGCTCTTGGTCCAGGGCTTTCTGGGTTATGTCACTTCATGTCTATATTCAAGTTCCTTTTAAGTGTTACAAGAGGTTCTGTCTACCCACCCTTTCAAGTAATGAGTTCCACATCCCAACCACTCTCTGCGGGAAAAGATTTCACCTCAAATCCTCCCGCCTCTTAACATAACTCTATCCCTCTTGGTTATGAAACCCTAAACCAAAAGGAATAGGGTCTTCCTATCCGCTCTATCAAGACCCTTCAATAATTTTGTACACTTCAATTGAGTCTCCCATCAGCCTCAACCATTCCAAAGAAAACTAGCTTGACCCATCTAATCTTTCCTCATAACTGAGATTCTCCAGACCAGACAATATCCTCGTATATCTCCTCCATACTCCCACTACTGCCATCACATTTTTTATACAGTGTGTTGATTAGAACTGTACATAGAATAACTTCCCACTTCTTATATTGTATGGCTCAGCTAATAATGGTAAGTATCCTGAAGGCCTTCCTGGCTGCCTTATCGACCTCTCCAACTACCTTCAGGGACCTGTAGGCATGCACTACTCCAAAATCCCTGGGCGGGATTCTCTGTTGACTGACACCAAAATCGTGAAACGTGATTGGGCGGAGAATAGGTTCCGATGCCAAAATCCCGGCGAGATATTGATGCCAAATCGCAATTCTCCGTCACCTTGACAGCGGCATCAATGCGTTCCGGAACACATGTACAGTAAACACCATTTGCATGTATTGTATGGGGCCTCTGCGATGCTCCACCTGCAATGGGCTGATTTCTCAACGGCGCGATTCTCTTGTGCTACTAAAAATCATGAAACCGGCGTGGCAGCTGCTGAGGGAGAGAGGGGTACCGGAAGTGTCGCAACACCGGCATACTTTACTGACACATGTGCCGTTGGCTGCGGGGGGGGGGGGGGGGGGGGGGGGGTCTGCTGCCAGGGCCGGGGGGAGTGGGGGGGGGTTGGCCAGGAGGTGGGCTGTGGGGTCAGGGTGGCTGAGCATGGCACACCATTGCTGCAGCCGGCAAGGCAACACTGCTGACTGCTCACTGTGAACTTAGGGCCACTGCACCTCCCTAGATGCCCTCTGACGGCCCATCAGCTATATGTGTGCACTCCAGCACAACCAGTGCCATCTTGCTGGCTGGGATGAGTATGTGTGGGGATTATAGTGTTTATAATGTGTGTGTGTTTATGGGGCTGAAACTTGTCAGCTTCCCGAGTGTTAATCACCGACCCGATTCATTCCACACCGTTTTTCATTGGAATCGATTGTGTTATGTGTGGCGCCTGTGCTAGTCCCTCCACAGTTTCTGAATGGATCCAGGTTCGGCGCCAGTTTTCCCTTTTGTGAAAGCCCACGAATCCTGCCCCTCATCAGCACTGAGTCTCACAAACAGAGAATCCAGCCCCCTTTGTTTCTCTTTTTTTTCAGTATCCCACCATTTATTGTGTATTGCCTTACCTTGCTAGCTTATCTGCAGTGCATGACCTCACACTTCTGCAGGCTGAACTCCAGGTGCCACTGCTCTGCTCACTTGACCAGTCCATAGATATCTTCCTGCTGAGTTCAACTTTCTTTCTTATTCTCAACCACGCAGTCAATGATTAGGAACATAGGAGCAGGATTACGCCTTTCAGTCCAGCGAGTCTGCTCTCCCATTCAGTTAGATCTACCTCTATGCCACTTTCCCATACTATCTCCACATCCCTTGATGCCAACCGTTCCCAGAAATCAGGCTCCCCGAACAGGCGCCGGAAAGTGGCGACTAGGGGCTTTTCACAGTGACTTCATTGAAGCCTACTCGTGACAATAAGCGATTTTCATTTTTCATTTTCATTTTTCATTTTCATTTCAAATCAATAATTCTCTGTCTTGAACATGTTCAATGATTTGAGCATCCTCAGCCCTCTGGGGGTTGAGAATCCCAAAGATTCACCAGGCACTGAGTGAAGAAATTCTTCATCGTCTCAGTCTTAAATGGCCTGACCCCGCACCCCCTTCCCCCTTTCCCCCAACAGTGGAGACGGATCGTCACTGATGGGGATCCGAGCAGCGTGACCAGCGAGCAACGCAAAAGGCCGTAGACACCAGCGGGACTGAAAGGTCCCAACGCTGTCCAAGAACGAGCCTCACCTCCGCGGTGGGAAAACCTGCCACGAGGGGGCTGGAAAAATTGTGGGCATGGTCTTAATTTTATCTAATATTCCACTGTCTTCCTCCCTGATTGCAATGTCTGTATCACAGGACGCATCATGGTAAATATGGTGGATGAGCCTGCAAAGCACAAGTCGCGTCGCTGAACACAGCACATCCTATATCCGTGAAAAATGTAATGGAAAATGGAGAAATGTGGCATTTGATCATGGAGCCTCAATTTTTGCAGTCGCTTACCCACTTTTTTTACACGGTGGTGTTGTTTTTGTTCTTTTTAATAACCATAAGCAGTATTTTTTTTTCATTTAAATCCTGGAGTCTTTAACCACGTTGTGGAAGAGAAAAAAGATGTTTGATCAACATTTTGTCTGTGGGCATGTGTGGGGTCAACTCCAATGGCAATTTTTATGTTTATAAGATAAAAGTTTTATGCTTCTGTCATGTGAGAGTAACTTTAAGAAATGGGTGTTTATAAATGGGTGTGTATATAAATATCTGTAGTGAGAGCGCCTTTAAGAAATGGGTGTTTATCACTGCAGTTATGTCAGAGAGTGGGTGGAGCTGGGCTGTCTGTCAGCTTTTTACTTTTGTTTTAGGCTGTTGGCTGCAGGATGTGTTTTAGTTTCATTTTCAGAGCTGGATAGCTGCAGTCACAGCCAGAAGGTGTATGAGTCTCCCTCTCTGTAATCGAAAGACGATAAATCGATCCTGGTGATTTAAAACTAATAACAGTAGTGACTTTAACCTGATGTGCTTCTGGTAAAAGGTGTTTTAAGTCTTATGGATGTGAAAAGGAAAGCTGAAAGGTTTACTTAGTGTTGTATTCTTTGGGGGTTGTATTCAAATTAATAGTTGCTAAGATGTTCACTGTATGTTTTAAAAAGGTTAACTTGAGTTCACAGAATAAACATTGTTTTGCTTTAAAAAATACTTTTCCAGTTCTGCTGTACAACACCTGTAGAGTGGGCCGTGTGCTCCCCATACCACAATCTATTAAAAGTTGTGGGTCAGGTGAACTCCATGATACACTTTGGGGTTCTCTAAACTCTGGCCCATAACAGATGGAAAGGGGCATGCGCTGGGACTCACGGGGAGCCATTGTTCTTTCAAAAACAACGCCAGTTGGCACCTGCAGCTCGCACTTGCAGGGGCAGTTATTTTTTAAAATAACGGCTGTTAAGGGCAGTTGAAGCTGCTGAGGGGATTCAGTTGGAGGAAGGCAGCCGGAGGGGAAGGTAGCCAGCGACTGAAGAAGGAGAGTAAAGCCAATGGCAGGAAGAGGCTGAGTGAACGGCTCCACTGAGTGAATGAGGTGCCACAGGCTAAGAAGAACAAAGTCGTGAAGAAACAAATAAAGTGCAGGAGGAAGAAAGGAGAAAGAACTGCGAGGCCAGTTTTAAAAAACAAGCAGCCCAGAAGATAAATCTGAAGAATCAAGAATGAAAGGAAAGATCTTATGTATCCTTTTGAATATTATTTTGTTCTTTTAATTTAAAAATAAACTACAAGTTAAGTGAATAACCGTTAATTAAGGTTATCACAAAGTTTACTTATTTTTCTTTAAAAGCCTGACCCGTGAGTAGTGCTCTTAAGTAATGAGTAAATAAAAGCTTCTAGGTGGATATGGGTTATACCAGCGATTAACTTAAGAAAAAAAAAATGGTTTGACCCGAATAGCACCCAGAGTCAGGGATTCAAGGGGATCCCTGTTGACCACATACAAAGATTTCTCGACCCTTTTTTGGTTGAGGGGGAGATTTCGCAGGATTTCTAGATCCTTCTGGTTCAAGGGAAAATTTCCTGGTAGTGGTTTAAATCCTTCAGTGGGGATGGGAAAGGGGATTGTTTGGGTTCTGTGCATGTGCTGTTTATGGAGGCAGCTGGCCACTTCAATGATCAGCTGCTTCCGCTCAAGTTGAGTTTTGATAGCGCAACCCTCAGTGTGCAGAGAAGACCTGGTAAGAGCAGGCCTGAGCTGAGTGCACTTGAAAATGTCAAGAGGGCCTCTCAAAATCAACTGCCAACACTGTCAGGATGACCTGTCAAAAATGGTCAAGAACTGTCAAGTTGTCAAGGTATTTTAAAAAACTGCCTTTGAAATGAAATGAAAATCGCTTATGTCACAAGTAGGCTGCAATGAAGTTACTGTGAAAAGCCCCTAGTCACCACATTCCGGTGCCTGTTCGGGGAGGCTGGTACGGGAATTGAACCGCGCTGCTGGCCTGCCTTGGTCTACTTTAAAAGCCAGCGATTTAGCCCAGTGTGCTGAAGCAGCCCCCAATGTGCTAAACCAACCCCAAGTGTGCTAAACCAGCCCCTGAATCTTTGAAATCTTTTTTAAAATGTCCGGGAATGTTTAGAAAATAATTACTCTGCTCACATTAACCTGAGGGCTTCCATTACTAGATTATTGCTGCACGACTGATTTCATAACCATCCATTATCACAATAAGGTGCCTGTCATTTCAGTTTGATTGAAAACTACAAATGTTTACAGGCTTTTTTAAGTGGAACAATGAATTCCAATATTTGTTGTTATAAGGGATTGTGCACTTGAATAAAATGTTTATGTAGGCTATATGTAGTTGACTTTGGCAGGACTAGAAGATCCTGTTGGAGAATCCTGTCCCTTCTCATTTCTGCGTGGGTCCTGAGCTCTGCCTGTCATGGATATTGGATGAGTTGGAATGGTAGGTATAAGGGAAAAAGGTTGAGGGTGGTAGTATGGGCTGGGGTGAGCTGCCATGATTTTGGCATGAGGCTCTAAAGGGCCATGGGAGTGGTTAGAGGGGCATTGTTTGGCATTAAGGGTATGTGATGCCATAGTGGTTCGATACAGAGACATGGGTTTGCATGGAGGTTATGAGAGGTTATAGGGATGGGTAGAGGGCACCGGAGAGCAAGGGATGTTACATGTTTGGCAATCGATAAAGTTTTAAGTAAGTTCTAATTGCATGGGTGTGTGTTGGGCATAACCCATAGTTTTAAGTTTCATTGTTAAAAGCTTCCTGTAAGCTTGTGGGTTTATTCAGATGCTGCATTGCAATGAAGTTTTAAAACCCCGATGCAAAAATAGGGCAAAAAAACCTGGATTGTTGCCAATTATAGGGGATTATAGTTATTATTATAGGGGAACAGAAAACAGTTTATGTGCAGTCAAGAAAGGTATCCCAGGAGTAAGCATATTCTCACAGGAACTGTTGGAACATGCAAAACATGAAGGTGGAATGCAGAGTGCAGGTCCCAAACTAAAGAACAGAAAAGTCCCTAACTGCTCTGGGCGATTATCAGACATGAAGCGCATGTTCCAATCAAATGCACCTCCAACCTGCTACCCCCCTACAGCAAAGGAAGCCCCACTTGTAGACATGGACCTACTGCATTGATACTTCACTGACATGGAGAAGAAATGGCATCTTTTGCTAAGTTTCACTAAAATTCACCATTACAGTGCAATATTGCAAGCACAAGAAGTCTTGTGCTTGCAATGCTGGACGAGTAACTCAGAGTTGAACTCTCAGGATTGGTTTGGTAAATAAGTCTTCAGTTGATTCCTAAACTTTATTTTTTCAACTTTTTTTCCCCCTTTCATCCCTCTCTTTTATCATACTTCTTCCGCGATCACTCCCTACATTCACTTTTCCCTCCTTTGTAAGGACAGGGTTAAGGACTGAAGTATTTAGGTGTCAAGGATGGCAAGAAAAATCCTGAATCAGGAGAAGGTATCACCTGTCAGGAGTTCGGTTGAAAAAGACTTTCAACCCATTGCTCATTGCAAATATGATAAGATGCTCAAACCTGCCATACATGTTTGAACTAATCAAGGTCCATTTGAAACTGTGCCACCAAAGAACAATTCATCACACACACAGTTGTTCAATCTAAGTCAATAACCAGACCATCGAATCACAGAATACTACAGCGCAGAAGAGGCCCTTTGGCCCATCGGGTCTCCACCGATGCGCAAAAGGCCCTGATCTGTTCACCTAATCCAATTTGCCTGCACTTGGCCCATAGCCTTGAATGTTATGGCATGCCAAATACTCATCCAGGTACTTTCCAAGGCTGTGAGGCATCCTGCCTCTACCACCCTCCTAGGCACTCTCTGGGTAAAAAGGTTTCCCCTCAAATCCCCCAAACGTGAGACTTTGAAGAGACTCTGTATGAGCCTTAAAAAATTCCCAAAGAGGCCGGAAGCCAGGATGTAAATGCAAGGCAACATGGGCGGCATGGTAGCACAATGGTTTGCACAGTTTCTTCACAACTCCAGGGTCCCAGGTTCGATTCCTGACTTGGGTCACTGTCTGTGCGGAGTTTGCACATTCTCCCTGTGTCTACGTGGGTTTCCTCCGGATGCTCCAGTTTCCTCCCACAGTCCAAAGATGTGCAGGTTAGGTCGATTGGCTATGCCAAATTGCCCTTAGTGTCCAAAAATAGGGTAGGTGGGGTTACGGGGATAGGGTAGAGGTCTGACCTTGGATAGGGTGCTCTTTCCAAGGGCCGGTGAAGACTCGATGGGCTGAATGGACAGACACTGTAAATTCTGTGGAAGTACTGGTCAATAAAGTACATATGGTCACGATCACGTCGCAGGTATTTAGGCTGACCATTTGAGGCTTTAACTGCATGCTTTACATGGTGCATTAACATTAAGATTTTTTTCTTTAAATTTAGAGTACCCAATTCATTCTTTCCAATTCAGGGGCAATTTAGCGTGGCCAATCCACCTTGCTTGCACATTTTTGGGTTGTGGGGGCGAAACCCACGCAAACACGGGGAGAATGTGCAAACTCCACACGGACAGTGACCCACAACCGGTATCAAACCTGGGACCTCGGTGCCGTTAGGCTGCAGTGCTAACCCACTGCGCCACTGTGCTGCCCAACATTAAGATTTTAAATGTTTTGTTTTAATTTATGACTTTTCCAATCTTTTGGAGCATTAATTATTTAATAAAGGTGTTTGATTTAAACCACGGGGTTGTCAACATACTTCTCAGGTTATCAATCTTCTCATTTTTTCACAGAATCCCTACAGTGCAGAAGGAGGCCATTTGGCCCATCGGGTCTGCACAGACCCTCTTTAACAGGACCTAGGCCAAATTCCCCCGCCCTATCCCCGTAATCCCACCTCACCTTTTGGACACTAAGGGGCAATTTAGCATTGGCCAATCCCCCTAACACCACGTGTCAGCCACGTCTCAGTTCATAGCACTCATGCCTCTGAACCATGAGTTCTGGGTTCAAGTCCCTCTCCAGGAACAGAATTCAAAGGTGACATGTCAGGCCAGCGCTGAGGGAGTGCCGCACTGTCAGATGCGATGTTATCCCGAGGGTCACCTGTCTGCTCAGGTAGTTGAAAAGGTCCCACAGTCCTTTAAAAAAAAAAATAGCAGGGCGGATAACCCTAGTGTCCTGGCCAGTATTTATCTCTCAGCCAACATCACAAAATGCAGATTGACCAGCCATTACCACATTGCTGTTTGTGTGAGTTTGCAGTCTGCACATTGGCTGCTGTGTTCCAAAAACCATACTTTGAGACATCCAGTGATTGTGAAACGTGTAGTATAAATGCAAGTCTTTCTCTGCTTCCGTGGTTCAAATGGATAAAGAGACAGGGTTCAAAGACCTGAACAGATTTTTATATTCTCCTTTCTTTAACCATCAACCAGTCCCACTTCTCTCAAACTATCCCTCCTTTTCTCTCCCTCACCCCATTCTTCCCTTTCATGCTGGAACCATACATTGTCCGACAATTAACCAGCCCACACAACAGCTGTTGAAAATGTCACCACCTTTACCAAATCAAAACCCTTGATGAATTTGAATGCATTCTATTGAGACTCCTTTTAGCATACTCTACCCTGAGATTAAAATTCCCAGTTTCTCCAAACCCTCTACTCGACTGAATTCCTTCATCCTGGGAATTAATGACTCATTTCTCGATGAGTGAGGCATGACTCATTCTCATGCCTTGCTGTGAAAGCGAATGTTCATTCCCGAGTTGGGTAACAGTGCAAAGCCTCATCAATTGCCCATCCCCAGCTTCTGCTTCGGCAGTCCCCTCAGATGAGTTAAAGGAAGGACTGATGAGCGGTGCAATCGGCAGGATCCTTCCATATAGGTGCTTCATTGTTAGATCACCTCAGAGGTCAGATGGCATCTCATGTAGGGGTGTCATCCCAATGAGTACATTTGAAAATATAGCAGCGTTTTGATAATATTTCTGGTGCCAGCCCAAATATTTCCAGATTTGTTCCGTTCAGTTTCAAAATCTAACTCCATGGGCTTAAACTCACAAGCTCTGTGAAGGAGAGCCGATCAACTACAGCTTCTATTAGTTTAGTGGCTTTAACATAATAAAATGTCCCAGGACATCCCATAGGAATGTTTAAAGTAAAGCTTGACAAGATTCTAAACAGGATTGCTCAAAGACGTTGGTTTTAAGGAATGGATTAAAGAGAGGCAGAATGGTAGAGAGGGTGAGGAAGGTCAGTCCAGAGATTAGGCCCCAGTCAGTTGAAGGCAAAGCTTCCACCAATGGAACAACTAAATTAGGGGCAATTCAAGAGGCCGGAATTAGATGAGTCCAGGACCATTATCACTACACTAACCTGCTGGTTTAGCTCACAGGGCTAATCGCTGGCTTTTAAAGCAGGCCAGCAGCACGGTTCGATTCCTGTACCAGCCTCCCCGGACAGGCGCTGGAATGTGGCGACTAGGGGCTTTTCACAATAACTTCATTGGCCCCCCCCCCCACACCGGGGTCAGACCCCCCCCCCCCCCCCCCCCCCCCCCCCCCCCCCCCCCCCCCCCCCCCCCGCCCCCGGAGGGATGCATGCCGAGATCCTGCCGGGTAAGACCACACATGGACGGCGCAGGCGGGACTCGGATTTTCTTTACGCCCATATCCCGGGCGGAGGATTGTCGCCATGACCCCGATCGTGCCACGCTGACCGCGCCGGCGCCAGAGAATCGGCGTACAGGCGTTGGGGTAGCGTCGCGTGATTTGTGTCCAGCCCGGCCCCAGGCTGAGAGAATCCCGTTCACTGTACTTGCATTGGGGAGAGTAATACAATGTTTCACTAAGTTGGTCCTTGGGATGAGGGGGTTGTCCTGTGATGAAAGGCTGACTATATTAGACCTATATTCTTTGCAGTTCAGAAGAATATGAAACGGTCTCATTGCAAGGGACTTGATGGGCGGACGCTGACAGATTAATTCCATTTGCTATTGAATCTACAACACGGGGACACCTGCTCAGGATAAGGGACTGAGAACTGAGATGAGGAAACTTTTCTTAACTCAAAGGACTATGAACCTTTGGAATTCTCTACCCAGAGTGATAGAACCATAGAAAACTCAAGGTGCAGCCAAAGGCCTTTCAGCACATTGACCAGGATCCTTCGACCCCCCGCTGACAGCCATCCCCCCGATGATTCTTCGACCCCCCAATGGGTCAGAGAATCCCTGGGGGAGGCCCGAATTATGCCCCGCCTCCCCTCATCGGCTGCCCTATTCTCCAGCTGCGTTTTTCGGGCGGCGGCGGGATTCCCGCCACGCCGGCGGCCCCCCCTGATGATTCTCAGGGCCCCGATGGGCCGAGTGGCCGTCCAGTTTTGGCCAGTCCCACCGGCGTGAATTACTCACCTCACGCACAGCGGGGCCTGGCAGGTGAGTATGCGGGGGGCGGCCCTGGGGGGGACAAGGGGGGATCCGACCCCAGGGGGGTCCCCCACAGTGGCCTGGCCTATGATTTGGGCCTACCGATCCTGCGGGCGGGCGGGCTGTTTCTGTGGGGGCCTTCATTCCTCCATGCCGAGCCCCTGTCGTGTTCCGCTATATTGCCCGGGGGCCGGCGCGGAGGAGAGAACCCCCGCGCATGCGCGGGAATGCGCCGGCCGCTCTGCGCATGCACCGAAATATGCTGGCTGGTCCGTGCGTGCGCGAGATCACGTCGGCCCTTCGGCGCCGGCTGGAGCGCCACCAATCACTCCGGCGTCAAACTAGCCCCTGAAAACGTGGAAAATTCCTCACTTTTGGGGACTGTCGACACCGTAGTGGTTGGCGTCAGTTTTCCTGCCGGCGTGGGGACTTGGTCCCCAGAAGGGAGAATCCACCGATTGTGTCTGCGCCGGCCAAAGAAGAGAAAAAAGAATCTTGCCATTCATTTTGATCTCAATTTCCAGCATCTGGCCTGAAGCTTTGCAGGTTACAGCACTTCAGGTGCAGATCCAGGTTTCAGCATCAACCACCAACTTAGATGCCCACTGCCCTCTGGGAGAAAAAGTCTTTCCTCATCCACTTTAAATCTATGCCCCCTGGTAATGGGCCCCTCAGCTCTCGATTAGCATACTCGAGATAATGCCACCTCGATTAGGTCAACGCTCAGCTTGCTCAGTTCTGACGAAAACAACCCCAGCCAATCCAATCTCTCCTCATAGCTGCACGTTCCAAGCCGAGGCAACATTCTTGTAAATCTTCTCAGCACTCTTTCCAGAGCAATGATATTCTTCCAGAACTGTACACACAACTCCACCTGTGGCCCAATCAGTTTTTATACAGTTCCATCATTACATACCTGTTTTGTATTCAATGCCTTGCCCAATAAAGGAAAGCATTCCAAATGTTTTCTTGGCAACCTTGCCCACCTGCAACTGTGGACATGCACTCCGAGGTCTCTCTCTTTCTCAACTCCTGTCAATAACTTCCTGTGTCACGACACCCTTGACTGGCGTGCGGTCAATTCCAGCCCGCTTGACCTGGTGTCACAACACAGGTGAAACGGGATTTTATGTAAAATACCCAAGGTCCTTGTTTGAGCCCAATAGACTGCAGTCACCAGGTTTGTAACATTAAAAGACCAGCAATCTATGATTATGTACAGTATTATAATGAAACGGACAGAAAATGTAACCAACTATCTGCTACCCCTTTCCCAACCGCGCCCCCCCTTCTGAACCACCCCCACTCTCTTTACAGAGGGAGCCTGTTCCTGTGCTGTAATTTTCTTTGTTCTTTGTTGTTCTTTCCACACACACAAAGACAAAACCACAGAGGATGAAAGGGTGGTGGAAAGGGATAGAAAAGATCTTTGATGCACTGGGAATAATTTCTGGTTTGAGTCTTTTTGAAGTTCAGCTTTTGTTTTGGCATTTCCTTCGAGGCTTGAGTTGGTTTTCTCTGGCATGGTTTTTTACCTTCTCTGCAGACGCAGAGTCAATCCAGGCTCACAACAAAGGCTGCGCTTGGCACTCACTGCTTCCACATTCTTTCACATCAGCAAACAGAAGAGAGAGCGTTCCTTTCACTTTCAAGGGGTTGGATTCTCCTCGCCTCCTCGCCGAAATGTCGATCGGCGTGGGGCCGGAGAATGGGCGTTTACGCCGAAATCCGGTCCGATGCTGCTCCAGCGATTCTCCGGTCCCCAGAGAATTGTGTGCAAACCACGCAGTGCTGGTAGAGGGCCATTGACAGAGGCCCCCCTGAGATCCTCCGAGGAAAACTGGCCAAGTTCCCGACGGCATGGTTCTAACCACCTATCGGCAACCGGGAACAGCCGCCCTGGTAGGAGGCGGGGAGAATGATCATCAGGGGGCCTCATGGACGGCCAGGGGGGCGACTGGGTGTCACGGACCCGCGGGCGCACGTGATCTTGGAGGGGGGGGGGGTCTACATTTCTGGTGACACTCCGTGGTCCAAGTCTGCTGCCAGCGTGCGCATGCGCGGATTCCCGACCGGACGTGCAGGGCCCCGTATCTGCAGCCAGAGCTGCGAGAAGCACACTGGGGCCTTGCTAGCCCCTGCAGGTAGGAGACGTTTCTTAAGGAAAGTCCAGAATGATTTGCCAGCTTTTTGACTCTGGTGTGAGGACATAGCCCCATTATTGGAGAATCCACCCAATGTCTAAACACTCTGCCCAGTTCTCTTGGAAAAAATCATGCAGGAACCAATCGCTGACCGTTGCCAGGCAGAACATTGTCCCTGGCCAACCCGCCAATCAATCCGGCACCCAAGACCCACTTGGTGTTGAGGAGTCGGGCTTTTCCTTTTTCAAAATCAAAACCTGGGAAAAGAATGTCCTGAAAAGCAGGCTGCTTGAGTCTTCTGCTTAAATGTATATTTCAATCATGGGTCCACAGGCCAAAATAAGAAAATAACATAAAAGAAATGGGAACAAAGGAAATAAACTGAAAGGACTCTTACATACCCTCCCCTTAGAGGGATGTGACACAAAACACAAAGCACACACCCATTCATCTTTCTTCTCCTATGACAAGTTCCGCCAATTCTTATATCTGCCACTTATCAACATTTAAACTCATGACAAGTGGAATATGGTCATTATAGGAATGGCTTTACTTATTATCATGCCGGTCATAAACTTCAAACTTCAAAGTGCTGACGGGCTAGTAGCTATGCTAAGGCTTCCTCTCAATGATGAAGTACTTCCTTAGCACAAATTTAGTTTGTTTGAAAAGTATCCTACCGGTCTCTCTATTCCTGACTCGTCATCCTGTAGTAACACTGCCCCCACCTGCAGGTCGCTGACATCCGTGACCATTTTTAAGGGTTTGGAAAATTCAGGGGCGACCAAGACTGGTTCACTTGCCAATATGGCCCTCAATTTCTCAAAAGCTCTTTGAAATTCTGAGGACCATACCATTTTTGCTTGTTTCTGCAATACATTAGTCAAAGGCACTAAATTTAGATACAGATTTTCTACAGAACTTTAACATGCCTAGGAATCTCATATAAAACAACTTAAAAGAAATTACAACAAAGGAGAGAAACAGGAAGGACACTTATACTGGGTTGCAGATGCTCCATTGCTGAATACATTTGAGGCTAGGGTAGTCAGATTTTTGATCTCTCAAGGAATCAAGAGATATGTGGAGTGGGAGGGAAAATGGAGTTAAGCTCAAGATCAGCCATGATGGTATTGTAATCCACCACCGTTTAATCAGTCAAGGAATACATTGATTGCTGAAATCCCAAATGTTAAGTTACAAGGAGAGGGTAAATGGCCAAGGTTTGTATTCGCTGGAATTTAGAAGATTAAGAGGTGATGTGACCATGGGTTTCGACATATTAAGAAGATTAGTTTGTGGAAAAAATATTTCTGCTGGCTAGAAGTCTAGGACCAGTGGGTATTATGGGCGGCATGGTAGCACAGTGGTTAGCATTGTTGCTTCACTGTCAGGTTCTCAGGTTCGATTCCCGCTTGGGTCACTGTCTGTGCGGAATCTTAACGTTCTCCCCGTGTCTGCGTGAGGGTTCTCCGGTTTCCTCCCACTAGTCCCAAAAGACGTGCTGTTCGGTGAATTGGATATTCTGAATTCTCTCTCAGTGTACCCGAACAGGTGCTGGAATGTGGCGACTAGGGGCTTTTCACAATAACAATAGCATTAATGTTAAATCTAGTGTTAATGTAAGCCTTCTTGTGACTATAAAGATTATTAATTATTATTCATATAGTCTAAAAATAAGAGCACCACCTTCAGGCATGAAGTTAGGAAACATTTCTTCATGCAAAGGGTAATAGACTTTTGGAACTCTTCGATAAATGGCAACTAATGCCAGAGCAGTTGTTAAATTATAAAGCGGAGATTGATAGAATTCCTGCTATCCAAAGATATTAAGCGAAATGGGGCAGAGCCAGGTGTAATATGTTATAGATCAGCCATAATCTTCTTGAAGGGCAGAATTGGCTTGAGGGGCTAAAGGGCCTCTTCCTATTCCGCTGCTTCCACTATGCAACTAAGAGACCTACATAACAACAATAAAGTGTAAAAATGTTTCAATTGCTGGATTGAGTTACAATCTTGGAATTTCTTCAATACTTTCCAGGTTTGAGATAAAAAGATTTAGGGCAGACTTACCGACTGTTCATGCCATTCTGATCCCACGCTGGCGCACTGGTTTCCCAGCCACAGAGCGTGCTGGCAACGGGAAATTCAGGGCGGTCGATAAATCCCGCCGTTAGTTTGACCTTGTTGGAGGTTATTCATGTTGGTCAACTCCTTCAGGGGATTGTGAAAGTGGAACAGAATCCATAAATTCCCAACTTGAACCCTTTTGAGAGTGGAATGGGAAATTACCTCTCCATGTTGCATTATTTCTGACGCTATTTAATCCCAAATCTAACTATTGATGCTTCAGCATTTGCTGGAACCCCACTTAGAGTCTCAAATTCCAACATGAAAAAATGTTTACATTGATGCGCACCTCATTGCACTTAACGAAAGCTTCACAAAATGCTTTATATGGAGTGCAGGGGAATGCAATTTTATGTAGACAAATGTGGCCACTAATTGGTGCAAAATGTATGCGAACCCCAGCTGATGTGGCTAGTTAATTTTCTTTTCTGGCAATGGTTTAGAGAAAAACGTATGCCCACGATACTGAATGAACTCGTCAAATAGTGGTACGGGATCTGGGACCTATCACACTCAAGAGAGAAGCAACAATGTGAACCTGACGTCCTTTTTTATGAGGCAAGGATCTTTAGTCTGTTCCATGGTTTCTGCATGCATTCTAAAGCTAACACCACCAACAAAGAACACATTCTGAATCTGCAAATTACTGCTGAAGATTTATCCATTAACCTATCTTCAAAAATCCAATTACTTTACAGGCTGAACGGTTCTGTAAAATGGCTCAGCTTCTAATAGACTGGGAGAATTAATTCCCTTTATCTGTTGATCACAAAATAAATTATTCAAAAAGGAAAACATGAATCACGGTCACAGTTTGAGGTGTGCTATTCTGTGAATGTTAAAACAATTTCAATTTTACTTGAGTGTGCATTAATTCCACAATGTGGATGAATATGGTGTGGGTCAGAAGCCTCTCCTTTCAAGGAAGCATTGAATTGTTGGAAGTGCTGTTTTCAGATGAGGGGTTAACCCAAAGGTGTGTTTGCCTATTTTGCTGAATCAGGCAGAGGAAGAAGATCCTAAGATAATATTCGCAGAGAGAAGGATAATCAACCATTCCTCCAATTATCATTCGTCTCTCATGAATCTTACTGAACATTGATTAACTGGTCATTGTTCTTATTTTCTGCTTCTGGACCTTGCTCTGTAAAAAGCAGCTGCCATATTAGGCTGCATAACACCAATGGCTTACAATCATACAACATATTTAAAATGTGTGTAACATATGTGCGGCACAGTAGCACAGTGGTTAGCACTGTTGATTTACAGTTCCAGGGTCCCAGGTTCTATTCCCGGCTTGGGTCACTCTCTGTGTGGAGTCTGCACGTTCTCCCCGTGTCTGCATGGATTTCCTCCGGGTGCTCCGGTTTCCTCCTACAGTCCAAAAGATTTGCAGTTTTGGTGGATTGGCAATGCTAAATTGCCCTCAGTGTCCAAAAAAGTTAGGTGGGGTTACTGGGTTACGGGGTTCGGGTGGAGGTGTGGGCTTAAGTGGGGTGCTCTTTCCAAGGGCCGGTGCAGACTTGATGGGCCAAATGGCCTCCTTCTGCACTGTGAATTCTATGATTCTACGGTTCTTTGTGTAAGTGTCTCACAAGCCATGTCACAGGAGGAGAAGAGCAAGGACTGAACCTTTGCAAAAGTTGATAATACCAGTAACTGCACTTGCGAAAATATTTAATGGAATGCAAGGCAGTTTGTGACATTTTGAGAGATGTAGTAAATGGCGACATAAATGTAAATTTTATCTTTTGGAGATGATTGTAAGAAATAGAAGCAGGAGTGCACCATGCTGCCTGTTTTGTCATTCAATGTGATCATAGCTGATATAATACATTGACTTCACTATTTGGCCTGTTCTGCAGATCTCTGATTCCATGAGAGACAAAAAAATCTTTCTCAGCTTTAAAACTGGTCAACAATGGAGCATCCACAACTTCCGAGGGTAGAGAATTCCAAAGATTTACAATCCACTGACTGAAGGAATTTCTTCTCATCTCAAGTCTAAAATAATCGAGACCTTTATCTTAATGTTGTGTTCCTTTGTTCTAGATTCACCTTCCATTGGAAACATAGGGACTCTGAGGGAAGGATTTTCCAGTGCTGACTCTGGTGGGCTTCGTCGCAGGCGGGACAGGAACATTGATTGACTTTGAATGACCTCTCTCAATTTTCCCTCCCTGCCCCACGACCACACGCGGCAGGATCAGAGCCACAAAAACCCGTCCTTAGCATTTACCCTGTCAGACACTTAAATGTTTCAATGGGATCACCTCTCAGCTTCCCAAAGTTCAGAGAGAGCTTGCACCAAATTTACTCAGCTTCTTCTGAAAGGACATCCGTTCATCCATAATGCCAGTCCAGTGTACTTTGCTTTACCTTAATGTAAATAATAATAATCTTTATTATTGTCGGCTGACATTAACACCTCAATGATATTTCTGTGGAAATCCCCTAGTCGCCACACTCCATCGCCTGTTCGGGTACACTGAGGTAGAATTCAGAACGTCCAATTCGCCTGGTTTAGCACACTGGGCTAAATCGCTGGCTTTTAAAGCAGACCAAGGCAGGCCAGCAGCACGGTTCAATTCCCGTACCAGCCTCCCCGAACAGGCGCCGGAATGTGGCGACTAGGGGCTTTTCACAGTAACGTCATTTGAAGCCTACTTGTGACACTAAGCGATTTTCATTTCATTTTATTTCTTTCAGGACTTGTAGGAGGAAACCGGAGCACCCGGCGGAAACCCACGCAGACAGGGGGAGAACGTGCAGACTCCACACAGACAGTGTCCCAAGCAGTATTCGAACCTGGGACCCTGGCACCGTGCAGCTCCAGTGCTAGCCACTGTGCTGCCGAGTGCATCCTTCCTTATATGGAAACCAAAACTCGCACAGTATTTCAGGTGCTGTCTCACAAAAGCCCTGTAGAATTGGAGCAAGACTTCCTTATTCTTGCATTCCAATCCACTTGCAGATATACCCGAAAATTACATCTGCCTTTTTGAATTCTTGCTGGATCTACATGCTCACTTGCTGTGTATTGGTCCTTGAATATACCCAAATACCTCTGAACATCAACATGTATAAATTGACTGTAAAGTTCACCAAAGTAACAAGTCATTGCTAACAAAGCCGTTCATTTTGTATGAAATGCTTTGCGATGTTTGAACCCAGGTGGCACTGCCAGGGTGCCCAGCCATGTCCAGGCACCACCCTGGCCAAAGGTTATGCAGCTAGGGGCCTTTGATCCCTGGGAGACCCCCATGAGTGCCATTCCGCCAGGTCCCCGTTTGTGGGGGCCAGTGCTGAACGGCGCTCGTCAAGGTCTCCGAGGCAGAGGGGATGGAGCCCAAAGCCTCAGATAACTGAGGAATCTGCACATTAGAGTGGGCCTAGCTGCCTCGCTCTAATATGCAGATTCCAAGCTTTTATCAGCCACTCTGTGCCGCGGCAAGCTGCTTTCCGGACGCAGCGTGGGTATTGGATCGTGGCAACTATAAAAATACAAGCCTTGCTTTCTATCTTAATACCCGAGGGATCAGAAAGGTCTACAACTCAGTCAGTTTTGAGGACAGTTCTTTTTTACAGTCATGCGTGGTTCTGTTTGGAAGGTTTCAACTTGCTGGACGACCATTGTTGTTTCGCCTTCTCGTCAAGATTATCAATGATTCTGGGCCTGGATCGCTAATCACTATTGTCAGAAGAATCTTGGTTGATGTTTACCAGAATTAGATTGGAACCAGCAGGAGGTTAGAATTTACCCCACTGGAATGAGCCATAATTGCTCATCACATGTCCCAGCCTACACAATCCACTCCCCGATGATTGCCCCAATTCCCTTCACCCTATTATCACAGAGAGTTATTTTGCCATTAAACCAACACCCTTTGGACTTTCTATCTTGCCACCTTTTTCCTTTACTTTAAAAGCTTCTTAAAAAACCAAACTCTTCAATTATACAGTTCATGCTGCACTCTAACCTGACTTGCCTCCCACTCATCATCTTCCACTCCTGTAAAGCAATTATGCCCCCTTAAATGATGGCGGAGGAGGATAGAAGTTGGGTCGGCAGGTGGCAGGGGAAGCATTTTCAGCATTCCTGTCATTGCTCCTTTCTGTTAAAAACATGGAATTAAATTTAATCTAAATTAGTGTCACAAGTAGGCTTACATTAACACTGCAATGAAGTTACTGTGAAATACCCCTAGTCGCCACACTCCGGCGCCTGTTCTGAGTGAGAATTTAGAATATCCAATTCACCTTACAAACACGTCTTTTGGGACTTGTCGGAGGCGAACTGGAGCACTTGGAGGAAACCCACACAGACACGGGGAGAACGTGCAGACTCCGCACAGACAGTGACCCAAGCCAAGAATTGAACCCAGGTCCCTCCCAAGATGGCACGTTTAATGACATTGGGAAAGCCAAAACACTTCACTTTTGAAATATAGGGCATCGAGTATAAAATCTGGCCGCGTTACGCCCAGAAGGCAGCGCGGTGCAACGCTTCCAGTAGATGTTGGGTGATCCCTCTCCCGGGATCAAACCGGCTCGCCACGCCTTGCGAGATCTACCGTGGGCGGGATTGTGGGCAGGATCACTTTTGGGCCATTCTGCATATTAAAGTGAGAGAGCAAGTGTCACTCTAATATGCATTCCTAAGATCTAATCAAGACATGGGATCTAACTCCGTTGCCTTGGAGATCTGGGTGCTGTTCAGTGCTGGTCGCTACAAACGGGGACCAAGCAGAACAGCACTCGTGGAGGTCTCCCAGGTGATCAGAGGTTCCCAGGCGCTTGCCCTCTGGGCAGGGTGGCACTTTGACCACACTGATGATTCGGCCCAGGTCTACCGCGGTGAGGTCTGAGTGCTCCGGTTCGCCTGAGAACTCCTTTATCGGGGAGTTGGGGTTTGCGGGGGTTCGGGAATTACATTGAAGGTAGTCGAGAGATCGGAATGTCGTTTATAAATGGCTTTCCAATCTCTACCTGCACTGAAGAGTCCAAAAAACGGGACTAAGTGTGGCCTCGTCTGCGCATTCCCCATTGAGGCCCTATATCAACCTGAATGGCCATTCGACTGCGCGATGTTTCTCAGAGCCCCGAGCGCTGGGAAACCACTCAGCTGGTCATGCTATTGGACTCTGTTCCCATTTGGAAACAAACAGCAATGTGATAAAACTCAGATAATCATATATTTGGGATGTTGACTGATCAGTATTTATTCACCAACACACAGGATACGATGAAATGGAAAAAAGAGGCTTTTGGCAACTACAAGTGGCGCAAATCTTTCAGATTCACAATTTTACACGCAAGGCTTTTGCCTCTTCCTTCCCGTTGAAGAGGATTGTGTCTTTGGCCGGGTCTGGTGGGGGATTCATTTTGTTTATATTTGGACAGATCCTATCGGCAGAGTTGGCTCCATTGAATGAGGAAGATGAAATGGGAGGGTGAATTGGGTCCTATTCTGGATGATGAAGAATGGAGTGCGGCGCTTCACAGGGTCAATTCCATGTCCTCCTGTGCTCGGCTGAGTCTGATACAATTCAAAGTGGTGAACAGGGCTCATCTGACCAAGGCGAGGATGAGTGGATTTTTCCCTGGAGTGGAGGACAGGTGTGAGCTTGGCTCTTGGGGGAACAGCTAACCACATTTACATGTTCTGATCTGATCACAAGTGAGTACATTCTCAAAGGGGAGGGGGAGCAACTAGAAGTTGTTGTGCACGTTGGCACAAATGACATGAATAGAAATACGGATGAGTTCCTGAGGAATGATTATAGAGAGCTAGGAAAAAGGTCTCTAGGACCTTCTCTAGGAAGGTCCTTTCTCTAGGAAGAAGGACCTCGAGGGTGTCAATCTCTGAATTACTTCCAGTGCCACGTGCGACTGAGAGCAAGAACAGGAGAATAGGGCAGACGAATGCGTGGTTTAAAGAATTGGCGCAGGGGTCAGGGATTCAGATTTTTAGATCATTGGGAAAATTTCTGGCGCTGAGGTGACCTGCTTAAGTGGGACGACTTGCATCCAAACTGAAGGGGGGTCAATAACCTGGGGGGCAGATTTGGCAGTGCTACAAGGGAGGGTTTAAACTAGATTGGCGGGGGGCGGGGGGGGGGGTGCGATCCTCAGCAGCAGAGAAGCAAATGAGCTGAAAGGAGGTGCAGTACTTGGCAACGGCAAGCTGGATAGACATTATAGGCAGAATCACGGCAGGGAGTGGGGAAAACCTGCTGGATTAAATTGCATCTATTTCAATGCAAGAGGGCTGACAGGTAAGGCTGATGAACTCGGGGCATGGGTAGGTACGTGGGACTGGGATATTATAGCTAGAACCCAATCATGGCTAAGGGAAGGATGGGACTGGCAGCTTAATATTCCAGGTCACAGGTGCTTTAGGCAGGACAGATGTGGAGGAAAGAGAGGAGGGGAGTTGAATTATTGATTAAGGGGAGCATCACGGCAGTAGTCAGAGATGAAATAAGAAGGGGATGGTGACCTTATTGGGATTGTCCTACAGGCCCGCAAATAGTCAAAGGGTATTAGAAGAACAAATATGCAGAGACTTGCAGGAGTAACAGGGTTGTCATAGTCGGGGATTTTAATTTTCCTAACGGGCTGGGACTGCCATAGTGTTAAGAGCTTAGATGGGATGGAATGTGTTAAGTGTGTTCAGGAAAGTTTCCTCAGGCAGTAAGTGGAGGGTCCTACTTGGGAAAGGGCAAAGCTTGATCTACTCTTGGGAAATAGGGAAGAGCAAGTGACTGAAGTGATGGTGGGGGACCACTTTGGGACCAGTGACTTAAGTTCTATTAATTTTAAAATAGTTTTGGAAAAGGACAAACCTGGTCCATGGGTGCAAGTTCTAAATTCTGGCAAAGTGAATTTGGATGGAATTAGACAGGAGCTTGCAGTGTTTGATTGGAGTTGCGTGTTTGAGGGCAAAGGGGCCTCTGGAAAGCGGGAGGCCTTTAAAAGTGTAATAGCTAGAGTTCAGAGTCTGTATGTTCCTGTTAGGGTGAAGGGCAAGGCCGGCAGGAGTAGGGAATCGTGGATGACAAAACATATTGGGGCTTTGGCCAGGAAAAAGGAGGCATGGCTCAGGTACAAGCAGCTGGAATCAAGCGATTCCCTGGAGGTGTACAGAGGATACAGGAATATTCGAGAAGGAAATGAGGAGGGCAAAAAGGAGGCATGAAATAGCTTTGGCTGAGAGGATTAAGGTGAATCCAAAGGGATTCTATAAGTATATTAAATGGAAAACAATAACTAGAGAGAGAATATGACCCCTCACCGACCAAAGTGGACACATATGCGTGGAACCGCAGCAGATGGGTGAGGTTCTCAACGAATATTTCTCCTCTGTGTTTACCGTGAAGAAAGACATGAAGACTTGGGAACCTGGGAAGGTTAGTGGCAATATATTGAGGACAGTTCGCATTACAGCAGAGGAGGTGATAGACATATTAAAATGTCTTTTACAAGATGCCTCATGGCAGACTGATAGAAAAGGTGAGGTCACATGGGATCAGAGATGAGGTGACAAGATGGATACAGAAGTAGCTTGGTCACAGATAGCAACAGAAGGGTGTTTTTCTGGATGGAAGGTTGGGACTAGTGGTTTTCCAGAGGGATTGGTGCTGGGGCCTCTGTTGTTTGTAGGAGACATAAACGATTTGAAGGAAATGTAACTGGTCCGATTGATAAGTTCGCGGACGACACCAAGGTTGGTGGAGTGGCAAATAGTGTTGAGGATTGTCAGAGGATACAACAGGACATAGATAGCTTGGACACATGGGCAGAGAGATGGGAAATCGAGTTTAATCCAGGCAAATGTGAGGTAATGCATTTTGGTGGGTCTAACACAGAGGGGAAATATACCATAAATGGCAAAACTCTGAGGAATATAGAAAGTCAGAGAGATCCGGGCGTACATGTCCATAGATCTTTGAAAGTGGCAACACAAGTGGACAAGGTAGTCAAGAAAGCATATGGAATGCTTGCCTTCATTGGACGAGGCATCAAGTATAAAACTGTGTTAGAGGAGTTGTACGAGGCAGGTTTTTTTTACATAGAGGGTGGTGAGTGCCTGGAACACATTGCCAGGGGAGGTTGTGGAAGCAAGACATATTAGCTGCGTTCAAAAGGCATCTTGACAAATACATAGATAGGATGGGTAGAGAGTGATACGCAGCAGGAAGTGCTGAGGGTTTTGGTCAAGGGTGGTATCATGACCGGTACAGGCTTGGAGGGCTGAAGGGCCTGTTCCTGTGCTGTATTGCACTTTGTTCTTTGTATGAAAGTGGATAAATCTCCTGGCCCTGACCAAGAACACTGCGTGAGGCTAGAGAAGAAATTGCGGGAGTCCTGACTAAGATATTTGCATCATCGTTAGCCATAGGTGAGGTGTCAGAAGACTAGAGGGTAGCAAATGTTGTCCCCTAATTTAAGAAGGACTGAAAAGAAAAATCTGGGAATTATAAACATCTGTGGTGGGATGACTCTGGTGAGGGGGGATTCTGTGAGGGGGACATTGGTGGTGGAGGGACTCTGGTGAGAGGGACACACTGGTGGGGGACAGGACATTCTGCTGGGTGAGACTCTCTGGTGGGGGGGGGGGGGGGGGAGTCTGGTGGGCATTGGATTTGAACCAGGGTCCCTGGAGCTGTGAGACAGCAGTGCTAACCACTGTGCCACCGTACCACCCATCACTTTGCTAATGATGGAGAATAGACTGATAGGGTGGTAATTGGCTGGGTTGGATTTGTCCTGATTCTTAATACAGGACACAGCTGGGCAATTTCCAACATTGCTGGGTAGATGCCGCTGTACTGGAACAGCTTGGCTAGGGGTGTGGCAAGTTCTGAAGCACAAGTATTCAGTACTATTGCCCCGATATAGTCAGGGCCAGGGTCCCTGGAGCTGTGAGACAGCTGTGTGAGACAGCCTTTGCAGTATCTAGTGCCTTCAGCCGTTTTTTGATATCTTGAATGCTGAGGCATTCTCAACAATCTTCAGCCAGAAGTGCCGAGTGGATGATCCATCTCGGTTTGCTCGGGAGGTCCCCAGCATCACAGATGTCAATCTCCTGCCAATACGTATTATGTATTGATGTTAGTATGGAGGATTGTGCAGTGTCGACATGGCTGGCCATTTTCCGGTACCTGGTTCGATGCCATGTGGTCTGTCCTTTTCATTCCTTTTTTGTGTTTTCGTAGCGATTGAATACAACTGAGTGACTTGCTCGGCCATTTAAGAGTCAACATTGCTGTGGGTCTGGAGTCACATGTAGGCCAGAACAGGTAAGGATGGCAGATTTCCTTCTCTAAAGGACATTAGTGAACCAGGCGGGTTTTTACAACAATCGGCAATGTCATCATTAGACTTTTAATTCCCAGATATTTTATTGAGTTTAAATTTTATCACCTACTGTTGTGGGATTCGAATCCGGGTCCCCAGATCAGTATCCTGGGTTTCTGGTCCACTATACCACTATGCCACCACCTCCGCAATTTTGACCAAGTGATAATGAAGGATGGTTTGAGATTTGGATGGTTACCTGCAGGTGGTGGAGACACAGGTTATATGTTTGGAAGGTGCTGCCTCAGTGAGTTGTTGCAATGCATCTTGTAGATAATGGAAAGAGTGCATGTTAAAAATGGTGGATGGGGTGCAGGCTACTTTGGCCTGAATGATATTGCAAGGAAAATGAAGAACAGTCAGGGCCTCTCAATCATTTAATGTAAAATAAAACTCCTGCTAGTTTATGGACGATACGACCAATCAACAAATAAGTTGATGTAACATGTTCCCAATATCCATATCAATTTTTCAATATATTCATCAGTATTTAATAACCACAAATCTTAAAGGAGAAATGAGGCACAGAGCAGAAAAAATCCATTCACCATTGGGTTTAAGAACATAAGAACTAGGAGCAGGAGTAGGCCATCTGGCACCTCGATCCTGCTCCGCCATTCAATTAGATCATGGCTGATGTTTTGTGGACTCAGCTCCACTTTCCGGCCCGAACACCATAACCCTTAATCCCTTTATTCTTCAAAAAACTATCTATCAAAACCAATATGCCACATCGGCTGATCCGTGACAAACATCTGTTTGAATGTTTGTTCAGGCAAGCTATGGAATTTGATTGAGAATTAGCTTAATATCTGAGAACAATGGGACAGTTAATATAAAGCGTTTGGAAAATCAAAACTAGAACAAGGTCTGCAGCTGGGCCTGGGAGGATACGCTAGAGTACGTGAGTGACATATAGAAAGAGAAAAACAACAGAGTGGATGCACAATTACAAGAAGAGGGAGTATTTCATTATAATAACAATCTTTATTGTCACAAGTAGGCTTACATTAATACTGCAAATAAAGTTACTGTGAAAAGCCTTCAGTCGCCACTTTCCAGCACCTACTCAGGTACGCAGAGGGAGAATTCAGAATGTCCAAATTACCTAATAGCACATCTTTCGGGACTTATGGGAGGAAACCGGAGCACCCGGAGAAAACCCACGCAGACACAGGGAGAAGTGCAGACTCCACACAGACAGTGACCCAAGCCGGAATCGAATTTGGGACCCTGGCGCTGTGAAGCCATTGTGCTAACCACTATGCTACCCTGCTGCCCATTTATTTATCTCTGAGCAATGTAATGACACATCAGCAAGCAAGTTGAATACAGATCTATCAAAGATTATGGCCTATCACAAATTAAAGCACAATTTATATTCATACAGAGATTTATAGCATCTCAGAAACATCTCAGAACACTTCACACAATTAATTACTTTGAATTGCAGTCACTATTGTAATGCGCATGACGTGGAGCCATTTCATCGAACCAGACAGCATCCACAGCCTTGGACCTGTGCCTGCACTTTGAAAGAGCTCCAATCAGCCCCGCTCTCTGGCTGTTTCAGCAATATTCTGAAAAAGTCTTGTTTGTAATGTCGCCATTCAATTATTTTTGAAAGTTATGACTGGATCTGGTTCAACCTTTATTTCAACCAAAACCGGGCAGCACGGCAGCACAAGTGGCTAGCACTGTGGCTTCACAGCGCCAGGGTCCCAGGTTCGATTCCCCGCTGGGTCACTGTCTGTGCGGAGTCTGCACATTCTCCCCGTGTCTGCGTGGGTTTCCTCCGGGTGCTCCGGTTTCCTCCCACATTCCAAAGACGTGCAGGTTGGGTGGATTGGCCACGATAAATTGCTCTTAGTGACCAAAAAGGTTAGGAGGGGTTATTGGGCTACGGGGGTAGGGCGGAAGTGAGGGCTTAAGTGGGTCGGTGCAGACCCGATGGGCCGAATGGCCTCCTTCTGCACTGTATGTTCTATGTATGTTCAATGCATTCTGAACACAGCAACATGCGAGGAAAAGGCTCACTGAGATGTTCAGACAGGTGTTGTCAGAGGGTATTGACCAGGGCATTATGCGATCTTCAGATATAATGGCATAAAATATTAAACATCCAACGTGCACCAGCAGACCGATCCCCGGTTCCGGTCTCTCATCCAAATAATGGCATCTCTTTGAAAGAAGCATTAAGCATTATTATGCTGGCATGTCAACCTTCATCATATCTTCAACTCCTCGGAATAGAGCTGCACGATCAACCTTCTGGCTTTGAGGGAAGTTTGTTACCTGCTCAACACTGCTCTAAATAGACTTGGGTTGTTTTTATGATGCAGATTGCTTGCAGACAAATATGCAATAACTCCTCTAAATGCGACATAAAACTGACTACCCTGTTTAAACTCAGCTGAAATGTTAAAAAAAAACTCTTTTGGCTGTAGCTCCAAACTTATTCTCAGGCCAGCAAAAAAAAATAATGTTTTCAACGCAACTGACCTCAAATTCCATTTCGATCAGTAGTATGGAAGCAAAGAATATATATGTAAGAATAAAAATGCTTTTATTTAAATCATTTCATTATTTTTTAATTCAAAACACAATGGTCTGATGGATATTGTAACCTTTCCATCAAGGGCAATTTATTACAGTCCTCAGATTTAATAATGAATTCAATTATTCATATGCTAGAATATATTAATACAGCATTTTGAGAATTTCAGAGCGACACTGACTTACTGGAAGATAATTTCAGTTAGTTCTGCTGTGATAGATATATCTGTGTGCATGTGACACATTATTTGCTCATGTTTTGTTAAAAAGGAATAATCGCCTGTGCTTGCTCAGATGGCTTCTCGCGGGTGCGAACCATGAGCCAGTACATTTCATCCTCACCAGGTTATAGGTTCAAGGCCCACTCCAGAGACTTGAATTTGTTGTGATCGAGGCTGACACAGCAGTGCAGTCGTGCACTGCACTGTTAGAGAAGCTGGGCAGTGGTGCCCTGCACTGTCAGAGAAGCTGGGCAGGATTTTTGGTGTCGGATCGAGGCTGCTGAATCTTGGCGAGAGACCTTCGTCAAGTATCACGGTGCTGGGAACGTTTCGCGAGATTTAATGCAATGTCGCTGCGTGCCGTGATCTGGATCTCGCTCTCGTTGGGCAAGATCTAGGCGTGGATATTCAAGTGAGCTATCAGACTCATTTAAACATGTGGTCTCCCCATTCTCCCGGAGCCCGGGATTCATCGGCCTCGCCAGAGAGACCTCAACCGGGCGCCGTTTGAAACTGGCTCATAAGGTCATGAACCAGCCGTGATGGCATCTCGGGGAGGGGGTGGGGGGAGGGGGGGGGGGGGGGGAACAGTGGAGTTCAAACCGCTGGGTGGTCGGGGAAGGGGTAAGGTAGTACCCTGGCAACAGGCACCTTGGCACTGCCAGGCTGGCATGGGCAGTGCCAAAGTGCCCAGGTGCCAGGTTGCCCAGGCCAGGGGTCTGGGGGGAGGCCTTGCCCATAAGAGATGGGGGGGGGGAGGCTTGAGAACTCCAGAAGACGTAAGTTGGGTGAAATGGGGCGTTCTAAGACTGTGGCAGGGGACTGAGGGGGGAAGTTGAAAGATCGGGGAAGCTTTAAAAACGGCGCCCCGATCCGCGAGTAATCGTCCTGCACTAGAAAGCTGAGGCCGTCAGTCCAGGAAATTACTTAAAGAGTGGCCTCGATGGGGAATCGCTCGCGGAGACCAAAAAGAAGTGAAAGTGACGTTGATTAGTGGGGTCTTTCTCGGTACTGCAGCCGCCAAATGCGTTATTCAACGGACTTTATCTTGAGTCCGCTGAATTGTGCCCTCAGTGCTGCCGCCAGGATTGAATAGGGTGTGATTTGCTTTCTGAGGAAGCATCGGCCATGATTTTTGTTTCAGAGCTGTAACAGTTAATAGTTTCAGTTATACTGAATGAACTTCTAAGAGTCCGAACTTTCTCCTCCATCTTGACTCCCTTTTTAATCACAATTGTTTTGTTCCAGGATACCCCTTCCCCCATAGGACACTTGTTCTTCAGTTTTGCTTTCACAAAGCACTGATGTTTGTTCTGTTATTATCACATTCTGCCAATTTATTATTGTGCCACTATCATCACCTTCTTTAGTCTTTAACATCACGATTAACGTTCTCCTTTTCTTTTGCCCATAACATCCTTGCAAAATCTCTCCTAGTTCTCACCTATCCCTGACCTTTTTGCTCCAACTGCTTCACCCCCTCTTAAAAAGAATATATCCATAATACTTCTCCCTCTCTTTAGCTCCAAAGAAGAGTCTGTCATGTGAGAATACCTTTAAGAACTGAGTGTTTATCAAATGGCTGCATTTATGACAGAGTGTGGGTGGAGCTGGGCTGTCTTTTTTACTTTCGCTTTGAGCTAGCAGCTACAGGGTGTGTTTAGTTTGTTTTGCAGATTGGGAGCTGCATCCAGAGAAGGTAATTCTGATATCTCTCTGTATGAAAAGAATGCCTTCAAATCACTTGCTAATTTAAAAGTGATAACTGCTCTCAGTAGAGAATTTAAACCTGGGGCGGGATTCTCTGATCCTGAGGGTAAGTGTTGATGCCGTCGTAAACGCCGTCGCGTTTTTTGACGGCATCAGCAGGCCCCGAGGAGCAGCAATCCTGCACCCTACAGGGCGCCAATACGGCACTGGAGTGACTCACGCAGCTGCCGATACCGGCATCAGACGGTCTGCGCATGCACTCTACGGCTGGCGCGAACTCGACATGTGCGCTAGTTGCCTTCTCTGCACCGGCCCCGACGCAACATGGCAGAGAGCTACAGGGGCCCAGCGCAGAGGAACATAGGCCCCCACTAGGACAAACCGGTCCGCTAATCGGTAGGCCCCGAATGCGGGCCAGTCCACGGTGGAGGCCCTCCCCGGGTTGGATCCCCCCTCTGCCCAGCAGGCCCCCCCCGCAGGATGAACGCCGAGGTCCCACCGGGTAGGACCACATATGAACGGCGCCAGCGGGACTTGGCCTATCTCGGCAGCCACTCGGTCCATCGCGCACAGAGAACACCGGGGGTCCGCGTAGAGCAGCCCTCGACCGGCGGCGTGCCAACCGCACTGGCGCCAATGGCGGCGATTCTCCGGTGACCGGAGAATCGGTGGACCGGCGTCGGAGCGCCGCTGCTTGATTCACGTCCCCACCCCGACGATTCTCTGACCCAGCCTGTGTTGGAGAATCCCACCTCTGATGTCTGTGTTAAAGAGGGGACTTGTATTATGGATGTGGCAAGGAAAGATTATGGGTTACTGTATTCTTTGGTGGGAGTATTTGAGTTGATAAGTTGCTCAGATGTTTACTGTGTGTGTTTTAAAATGTTAACTGGATTTATAGAATAAACATTGTGCTTTTGTTTAAAAATACTTTTAGTTCTCTGTTGCATCACATCTGTAAAGTGGGCCCTTGTGTTCCCCATAACCAAAATCTTTTCAAAGTTATGGGTCAGGTGAACTCCGTGATACACTTTGGGATTCTCTAAACCCTGGCCTGTATTAAATTGGGGGCTCGAGGCGGATAAAAGTCTAACTATTGGGTTGTCTTTGTGAACTTAAAGACAGTGAGGGGTGAGAATATTGTGGTTGCTTTTCAGGTGTGGTATTTTAGTTTAAATAGGGAGTGTGTTGTGGACAATGGCTCTTTCAGAAGTTTTTCGGCGTGGATAAGGTCACATGCAGTACCTTACGAACAGAGATGAAGAAAAGGCTTTTAGATTTGGCAAAAAAATTGCAGTTGTTACCAGACAGCATGCGAAAAGAAGAGGTACTTACTGTGCTAGCTGAGCATTGCTTGAGATACAGTCTGACTCATTAGAACTGGCAAAAATTCAGTTACGGATGAAACAACTGGAACACGAATTAAAGCAGCGTGAATACGAAATGAGAGAAAAAGAGAGAAAGGGAAATGCAGATCAGGGGAAAAAAACGAGAGAGAGGAAAGAAACAAAGAATGTATAGCCCTCGCAGAACAAAGAGAAAAAGAGAGAGAAAGGCAGATACAGATCAGGGAAAAAGAAAAGGAGAGAGAAGAAGGAAGCAAAGAAAGAATAGCCCTGGCAGAACATCTTTCGGGACTTGTGGAAGGAAACCAGAGCACCCGAAGGAAACCCACGCAGACACGGGGAGAGCATGCAGACTCCGCAGAGATAGTGACCCAAGCCAGGAATCAAACCTCGGGCCCTGGCACTGTGAAGCAACAGTGCTAACCACTGTGCTACCATGTAGCCTACCCTCCCAGGGGATTGCATGCTTCTGGTGTGTGGCAACATTGAGGATCCTGATGTTCAGCAGCTCCTGACAGGATGAAACCTGGGGCGGGATGCTCAGTTCCAGCACTCCACATTTCTGTTTCACCCCGCTGGCGGGATGCTCCATTACGTCAGCCAGTCAATGGGGTTTCCCATTGCGGGGCAGCCACACGCCATCGGGAAACCCCCGGGCGCAGGCAAAACAGAGCATCCTGCCGCCGGAAAATCCCACCCAGGATTTTTGAACCAGTTGTCTTTTCCCCTCCCAACATTTTATTCCTGATTTCCCTTTTTCAGCATGCAAGTAAAGTGTTCACTATTGATTTGCCGGATGAAATGCCCGCACATCACCATTTGCAAATAACCAAGCCAATCGCCCAAAGGTGTGGCATGCAGGTCCAACCAAGCAAACTGCTGTTCCCACTTTTGTTACATATTTAGCCTAAATAATGGCTAATTGTAAAAAGGAGAAAAATGACAGAACACGCCGTGATGTCACACAGAAGGGATGCAATGATTGAGAGAGGTTTAGTGCAAAGTATAGCATCCTTATGCTTTCTCCCAACTTCTCACAAGAGTAGCAATGTCTCTTGTGTAACAGAGGGCAGGATTCTCTGGCCCTTCCAGCCATGTGTTTCCCAACGGCGCACCGTTCGATGGAAGCGGGATTCTCAACTCCCACCGCTTGTCAATAGGATTTCCTATTGAAACCACCACTGAGTAACCGTGGGCAGGTGCGCTGCAGGTGGTAAAAGAGAATCCCAATGACCCGAGAATTTCGGCAAGAATATGCAATTTCACCTTCAGTGCACCAATAGCTGAGCAAACCTCAAAAGCTTTACGAAGCAAAAGAGTGCCATTCAATGTATCCATTGGCTATAGTTTAAATAAACTTATCAGCTCAAAGAAACAGCCAGAGGAGCCACACAGATACCCTATTGGCACCCGTGCCTTCATCTGTCCAGGTCCTGAGTAGTGGAATTCCTTCCCTAAACCTCTCCATCTCTCAACCCTTCTCTCTCCCTTTAAGATGCTCCTCTGAAACTTCCTCTTTGGCCAAGCTTTTGATCACCTGCCCTGCTGTCTCCTGAGACAACACAACATCAGATTTTGTTTGATAACCCTCCAGATGCCTTTGGACGTTTCTCAAACTTCAATGATTTATATGCATACAAATTGTTGCTACTCCTGACTGGATCTGTGGCAAATCACACGTTCTAAATGACTCCCAGTTGTCCTTTCAAACATGATAGAGACTATCCATACGGCCTAGCTGTCCACATTTCAGCATGAGGTAAAAATCAATGCAGCCTCCTAGCATTAAAAGATGTCCAACTGCTTCATTAAATTTTCCAGTTCGTTTGATCTGGTGAACTGATGACCACGTACCAACAATACAGCATCGACTGAAGAGAGCAAGCAATCCTCTCACTGCCTGACAAGCAATAGATCAGAACAATTCTTCTTTACCCATTCAGGGATTTTCACTTCCTCGAGATCACAATTCAATGCTCCATGTTAAAATGGGGGAAATTTGAAGCACTGGGGTTGGAACTATCAAAGTACACTGAATTTCTCTTTCTGCAACATAAAGACCACACCCTCGTATACTAAAGAAATAAATAAGTGATACTTACAGCTGTGGCAGGTTTCCCCTGTGTACCCAGTCCCAGCACAGTCACAGTAAAAGGTACTCCAGGACTGCGAGCATTCTCCTCCGTGCTCACAATAATTTGGCAGGCACCTGTAATCATAAGAATTGACAGTATGATTATCAATCTTGGTTTCACCAATGCCACACATCCCAGAGCCCAGAGCTGGCCCTGCTAAAAATCTAGACAATTTAAACAGACAATGAATGCACTGGATGGTTCTATCCAGTAGGACGTGCCACGTCAAAGAAAGTAGCGTTAATTGTATCCCTGTAAACAACAGTTGCCCTGGTTACCAAAGATTTTAAAATTTCCTTCATTTAAGACAAAACGCTGGGGGAGTCAGCTGTGCGAGGAATAAAAGCTGGTTCCAGAGCTAAAGTTGTAAACAAAAAGCTTTGGGACAGACTTTGCTAGAAACAAAACAACAATGTTTTAATGGCGCACATCATTATCAAGCAAACTGGCCAGTCACTTGTGACAAGGAAGAGAGATACTCCGCAAATCGTTTATTGCCACAGGTTGTTGTCCGGTTTGCACTGCTCAACTGACATTTCACACTTAATCGCCTCATAATTTACACGTTGTCGCACTTGCATGTTAATTCCTCATTCAATTTTCCAGAGATGGTGAACTCTAGTAATTGTTGGAAATTACCCTTTCAGTAGCATAATTGTTAATGAAGGGATTACTCCAGATAAATCACTGCCATTAATATCCTGGGGGTCAACACTGACCAGAGGGTTAACAGGACTAGTCAATTGATGATATCACGGGATATGGCGATAGTTTGGGAAAATGGTGTTGGGTGAGAGTGGCACGGAAGCACAGTGGTTGCCACTGTTGCTTCACAGCTCCAGGGTCCCAGGTTTGATTCCCGGCTTGGGTCACAGTCCGTGCGGAGTCTGCACATTCTCCCAGTGTCTGTGTGGGATCCTCCGGGTGTTCCGGTTTCCTCACACAGTCCAAAGATTTGCAGGTTAGGTGGATTGGTCATGCTAAATTGCCCTTGGTGTCCAAAGAGGTTAGGTGGGGTTACTGGGTCGCGGGGGGAGGACACAGGTGTGGGCTTAAGTAGGGTGTTCTTTCCAGGGGCTGGTGCAGACTCGATGGGCCAAATGGCCTCCTTCTGCACTGTAAATTCTATGTAAATTTTATGTAAATCAGCCATGATTTAGTTGAATGTCAGAGCAGACTCGAGGGGCCAAATGGCAGACTCATTTCTATTTCCTATATTCCTATGTAAATATTGTAGCTACAAGGTTTTTTAGCAAGTGACTCACCCCTTAATTCACTAAAGATCTTCCAAAGTCAGGAGTGCGATGGAATGCTCTCTAATGGCCTTGATGAGTGCAGCATTGACAAGATGTGCACCAACTATCTGGTTTAGCTCACTGGGCTAAATCACTGGCTTTTAAAGCAGACCAAGCAGGCCAGCAGCACGGTTCGATTCCCGTACCAGCCTCCCCGGACAGTCGCCGGAATGTGGCAACTAGGGACTTTTCACAGTAACTTCATTGAAGCCTACTCGTGACAATAAGCGATTTTCATTTTGTTTCATTTCATTTTTCAACTACCAGGACAAAGCCACCCACATAATTAGAGTTATAGAGTATTATATCTCAAAAAGAGGCCCTTTGGCCCATTGTCTCAGTGACAGCCATCAAGCATCTATCTATTCTAATCCTATTTTCCAGCCCTTAGTCTGTAGCCTTGTATGCTATGGAGTTCCAAATTCCACCATCTTCTGGGTGAAAAGGTCTCCCCCAAATCCCCTCCAGGAATCCCCTCCAAATCTATGCCCTGGTTAATGACCCCTCTATTAATCAGCAAGGCTCCTCCCTATCTACCCTATCTATGTCCATTATAATTGTGTATACCTCAGTCAGCTCTCCTCTCAGCCTTCTCTGCTCTAAGGAAATCCCAACCTAGCCAGCCTCAGTTCATAGCTAAAATGCTGCAGCTCAGGCAACGTTCTGGTGAATCTCCTCTGCACCCTTTCTAATGCAATCACATCCTTCCTGCAGTGCAACAACCAGAATAATATTGACATCCCATCCAACACCATAAGTGTTCACCCCCTCCACCATGCACTGTGGCTGCAGTGTTTTCCGTTGACAAGATGTACCACAGCAATCTACAATCTTCCAAACCCGTGACCTCTTTCACTTAGAAAGACAAGGACAGTATGCACCTACCCATAATGAATTCTAACCAAACCATCTCATTTCTGAGAAAACACATTAATTTCCCATTACATTCACAAAGATACACACTCACATGCACGCTGTTTGGAATATGGGATGTTAACGAGATTAACAATAAACTTGAGATGAAAATAAAATACAAGTCACAAGACTGTCAGGCATCTAGAAGAATAATGAGATGCAAATTTCCGAATAACAAGATTAACAGGAGACTAGAGACATTGAGGTGAGAAAGACCATATCAGAAACATTGGTCGGGATTCTCCCCTACCCGGCAGGGCGGGCGGTCCTGGCGCCAAGGAGTGGCGTGAACCACTCTGGCGTCAGGCCGCAAGGAAGGTGCGGAATCCGCACCTTCAGGGGCTAGGCCAGCGCCGGCGGGCTTGGTTCCACGGCAACTGGCGCCGAAGGGCCTCCGCTGGCCGGCGTGAGTGGGCGCATGCGCGGGAGCGCCAGCGTGTGCTGCCGTCATTCCAGCACATGCGCAGGGGGGTTCATCTCTACATCGGCCATGGCGGAGGTCCACAGCAAATGGTGCGGAGGGAAAGAGTGCCACCACGGCACAGCCCTGCTTGCGGATCGGTGAGATCTGATCACGGGCCAGGCCACTGTGGGGGCACTAGGTCCCGCCGGTAATTACCAGGTCTAATTCACGCCGGCGGACCGGCCTAAACCGGGCGGCCGCTCGGCCTATCGCGGGCTGGAGAATGGCCGGGGGATGGGGGGGGGGGGGGGGAAGAGACTGCCAGTGACCGCTGACTGGCGTGACGTGATTCCCGTCCCCGCCAAAAAAATACCGGCGCCAGAGAATTTGCCGCACCCCCCCAGCTGGGAGTCGGAGAAACCCGCCCATTGTTTATTCGAGATCAGTGGGACTATACAAATGATAACTTCTAAAAGCATGGACTTTGAGAGAGGTAGCCTTCAGAATTCATAGGGTAGAATATCAAAGAGAGTGAACAATATAACTGCTCGCATCCTCATTGGGGAAGGCGGCTAATTCTCTCTCCAACATCCAGACAGGCCAGATCCATCTGTGATCTGAGCCACGGATTGTGTTTAATCTAACATTTAGAGCCATGGCATTTGGAAATATTCTCTTCTAAGACTCAGCTTTGTGCCTTCACTGAACCAGGAAGAGATGTGTTCCCAGACGTGGTCACCTAAGCAGTATTGTGTGGTAACTATTAACTGGATTTGACCTCCAGAGTTCCTAAGATTAGATGTTACTTGGAAAAAGAGGTGTCTCAGTAAGTTCAGAATATGATTATATTTTGGGAACAAGAGGAAACTTCAGATAAATGATGTGTTTTTTAAAAAAAAATATTTTAATTTAATTAAAATTTTTAATTCTTTTCCAATTAAGGGGTAATTTAGTGTGGCTAATCCACCTACCCTGCACAACCATTTTGGGTTGCTGGGGTGAGACCCATACAAACATGAGGAGAATGTGTACACTCCACACGGACAGTGACCCGGGGCCGGGATCGAACCTGGGACCTTGGCGTCGTGAGGCAGCAGTGCTAACCACTGCACCATGGTGCTGCCAGAAAATGATATGATGACTTATTCATACACTTAAGCAGCATAGTGCATAAGAGTCCTTTGTTGTGTGTTTTTTGTAACCTTAATAAATATTCTTTATTAAGTATTTGTACAATGACTGGATTGGTTCCTCACCGGGTTTATACGTTGTTTCCCAACATTATTCCAAACAAAAGAACCACCAAGTCCCACTGTTTTGAGTTATCCATCAGGACTTTGTGACACTCTCGCAGGTAACGACTATGGGGTTCTTAACAATACACATACATACACACACAATTGTCTTCTCAGTGGCCATGATCATTGGACCTCATTCTTTTTGGTCACTCTCTAGGTGGATTGTACCACCATACAATAACACACCTACCCACTCCATCGCATTGTCTCGTCATGTTCCTCCTTGCCTGTCTCCTAATCTATTGTCATCAATTTTACAGAAAGTAACAGCCCATTTTTCCTTGTGACTCCTGAATAATGTGCCCAGAGAAAGTCATTTTTCTCATCATAATCATCACTTCTCTCTTCATGCACTAGTTCAAGGACTCTCACATTAGTCATTCTTCTTGCCCAACTAATTTTGAGCACGTCTTTAAGACCATAACTCAAACGCCTTCAATCCTTTCATTACTTTAGCATTCAAGGTCCTATTTTTACAGCAGTACAACAGGCTGCATACATTTACTTAATACCATCTGATTTTATACTTCTGCAGCGATTGCTAACTATTCTTTTTTTAAATAAATTTAGAGTACCCAGTTATTTTTTCCAATTAAGGGTCAATTTAGCGTGGCCAATCCACGTAACCTGCAAATCTTTTGGGCTGTGGGGTCAAAATCCACGCGAACATGGGGAGAATGTGCAAACACCACACGGACAGTGACCCAGAGCCGGGATCGAACCTGGAGCCTCAGCACCATGAGGCAGCAGGGCTTACCCACTGTACCACCGTGCTGCCTTTCAATTGCTAACTATTCTTGCAGTCCTCAAGCCAGCCTTGAGCCAAATGACGGCCAGTAAAAAGAAGTTGGGACGCAGGTTCGATTCTGACCTTGGGTAACTGTCTGCAAGGAGTTTGCACGTTCTCCCCCTGTCTGTGCGGGTTTCCTCCGGGTGCTCCGGTTTCCTCCCACAGTACGAAGATGTGCGGGTTAGGTGGATTGGCCATGATAAATTGTCCCTTTGTGTTCATGGATGTGCAGGATAGATTACGGTGTTATGGGAATAGTGCGGGTGGACGATGGAGTGGATGAGAGTGGAGTGCTGCACTCAAAACATTTGAAGTCTAAGCACGACGAGCTCGAGGACAAACCTGCTGATTTCTTTCCAAGGATGCAGCGAGAACTTAAATCATCAGCTGAAATCCTCAACAGAAATGTAACATTGAATGACAAAGCAAGTGAGATCATGAGGGCAAAACAGGCTCACCTGTCGGACTAAAGATAACAAATAATGGTGGGTCGCAGAGGTGGGCCGCGTGGGTCCTGAAGGTTGGACAGTTGGTAAAAGTGGGTCCCGGGAAAAGAAATATAAAAAACAGTGATGTAATACTTCCAAAGGTACATCCACAGGTACCTTTATTTTGGCCAAAGGATCCGGCAGTTTTCTCCAGCACTTTTTGCTTGGGTCAGATCGTCCTTGTCATGAGTAATCATATTCTAAGGGTGTAAAAAAATAGGTGCAAGGGGAGGACATTCAGCCCATCGATCCCTCTTCGACATTCAGCCCATCGAGCCCACTTCCCCATTCAGTAAGATTATGACCAATCGGATTCTAGGTTTAACTACACTTTTCTGTCTATCACTCATAACCTTTGACTCTCTGGTAGATCAAAAATCCTCTAATTCAGCCTTAAATATATTCCCTGGCCCAACCTCCACAGCTGTCTGTGGATAAGCATTCCAAAGGCTAATAACCTTCTGAAAGAAGATGTTCCTCCTCCTCGTCCTGTCTTAGATAGGAAACCCCTTGGGCGGGCTTCTCCTTTTTTGGGGACTAAGTCCCCACTCCCGCCGGAAAACGGGCGAGAATTGCTCCGGAATGTTTCCTCGAAAGTCCAGGGTGATGCTCCGTTTGCCAGGGGGCTAGCAGGGCCCTGGTGTGCATCCCGCAGCTCTGGCTGCCGGAGGGCCCTGCTGTCCAGATCGCGTGGCCTCGCATGCGCACAGTGGCTGCAAGCGGGTCCGCGCATGCTCGCGGTGGCCCACTTTGGCGCGGGCGCTGCCTACATGGCGGATCCACACAGCGGGCCATGAGAGAGTAAGGTAGGCCCCCACAGATCGCGATGGCCCGCCGATCGGTGGCCCCAGATCACGGGCCTGGCCACCGCTGAGGCCACCCCCCCCCCCCAGAGTCAGATTCCTCCGTCCCCCCACCAGGAACGCCACCATGGCCGCAGGTCCAATCTCTCGCCGGGTGGTACCAGATATAAACCAAGCCGGCGGGTGTTTGGCTGGTCGACGGAGGAGAATCGACGTTTCGAGTCTGGATGACTCTTTGTCAAAGCCTTGGTCAAAGCCCTGCCTATGAATGCCTGTTGCTCCAAAATAGGGTAAATGAGCCATATTACAAGCTCAACTGGTTATCTTAAGTTGTTGCTGCAGTTATTAGCGCACTCAAGAAGGGAGCTTGGGAGCCTATAGTTCCCTATCATTTTCTCCAGGGCAATGCCCCAGCCAATCAAAGTTGACTTGCCAACCAATCAGCATCCTTTTCTCCTGTAATATAAACTGCGGTGATAGTTTGAAATTTGGCATTCTTGTGTTTTTCCTGATGAGTATACGACAAAAAACTTTGGCAACATCTTTTCAGTAATAATGCATCAAAAGTGCATACTCCCAGAATGCCTTGATCCATTGCAATTCGCAGACCGCCGCAACCAGCCCACAGACGCCATTTCCCTGGCCCTACACTCATCCCTGGTGCATCTCGACAACAAGGACTCGTACATCACACTCCTATGTATTGGCTACAGCTCCGCCTTCAAGACCATAATCCCAGCCAAGCTCATATCAGAGCTCCAAAACCTCGGACTTGGCTCCTCACTCTACAACTGGATCCTTGACTTTCTGACCCACAGGCCACAATCAGTGAGAATAAACAACAACACCACCTCCACAATAGTCCTCAATACCGGGGCCCCGCAAGGCTGTATACTTAGCCCCTCACTCCACTCCATGTACACACACAAATGCGTGGCAAAATTTGGTTCCAACTCCATCTACAAGTTTGCTGACGATACGACCATAGTGGGCCGGATCTCGAATAAGGGCGAATCAGAAAAAAAGGAGGGAAATAGAGAACCTAGTGGAGTGGTGCAACGACAACAATCTATCCCTCAATGCCAGCAAAACTAAAGAGTTGGTCATTGACTTCAGGAAGCAAAGTACTGTACACACTCATGTCAGCATCAGCGGGATCGAGGTGGCGATGGTTAGCAGTTTCAAATTCCGAGGGGTGCACATCACCAAAAATCTGTCCTGATCCACCCACGCCGACGCTATCACCAAGAAAACACAACAGCGCCTATACTTCCTCAGGAAACTAAGGAAATTCAGCATGTCCACATTAACTCTTACCAACTTTGACAGATGCACCATGAAAGCATCCTACCTGGCTGCATCACAGCCTGGTATGGCAACTGCTTGGCCCAGGACCACAAGAAACTTCAGAGAGTCATGAACACAGCCCAGTCCATCACACGAACCTGCCTCCCATCCATTGACTCCATCTATACCTCCCGCTGCCTGGGGAAAGTGGGCAGCATAATCAGAGACCCCTCCCACCCGGCTTACTCACTCTTCCAACTTCTTCTATTGGGCAGGAGATACAGAAGTCTGAGAACACGCACGAACAGACTCAAAAACAGTTTCTTCCCCATAACAGTCCCTCTTATGGACTGACCTCATTAACACTACACCCCTGTATTCTTCATCCGATGCCGGTGCTGATGTAGTTACATTGTGTACCTTGTGTTGCCCTATCATGTATTTTCTTTTGTTTCCTTCTCTTTTCATGTACTTAATTATCTGTTGAGCTGCTCGCAGAAAAATACTTTTCACTGTACCTCGGTACTTCTGACAATAAACAAATCCAATCCAATCGAATCCAATGAAGGCACTTCATACATGTGTTAAAGTGGTCTTTAGATTTCCATCTGCCTTCAGATTTCTGCACTGAGGATTTTCATATTTTTTTTAACTGAGGTTTGAAAAATAAGTTTTCGTCGATGATAACCTGGTTAGCTGAGACAATCTTCAGGACGCTAGTACACAGGATCCACAGGAATGTGTCAATACACGCAGGAGTGTGCATAAATATCAATATGCATTTCCATTATTTCTATTTCCATCACTTCTAAAAAGGAATGTCGATAGAATTGGGTTGAACTGTATCCTCAAAAGGTCCCATCACTGTAGGAAATAGTGTGAGAGAAAGAGATTTCTCTGATATCAGAAGAAATATCTTGCTATAATGTCGGGAAGCTTGACAATCAGTTTGAACAACCGGGTGGTCAAAAACATGAGAGAGCTTTGCATCCATTGGGAAGATGACTATAAAGAAAAAGGTGCAAAGAAAATGTCTTTCATTTTAAAGAAAGAAAGAAAGAAGCCACTTTCTACCTTTGAGACCCAGTACCTTGAACAGAATAGTAAAACCATTTTCAAGATTTTTCATTAAATCCATGCACCCAAGTGTCAAGTAAAATCTATGCACCCAGAGTGCACTACTCTGTATTGGTGTTCAAAGTTAATATTGTGCCAATAGTCAATAAGTTGTCCTTGGCAAACAGATTACAGTCTCCAGCTTTACAAATTTGTTTAAAGGATTTATCCATTAATGTGTTCCAAACAGAAGAGTTAAAAAAACAGTCAATTAAAGCGAGTTACTGGGTCATATATAGAGCTTAGTATTTTATTTCTACATTGGTGACATGGCCGTGTAATGGTAATGTCACGAGACATCCTCCACATTCAAACAGTTACGTTTAAGCCTCCTAGAAAGTACCCATTATGTACAAAACCGAAGTCATCTACTGCAGATTTAGGAACAAGCACCAGCAGAAGCCACAGTACCCAGGCATTCAGCCTACAATACAGGTCCCCTACATCAGTGGAAATGGAGACCCTGCCAGAGGCCTACACAATAAGCCCTGAACTCACTGTGCACATCAATGGACCGCTCCAGGCCACCAGCACTGAGGAACTTAGCTTGAGAACATCTAGAGCACAGCCAACTGGCATGATTGCATGTTCAGGGCTTACGACCAAACCAGTCTTCCAGGACTATGTAATAAATTAGTCCACCACTGGCCTTTGTCTCTCTCTTCTTCACACAAGTAAATGTTGGTTTGGGGGGGTGGGGGGGGGGGGGGGGGGGTGAAGGATGATGCACCAGCTCCAGCAGCTCAATCCATGTCTCACCCTCTGTAATTTGTTATGCATCGTTAGCCTATTCAATATTTGCCTTATAGAATAGCCTGTACACAATTAAGGTTCACGTCCACTCTTATATCTCAGTTACACTCAAGTCTTTACAGTAAGGGTAAAGTAACCGTTCTCATATTAGTTATTAGTATTATGGCAATCTATGTTGACTGTTGGTCTGCTTCATTTTCAGTGAAGGTGCTCAGTTTCATTATCCCACTGATTGACGCACATTGTCTTTCCCCAATCCGCTCCCCAAAGTCTTGAGGCAGGGACTCTTCAGATTTTACCTCTCAACGTTCTTGGTTTCTGAGGCATTCAATGTCCCTGATCTCGCTATTTGCTAATTCCTGCTATGTATGACAGAAAATTTGCATTGAGGTAATGACTATTTTAAAACACCGATTCATGAATTGTGATTCAACTGTACAAATCCTAAGAATCCAATGTTTGAATAGGAAAATAATTATTTTGTGGGGCAGGTTAGGGGTGTGGACAGGGAAACCTGAGCTTGTGCAATTGTATTTAAAGAATGAAAATCGTTTGACATTGTCACTTGATCTAATTAATAACTCAGAATGTTAATGTTGCACATTTTTATATGAGACGAATCGTTACATTATCTTTTGATAACGCCTGAGCAGCTGCTTAAACCCCAAATGAATGTAAATCACTATTCTGTTCATGAACCAACAACAGAGAGAAAGAGAGGGAGGGAGCTAAATCTCACACTTTTGGCTCCCTAATAGAGAACTAACCTATCATTGTAAATCAGTGTGAACTATGCCTTTGAGTCCAGTGGAGCTGTTATTATTAATGTTTAAACCTCGCTTGAGGCTGCAATGTTATAGTACTCCTAAAATATCACATCTTTGTTTTTTCTCCTGTGAATTGATGGACATTCATGTTTATTTTTGTTGAAACAGTTAATTCAATAGCTGGTTAAATCACAATAGAGGTCTGTTCCTACTGCCCATGGTAAGGATTGTTCTCATATGGATCTTACCCATCAGCGAAGTCGTACTTCTGGAGGCTCAATGTGGATTCTGGCCATCCAGGGAACAACCACAGGCAGGGGGCGCAATTCAATGGGACAAAAACAGAAACCCATTTCGCCTTCAGTGCCGAGAAAGACCTCGCTCTTTAATGGCACCTTGCCAGTTTTTTGACCTTAACGAGGTTACACTGGAGAGCTCAGCTCACCAGCGCAAATGATTCGGGCATCGGGGCGGCATTTTTAAATGCCACCCTGATCTTTCAACCACCTCAAGAATAATAATAATCACTTATTGTCACAAGTAGGCTTCAATTACGTTATTGTGAAAAGCTCCTAGTCGCCACATTCCGGCGCCTGTTCAGGGAGGCTGGTGCGCTGTTGGCATTTTTCTGCATTACAAGCCAGCTGTTTATCCCACTGTGCTAAACCAGCCCCTAACCTCAGCCATCCCAACAAGGCCGCCAGACACCCCTGCATCAACCTACCTCTTTTGGGGTCCTTGATCCTCCCCTCACCCCATCTCTTAAGGGCAAGACCTCTTCAGACCCAATCCCTGGCATGGGCAACCTGGCACCTGGGGAGCTTGGCACTGCCAGCCCTGAACCCTGGGTGGCAGGGCCAAACTGCCAGTCTGGCAGTGCCAAAGTGCCCAGTTGCCAGAGGGAGTACCAGGGAACCCAGAGCCCGACCACTCGAGAGTTTCTAATGGCCTCGGAGACCCCTCCAGGTGCCATAACGCCTGGTCCACGTTTGTGAAAACCAGTGCCAATCAGCACATGGTGAGGACTCCCAAGCGCGGCATTGACATCCTGGGTGCAGGGAGAATCTCACGCAGTCATATTTAAATGAGCCAAATGGCTCACTTAAATATGCTAATCTGGATCTCGCCCTCGATCGCGAAGTCTTGCGAGATTCCATTGAATCTCGCGAGATGTTTTGAGCATTGTGTTTCCCAGGAGAGGCCTGTCACGAGATTCCATGGCCTTGTGGGCCACCGAGTCAGGCACAAACCAATTAAATTGCACCCATGATCTTTGTCTCTTGGCAAATCCAAGGAAAGTGTTTGGAGAGATGCAAAGAGCTCTACATGGCCTTTATTAATCTTTCTCAGGCCTTTGCCTCCAACTATGAAGAGGAAAATCCTTGAGAGACATTGCCACTTCCTTGACTCTTTTTAAAAAATTCATTCTTGGGATGTGGGCTGGGCCAGCATTGTTGCCCATCCCTAATTGCCCTTGAATTGAGTGAAATGATTTTCGTACAAATCTCAGCACAACATCGAGGGCCGAAGGGCCTGTTCTGTGCTGTACTGTTCTATGTTCGATGTTCTATGAATTCACAGGCAACCTGCGACTGAACACACCACAATGTGCACGTTAAATGGACATTCCAAGACAGGTCCCACAGAACTTTCGAACAACCGACCCAGATGTCAGCCCACCTAGATATCAACAATTACCATGAGCCAGAAATATTCTTTAAACACTGTTCCCTCATGAGAGATTTCAGCTCCAGCGTCAAGGATATATCTGCTGATTTCCCACAACAGCCGCACCGACGTATATTGCCCTAACACCTGCTCATCTCTCAGTTGTTCAAACACTTAATCCAGAACGGCGCCCCACTGGATTCACAAACCAGTACATAATCACCAACATGAACCCAGCTCTCTAGCTGCTTTGAACAGAGCACCATTGCTCCTGGGACTTTTCTGAGCCCCAACTCCCAGCTGCCTTGAGCAACTACAGTTCCTGGAATTCCTTGAGTCCCAACCTCTTAGCATCATAGAGCTAGCACTACTACAGTGCCTCACTGAGCCCCAATCTCTCCACGGACCTCTGCGACGCCTAGCTGCAAGGGACTGCTGACATTGAGGGAGAGTTTGTTGTCGCTGCACCAGTCCACTAGGTTCTCTATTCCCTCCTGTATTCTTACTCGTCATTGTTCGAGATCTGGCCCACTATGATTGTATCGTCAGCAAAGTTGTAGATGGAGTTGGAACCAAATGTTGCCACGCCCTGTGTGTACAGGGCACAGAGGACAATTGTGGCGGAGGTGTTGTTGAATATTCTTACTGATTGTGGTCTGTGGGTCAGAAAGTCGAGGATCAAATTACAGAGCGAGGAGCCAAGTTCTAGGTTTTGGAGCTTTGATATGAGCTTGGTTGGGATTATGGTAAGAAGTCTTACAACACCAGGTTAAAGTCCAACTGGTTTGTTTCAAACACTAGCTTTCAGAGCACTGCTCCATCCTCAGGTGAATGAAGAGGTCTGTTGGTATGTTCTAGAAACATATATATAGACAAATTCAAAGATGCAACACAATGCTTTGAATGCGAGCATTTGCAGGTAATTAAGTCTTTACAGATCCAGAGATAGAGGTAATCCCAAGTTAAACAGGTGTGAAATTTGTCTCAAGCCAGGACAGTTGGTAGGATTTTGCAAGACCAGGCCAGATGGTTGGGGATGAATGTAATGCGACATGAATCCAAGGTGCCGGTTGAGGCTGTACTCGTGTGTGCGGAACTTGGCTATAAGTTTCTGCTCGGCGATTTCGCGTTGTTGCGTGTCCTGAAGGCTTGGAGAACGCTTACCCGGAGATCAGAGGCTGAATGCCCTTGACTGCTGAAGTGTTCCCCGACTGGAAGGGAACATTCCTGCCTGGTGATTGTCGCGCGATGTCCGTTCATCCGTTGTCACAGAGTCTGCATGGTCTCACCAATGTACCACGCTTCGCCTCATCCTTTCCTGCAGCGTATGAGGTAGACAACGTTGGCCGAGTTGCACGAGTATGTACCGCGTACCTGGTGGGTGGTGTTCTCACGTGTCATGGTTGTACCCATGTTGATGATCTGGCACGTCTTGCAGGACATGCCAGATCGTCGACATGGGTACCACCATGACACGTGAGAACACCACAAGGGACCTTGGATGCATGTCACATTACATTCAGGAAAACTATTACACACTGGCACTAACCTGCAAAGGCTAAACAGTGTCCTCTCCCAATGCCCAGCACTGAAGCACTAATCATTTAAAATCAGCTTCACTGGGCATGTTGTTTGTATGGCTGACATCAGACTGCCAAAGCAACTGCTCTACTTGAAGTCGGTCACGGTAGGAGACTCTCAGGAGGACACAGGAAATGCTTTTCGGATGTCCTGAAAGCAACCCTGAATAGGTCAAATATCACCATTGATCCATGCCTTTGTGACGAACCAAAATGGTGCAGGGTCATTTGTGAATGGACCAAACACAATGAGAGGCTTCATCGGAAACACGCAACGGCAATGTAGAGACACGAGGCATGAGGCACTGACGAGAGTGCGCAAACTTCCAAACAACTCTTCTACCTGATCCATCGTGACATGCATCAATCACCTGAATGAACTAGTGCCAGCTCATCGTTTACCACCCTGGTCTGATTCCAATGCACAAGCATCACTTGCTCAGCATATGGCCGAGTCTTGCAGATTGTGAGCTGGACTTATCACCCACCAGAAAACCCATCAAACCAGAGTAGAAGTGTGCCAAACTCGATCCTGGAGATATTCATCCAAGAAGAAGCAGCGAAGGGATACTGAAATGTGCTTGAAATGAAATCACTGGAGGCACCAATAAATAGTGCAAAAAGCTTAGAGGTATTGGTTCATACTGCCAGCACTGTGTTTGGTCTGTAGCCTGAGAGAGTAAATAGAGTAATTGTCATAGAGTCATAGAGGTCTGCAGCACAGCAAAGGACATTCGGCCCATCGTGTCTGCGCCAGTGAGAAACAATCACCTCAGTATTGTAATCCCATTTTCCAGCACTTGGCACGTAGCCTTGTATGCCTGGGCAAATGGTCCACTGGGGTGAATGATTTGATTTGATTTGATTTATTGTCACATGTACCGAAGTACAGTGAAAAGTATTTTTCTGTGGCCGAGGAATGTACACAGTACGTACATAGTAGACACAAGAATAATCAACAGAGAACATTGACAAATGGTACATTGACAGAACAGTGATTGGTTACAGTGCGGAGCAAGGGGCCAAACAAAGCAAATACATGGGCAAGAGCAGCATAGGGCATTGTGAATAGTGTTCTTCCAGTGAACGATCAGTCCAAGGGGGAGCTGTTGAGTAGTCTTGTTGCTGTGGGGAAGAAGCTGTTCCTATGTCTGGATTTGCGAGTCTTCAGACTTCTCTACCTTCTGCCTGATGGAAGGGTCAGGAAGAAGGCAATGCCTGGGTGGGAGAGGTCTCTGATAATGCTGTCTGCCTTCCTGAGTCAGTGGGAGGTGTAGACAGAATCAATGTGAGGATGACAAGCTTGTGTGATGCGTTGGGCTGAGTTCACCACACTCTGCAGTTTCTTGCGATCTTGGACCGAGCAGTTGCCATACCAGGCTGTGATGCAGCCAGATAGGATGCTCTCTATTGCACATCTAGAGAAGTTTGTGAGAGTCGATGCACACATGCTAAATTTATTTAGCTTCCGTAGGAAGTAGAGACTTTGATGGGCTTTCTTGACTGTTGCATCAATGTGAATGGTCAGGCAGACTGTTGGTAATATCCCTAGGAACCTAAAGCTATCGACCATCTCCACTTCGGAGTCATTGAAGCAGATGGGGGGGGGGAATCGTGCTGCACTTCCTGAAGTCGATGAGCAGTTCCTTGGTCTTTCCAACATTTAGAGAGAGGTTGTTTTCGGTACACTATGCAACCAAATTATTTATCTCCCTCCTCTAGTCTGATTCGTTGTTGTTTCAAATGCGGCTCACCACAGACGTATCTTCCGCAAACTAACAGATTGAGTTGGAGTTAAATCATGCCACACAGTCTTGTGTGTATAGGGAGTAGAGTAGAGGACTGAACACAGGGAGTGGTCAAGTCCAAGATTTCAGAGTTTGGTTATTAGTCTTGTTGGGATAATGGTGTTGAAGGCGGAGCTGTAGTCTATGAATAGCATTCTCACATAGGTGTCCTTGTTGTCGAGGTGTTCGAGTGTTGATTGCAGTGCCAGTGAGATGGCGTCTGCTGTGGATCGGTTGCCGCGGTAGGCGAACAGCAATGGATCGAGACCATGTGGGAGGCTGCCCTCGATCCGTCTCATGACTAGCCACTCAAAGCATTTCATGATAACAGACGTCAGGGCCACCGGTTTGTAGTCGTTGAGGCACGCTACCTTGTTCTTCTTTGGTACTGGTATTATGGTGGTCTTCTTGAAGCAGGTGGGGACCTCAGAGCGGAGGAGTAAGGTGTTGAAGATATCTGCAAATGCACTCGCCAGCTGGTCTGCGCAGGCTCTGAGTGCTCACCCAGGGACTCCGTCGGGACCCGTCGCTTTCCGCGGATTCACTTTCAAGAAGGCAGCTCTCACCTCAGAGGCTGTAATAGTGGGTATGGGTGTGTCCAGGGTGGGACGGGTGGCACTGATACATTGGCTGACTGCTCAACGCGGGCATAGAACTTGTTCAGATCATCGCGTAGGGATGCTCCAGCCCCAGATATTCCGCTTGGTCTTGTTTTATAGCCTGTGATCTTGTGTCGGCACTGCCATAGTCGTCGTGGGTTAGTGTCGTTGGCCTGGGACTCGAGTTTGCTGCGGTATTGTCTTTTTGCATCCCTGATAGCTTTCCATACGTCGGAACTGGATTTTTTATACAGGTCAGGGTCGTCAGGCTTAAACGCCTCCGTCCGGAACTTCAGCAGGGAGTGAACCCTTTGGTTGAGCCAGGGTTTCTGATTGGGGAATACCCGTATTGTCTTCTTTGGTACACAGTCCTCGACACACTTACTGATGAAGTCTGTGACGGTGGTTGCGCACTCGTCCAGGTTAGCTGCCGCGGCCTCGAATATGGACCAGTCCAAGCAGTCATGGAGGATGTCCTCAGATTCCTCGGACCAGCACTACATGGTTTTCTTGACTGGCTCAGCATGCTTGAGTTGCTGTTTGTAAGCAGGAAGTAGGAATACCGACTTGTGGTCGGATTTGCCAAAGTGAGGTCGGGGAATGGAGCGGTAGGCACCTTTGATGCTCGTGTAGCAGTGGTCCAGGGTGTTTGCACCTCTGGTGGAGCAGGAGATATGTTGATGGAATTTGGGTGGGACCTTCCTGAGGTTGGCCTGGTTGAAGTCTCCAGCCACGATTGTCAGGGCTTCGGGGTGATTTGTTTCTTGGTTGTTGATGGTAGAATGCAGTGGAATTATGCATGATATTAGGCCAATGATGTGACTGACACACACTGGAATTATCCCACGAGAACGAATGATGCATCTTGAAAATAGCCATAAGTTGCCAGTGGTATACATTGGAATCAGACCAGGGGTGGTAAATGAAGAGCTGCCATTATTTCATTCAGGTGATCGATGCACGTCACGACGGATCAGGCGCACAATCACTGTGGAACAGTAACATACGGACACAACCTGCCACATAGCTGCCAGGACTACGTGAAGTGAAAACTGGTCGAAATGGGAGCAGATGTGAGTTTTCGCAAGCCAGCGTTGGTCGGGCTGCCTGAATCAGTTCACGAATGACTTGGCTTGGCTCAGCTCATCCCTGGCTCACAAAGACTTTAATACTTTGGTACATGGTGAATTACAACAGCCAATCAACTGATAATGAATATGTCAGTCGACCTATTCCAACACTTCAGATATCATTATGGCAAGATAATGATGCAATTTATTCCCAAACATCACAGAATGATCTTCTCAATGGCTTTGCAATAAAGGACTCGAGTACATTCAACATGAGATATTTCAAAATTATCAGTACCAGGAGTATTTATTCACAGTGACAAAACATTTTAATTCTAGCTGTCTACTTCAACAAGCAGATTTAGAAAGCTGATTTATTCTGCACATGCCGTTATGGATTTCCCTCAAGATTTGCAAATGCAAAGAGCAAACTAATCCAAAAAGAACAATTGAGAGAGAAAATGAAAATTATTTCATTTACCCAGCGCATCATCAAATGTTTAAACATCTCGAAGCGCTTGGCAACGTTAATTGGTTCTGAAGTGGACTGATGGATATTTACATGAATGGGGGCAGTCCCGTGGTGGCAAAACTGAACTTTTATTGTGGTTCCAGTCGACTGAGTATGTAACCAAGCAGCTCAGACTGTCCAATACTCCATTGGTAGCTCCATTGGATAGACTATATCCCGTTCCAATGTCTCATCGGCAGGAGAGTGGGGTCGGTGTAAAGTTTTAGCCATGATCCCAATGAGTGGCAGAGCAGGCTCAATGGCGATATCCCCTACTTCAACTCCCATTTCCTACGTCCTTGCCTCAGCACCTCTCACGTTTTAATCCTCCCTCCATACTGCACTGGTTCATCAGCCTGGATGATGATGTCAAACTCTGGTGCGGAAATTAAAATCCTGCTGAGGAAACCTCAACACTTCAACCACCATCACAAAAGAGATTGGCTCAGATTTTTACGGGTAAAAACATTGCTCTTTTGCCATCACTACTCCGCTGAAACTGACTGAACTGACTGACAGAAGCAAATTCTGGCGTACACAAATGCGCAGTCAAACATGGAGACACAAAAGTTGCTCTCCTGTGATTCAACATTTTCCCCATCGGTTGCATGGTTCAAATAACTCTTAGATAGCTTTTTGTTCTATTTCTAGGAATTTACAGTGCAGAAGGAGGCCATTTGGCCCATCAAGTCTGCACCGGCCCTTGGAAAGAGCACCCTACCTAAGCCCGTACCTCTACCTTATCCCCATAAACCCAGCAACTCAACCTAAACTTTTGGACACTCAAGGGCAATTTAGCATGGCCAATCCATCTAGATTGCATATCTTTGGGCTGTGGTGGGAAACTGGAGCCCTCGGAGGAAACCCACGCAGACACAGGGAGAAAGTGCAAACTTCACACAGTCACCCGAGGTCGAAATTGAACCCGTGTCCCTGGATCTGTGAGGCAGCATTGCTAACCATTGTGCCACCCCAGACTGCAATCAGCCAGAAATCACTGAGCTGACAAGAACTTGCCCTTTAATGCTACTAACTTTCCTTTAAAAAACATTGACAAAGTAATGAGGTGTAACTGGGTCTTTAACGGTGTAAAGGTGTATAATTACTGTTGAAGAATGTCACTGGACATGAAAAACATGTATTCAATGTTTGTGGAATGTAACATTTCTCATACTAAATATGGTTCCACATTACTCTAAAATAAGGCTTTCTATAAAGGTTTCTTTAATCATATTTTAGCTTCCACCTTAGCCCCATGTTTACGTTTCAATCTTTTTTCACATTATCAGTTTGGCTTCTTCTCCTACCCTAATGAAGAGTTTGTGGATTAGAATTGTCAATAAATGAGTAATTTTAAATAATTTATACGTGTATTTGTGGGTATTAGAAACAGGATATAGTTTTAAAGTAAGTTTGCATTTGTGCTTCAGTATTTGAAATGGTTAATGACTTCAGTTTGGTTCAGATGCATGCATGATAATTAAGTTTACGACATGCAAGCAACCAGGGCTTAAAGGAAACTAGGCTGTTGCTTAGCAACCTGGGGCCGCCCTTGGACAGAAATGACTTTTGAGTCAGTTATAAGCTGGAGCCAGAAGCTGGACATGACAAGGGATGCAGGGGGACGATTTTCCCAAAATAACAAAAGACAGCCCCCAAATAAAACCAGGCACTGAGGACAATGTCTCAGGAAGCCAGTTAAGTTAAAGGAACAAAGAACAAGACGTTGAACAAGGTCCAATTCAGGAGAAGTCAAACAAGAAGCAAAGAAAATGCTCTGAGTTAAAGAGACAGCTGTAAGAAACAGGTTTAAAGTCAGTTAGGTGGGAAGCCAGACATCCGAGGTAAATTCAAAGTTTTTGATGAAATCTCAGTACGGATTATGTGGAAGCTTGGTACATGTGGCAATCCAATGCAGAGGAATAACAAAAGGAGAGCCTGAAATCTTGGAGCTGGATCCATGGTGAAGGCATCCGAACGCAATCTTTCTTTGTGGGAAGTTTCCAAGCATGTTCTTTGAAAGCGAAATTTGCAAACAATCATGTGGAGGTCAGAGGGGGCGATTCTCCAATATTGGGCCAAGATTTCACGCCGTCGTGAACGCAGGTGCGTTTCACGATGGCGCGAACCAGGCCAGGTTACGTATGATTCTGGCCCCCACAGGGTCATGCTGCTCCAGCCTCCTTTCATGGTGTCCACTGGTGCCGCGCCAACCCGTGCATGCGCAGTTAGGCCGCGCCAACCTGCGCCTGCACGGGGGGACTTCTTACGCGCGCCAGCCACGACCAACATGGGGTCGGTGTTCAGGGGCCGGCCGCGCCAGGATGTAGGCCTGGGGGGGGGGGGGAAAGAGGCCGGCCCGCCGATCGGTGGGCCCCGATTGCAGACCTGACCCCATAGGAGGCCCCCGCCGGTGAAGGAACCCCCCTCCACCTCCTACAGGCCGCCCCCCCAACCGTTCCCGCAGAGTTCCTGCTGGCAGCGACCAGGGGTGAACGGCACCGGCGGGACTCTGTCGTATTGGCATGGCAGCTTTCCCCATCCGTGCTGGAGAATCGGCGGACCTGCCGATTCCAGCGACCCGCGGCCGACGCTGCGCCAAACGCGCCAGCCCAAATGGCACCAATTCTCCGCACCACGCCAGCGTCGGGGCGTCATGACGCAGTTGCAACGATTCTCCGGCCCGGCGCAGGGCTCGGAGAATCGCCCCCAGAGTTCCAGTGAGATCAGCTGGCTCCCAGTATGACAAGTATCTGGGGTCTTTGATGATAAATCCAAGTGGCTGCACGGTGGCACAGTGGGTTAGCCCTGCAGCCTCACCGCGCCAAGGTCCCAGGTTCAATCCCAGCTCTGGTTCACTGTCCATGTGGAGTTTGCACATTCTCCCTGTGTTTGCGTGGGTCTCACCCACACAATCCAAATATATGCAGGCGAGGTGAATTGGCCATGATAAATTGCCCCTTAATTGGAAAAAATGAATTGGGTACTCTAAATTTATAACAAAAATAAATCCACAGAAGGTCTATTGAGTGGCATCTGTCACTTGGTTTCAGAGTGTGGTGTGTCTGACCACATTTTGCCTATTAGTTTACATGGACTGTCTGCTTACTGAGAACATTAGAGTTTATAATATATTATAACTTGTGTTATCCTTACAAATCTGTAAATATATATAGCTGTGTGAAGGAATAGTATATTATAGCTACATTTCTGATGGTTAATAAAGGTTTTATTACTTTACTAAAAGTTAATTGGCAGGCCTGTGAATCTGTACATCAATTTACCTAAACAAACAAAAACAAAGTTACCAGCTATTGAGCTGGGTTCCGCTCTGGAACCAAACTGTCCAGTAGCGACATCAGCTGGGATCTTAACAGAGTTTCACAGCAAGACTTGAACTTGCAGAGGGAAATTTGTAGGGGCCATTAACCCAAGCCAGGATTCCCGCTGGCCATTTGAATCGAGCATGAGGCCCAAAATGGGATTCTCGCCTGGCATCAAACCCATCGTGAGTCTCCCTGCCTATTTCCCCATCGAGGCCAAGTTCTCACAGAAACGGCGAGATCCTGATCAGAACTCATTGCCATCCACTTCAATCTCAACAGCAAGATTGAAGTGGAATGCTGTGACCTCCTGGAATGCTCCCACACCTCTCCTCCCCCTGAACTCGAAGCCCCTTGGGCGTGAATCACTACTTGTCCCTAAAAGTGGGGACCAGGCACCAGGCACACCGATGGGGAGCAAGGGAGTGAGTATCCTCTCTACACTTATTATCAGGGTGCCGAGGGGGGTCCTTCAGAGGAGGTGAGGATTGGCAGGGGATGTTGGGGGATGCTCGATGGCAAGTCTTCCTTCTGGTAGCCTTGAAAGTGTTTAAACTCTCTTCCAGCATGCAAATATCAAAGATCTACCAGATGAAGGTAAAGGTTTTCCATCTGGAGCCTTCAAACCTTTGATGTCTCTCCCAGCATGTCAATATCAATGATCTGTCAGATGAAGTTCTTTTTATCACATTAAATTTAATTTTCCTTTCACCTTTTCAAGCCTCTGGGCATGCTGAGAAGCCAAAAAGTTTTAAATGTATTCTTTACATTCAATTTTGTGGTCTATTAATTTTTATAAACCTCTTGATTGACAGGCCAAGCTTATTTTGAAAGAAGACTCGGCTTTGTTTTTACAGCTCTTCACAGTTGATTATCTTGGAATTGTTTCCTATTTTGAGTAGGTATTGTTTCTACTCGCAATTCTTTCAAGAGACTGTTTCTTTCTTCTGACGTCCTTCCTGGGAAGACCAGGTGCTCTGTCTGAGTGCTCCCCCCGGCACCCTGGAAGTGCTAACCTGGCAGTGCCCCTGGCAGCGATTGGGGGGGGGGGGGGGGGGGGGTCCTTGCCAGGAAAGGAGGTGTTGATAAGAATTGGAGGGGGTGCAGTATTATTCTGAGATTGGGATGTCCGATCTCTGAGGATGTGACCTTGTCAGTATTTTTGGGTCCAAACCTTGAATCATCGCTGACTGCAAAAAAATTGCAAAGTGTGGGTGGCTTGCACTCTGGATCGCGCTGACTCATCCGGTAGGAATCGCACCTTGCTTCCCGCCGGAGATAACACTTCAAAATCTTTTGGCACAATTATTATAGAATCATAGAATTTACAGTGCAGAAAGAGGCCATTCGGCCCCTCAGGTCTGCACTGGCCCTTGGACAGCACACCCTACTTAAGCCAAAGCCTCCACCTATCCCCGTAACCCAGCAACACCACCTAACCTTTTGGACAATAAGGAACAATTTAGCATGTCCAATCCACCTAACCTGCACATCTTTGGACTGTGGGAGGAAACCGGAGCACCCAGAGGAAACCCATGCAGACGTGGGGGAAAGTGCAAACTCCACGCAGACAGTGAGCCAAGGCCAGAATTGAACCCGGTTCCCTGGAGCTGTGAGGTGGCAATGCCAACCACTGTGCCAGGTTGACACTACAGTCACCACTGAGAGCATCTTTTATTGGAGGTACTATCCTATCGGCCCAACATAAGCCAATATTACTCTAGTAAGAACAGAATGTTTGCTGCGTGTGGCTATTTGCCTCAAAACCAATACTACCAAGCAGATTCATTGATTCTTCCATTTGTGCCACTAAACATCCTGAGCTTCATCCTGTAAACTGATATGAAGTTCCTTTCCACTGTGATGTCATGTTCAGTCCCATCTATTCATGCAGTTCTGCTCCCTGGAATATAGGAAATATGTGACTGCACTTCAGATGGTACAGAAGAGGTTAACAAGGATGTTACATGAACTGGACAAAGAACAAAGAAAAGTGCAGCACAGGAAGAGGCTCTTCGGCCCTCCAAACCTGCGCCGACCATGCTGCTCGTCTAAACTAAAATATTCTTCCGGGGTCCGTCCCCCTCGATTCCCATCCTATTCATGTATATGTCAAGATGCCCCTTAAACGTCACTATCGTCCCTTCTTCCACCAGCTCCTCCGGCAGCGAATTCCAGGCACCCACTACCCTCTGTGTGCAAAACTTTGCCTCATACATCCCCTCTAAACCTTGCCCCTTAAACCTATGCCCCCTAGTAATTGACCCCTCTATCCTGGGAAAAAATCTTTGATTATCCACTCTGTCTATGCCCTCATAATTTTGTAGACCTCTATCAGGTCTCCCCTCAACCTCCGTAGTTCCAGTGAGAACAAACCAAGTTTATTCAACCTTTCCTCATAGCTAATGCCCTCCATACCAGGCAACATCCTGGTAAATCTCTTCTGCACCCTCTCTGAAGCCTCCACATCCTTCTGTTTGTGTGGCGACCAGAATTGAACACTATATCTCAAGTGTGACCTAACTATGGTTCTATACAGCTGCAACATGACTTGCCAATTTTTATATTGAATGCCCCGGCCAATGAATGCAAGCATGCCGTATGCCTTCTTGACTACCTTCTCCACCTGTGTTGCCCCATTCAGCGACCTGTGGACCTGTCCACCTAGATCTCTCTGACTGCCAATACTCTTGAGGATTCTACCATTCACTGTATATTCCCTACCTGTATTAGACCTTCCAAAATGCATTACTTCACATTTGTCCAGATTAAACTCCATCTGCCACCTCTCGGCCCAAGTCTCCAAACGATCTAAATCCTGCTGCATCCTCTGACAGTCCTCATCGCTATCCGCAATTCCACCAACCTTTGCGTCGTCTGCAAACATACTAATCAGACCAGGTACATTTTCCTCCAAATCATTTATATATACTATGAACAGCAAAGGTCCCAGCACTGAACTCTGCAGAACACCACTCGTCACAGCCCTCCAATTAGAAAAGCACCCTTCCATTGCTACTCTCTGTCTTCTATGACCTAGCCAGTTCTGTATCCATCTCACCAGCTCACATCTGATCCCGTGTGACTTCACCTTTTGTACCAGTCTGCCATAAAGGACCTTGTCAAAGGCCTTATTGAAGTCCATATAGACAATATCCACTGCCCTACCTGCATCAATCATCTTTGTGATCTCCTCGAAAAACTCTATCAAGTTAGTGAGACACGACCTCCCCTTCACAAAACCGTGCTGCCTCTCACCAATACGCCCACTTGCTTCCAAATTGGAGTAGATCCTATCTTGAAGAATTCTCTCCAGTAATTTCCCTACCACTGATGTAAGGCTCACCGGCCTGTAATTCCTTGGATTAACCTTGCTCCCCATCTTAAACAGAGGAACAACATTGGCTATTCTCCAGTCTTCCGGGACATCACCTGAAGACAGTGAGGATCCAAAGATTTCTGTCAAGGCCTCAGCAATTTCCTCTCTAGCTTCCTTCAGTATTCTGGGGTAGTTCCCATCAGGCCCCGGGGACTTATCCCCCTTAATATTTTTCAAGACACCCAACACCTCGTCTTTTTAGATCTCAATGTGACCCAGGCTATCTACACACCCTTCTCCAGACTCAACATCCACCAATTCCTTCTCTTTGGTGAATACTAATGCAAAGTATTCATTTAGTACCTCGCTCATTTCCTCTGGCTCCACACGTAGATTCCCTTCCCTGTCCTTCAGTGGGCCAACCCTTTCCCTGGCTACCCTCTTGCTTTTTATGTACGTGTAAAAAGCCTTGGGATTTTCCTTAACCATATTTGGCAATGACTTTTCGTGACCCCTTTTAGCTCTCCTGACTCCTTGCTTAAGTTCCTTCCTACTTTCAGAGAACATAGAACATAGAACAGTACAGCACAGAACAGGCCCTTCGGCCCTCGATGTTGTGCCGAGCAATGATCACCCTACTCAAACCCACATATCCACCCTATACCCGTAACCCAACACCCCCCCCCCCCCCCAACCTTACTTTTTAGGACACTACGGGCAATTTAGCATGGCCAATCCACCTAACCCGCACATCTTTGGACAGTGGGAGGAAACCGGAGCACCCGGAGGAAACCCACGCACACACGGGGAGGACGTGCAGACTCCACACAGACAGTGACCCAGCCGGGAATCGAACCTGGGACCCTGGAGCTGTGAAGCATTTATGCTAACCACCATGCTACCGTGCTGCCCCTGATATTCCACACATATTTTGCCTGTTCCCAAGCTGCTCCACAGCTCTCTCCCTCTCTCTCTCCCGCTCCCGAGAAGTTTAGTTGGGAGGAAAGATTGGATAGGCTGCAGTTCTTTTCTTGAAACAGGGGAGGCTAAGAGAGACCCAACTCAAGTGTATCAACCTACGAGGGGTATAGATAGAATGGATATCTAGATACTTCTAACGTTGCGCCTTTCAATCGCTGCTACTCTTTCAGGAAGTGGCCATATTCCGCTTGATGGAGGAGCCCATAACTTGGGGATAGAGATTTATACCAAGAGGTAGAAGGTTTCGGGGGGCTTCATGGTGCAGGGAGTAGCACCTCTAACTCTGAACCAGAAGCTGTGTGTTCAAGACCTATTTCAAGACTTGATGGAAGGTGAGCGCATAATGTGACCAAACAGGTCGAATATGCCTGATGGCAGGCGTTATGGAGTTTCCTGGTCAGCCATACTGCAGAAGGCAATGGCAAACCACCGCTGTACTTCTTCAAGGATAATCATGGACAATCCAATAGCATTACATGGTTGCCAAGACTCTCTATGGGCATTGCTCTTGAAGGCAGTTTACAGGATCATTTTTTTATCCAGAGAATGAATGCAAAACTGGAACTCACTGCCTGCAAGGATGGTGGAGGCTAAAACCCTCATTACGTTAGAAGTACTTGGGTATGAACTTGAAGTGGTGTAAACTGGATGGACGGAGAGCTGGATGGCTGCTTATTGGTCAATGAAAAAGCCATGCGCCAAATGGCCTCCGTCCTTGCAGAATTTTTCCGAGTTTATGATTATCACTGTTTTCATTGACCTCCAATAAATTCCCCATTCAAACAATACCCTATCCTTCTTTGCTCACCGTTCCACAGATTAAGAACACACAGAATTATAAAATCAAGATATGTGTTTCCAGTTCTACATTCCCGCCTACCCCCGATAACTTTTGATTCCCTTGAATAATAAGAATCTATTTACCTTTGCGTTAAAAACATTCAATGACACCACCTCCACCGCCTTCTGAGGAAGTGAGTCCCAAACTCACGCAGCCCTCAGAGAAGATCATTCTCCTCATCTCTATCCTAATTTAAAAACAATGTCCCCCTCCCCCACAAGGCTCTGGACTCACCCTCAAGAGGAAACATCCTTTCCACGTTCACCTTGTCAAGACCATTCAGGATCTTGTTGACTTCAATCTTCACACTTCATTTTTTTTCCAATTATTTTTATTAAAATTTTTATCAAAACATAATTTTTTGCATAACCATTAACAACATTTAACATAGCAAAATAAATGTTAACCATATATACAGATAAATAAACAATACTATGTAACAATCCCCCCCCCCCCCCCCCCCCCCCCCACACACACACATACACACACCCCCGGGCTGCTGCTGCTGAACATTACTGCTCTCCTGGAAAGTCTAGGAACGGCTGCCACCTCCGAGAGAACCCCGTCATGGACCCTCTCAAGGCAAACTTTATTTTCTCGTCACCAGGTCTCCACACTCGGGGGCTTCGAGTCCCTCCACATTAAACGATCCATCTCTGGGCTACCAGGGAGGCCAAGGCCCATCCGTCGGCCTCTTTCGCTTCCTGAACTCCCGGATCGTCTGACATACCAAAGATCGTTATCGACCATCCTAAGCGGAAGCTCTCCCAGTCTCTTTTCCTGCCCCTTAGCTTGGATCACAAACATCTCGCTTTTCTTCTTGTTTGTACCCTAGGAAATTGGCAAAGTCCCTCAAAATCTGCATGACCTCCCCCTAGTGGGTCCGAGATGTACAGGAGCAGGTCATCCGCATAGAGCGAGACCCGATGCTCCTCCCCACCAAACCAGCCCCTGCCAGTTCTTTGAAGCCTGCAGCGCTATGGCCAACGGCTCTATCGCAAGGGCGAATAATAATGGGGGGAGGGGGCGCCCCTGCCTCATCCCCGGGTGGAGCCTAAAGTATTCCGACCTCACCCTGTTCGTGCACACAATTGCCACGGGGGCCTGGTAGTGTAGCTGGACCCAACCTATGAACCCCTCCCTGAATCCAAACCTTCTTAGCGCATCCCACAGGTACTCCCATTCCACCCGGTCAAAGGCTTTCTCTGCGTCCATCGCCACCACTACCTCTGCCTCCCCTCCCTCTGAGGGCATCATAATGATGTTTAGGAGCCTCCGTACATTGGTGTTCAATTGCCTGCCCTTGACGAAGCCTGTCTGATCCTCCCCCATCATCCCAGGGACACAGTCCTCAATTCTACCAGCCAAGATCTTGGCCAGCAGTTTGGCGTCGCCGTTCCAGAGCGATATCGGTCTATAAGACCCACACTGTAGCGGATCTTTCTCTCGTTTGAGGATGAGTGAAATTGAAGCCTGTGATGAGTGTCCTCCCCAAGACTCACATCCACCCATTACAGAGCATGGTCGGAGAATGCAATGGCCGAGTATTCTGTCCCCTCCACCCTAGGGTGGCCCTGCTCATCACAAAGAAATCTATACGGGAATAAACTTTGTGGACGTGGTAAAAAAAAAAGAACTCCTTCGCCCTCGGCCGGGCGAATCACCATGGGTCTACACACCCCCCCCCCCCCCCACCTGTTCCATGAATCCCCTCAGTTCTTTAGCCGCCGCTGGTCGCTTTCCCGACCTGGGGTTTGACCGGTCCAATACAGGGTCTATGACTCTGTTAAAGTCACCCCCCCCCCATAATCAGATTGTGCGAGTCTAAGTCCGGAATTTTACCCAGCATGCACCTCATGAATTCCACGTCGTCCCAGTTCGGGTCGTAAACATTCACCAGCGCCACCCGAGTTCCCTGCAGTTTCCCGCTAACCATTATGTATCTGCTCCCTTTGTCAAACACAATACTCCCTGCCTCAAAAGCCACCCGTTTGCTGACCAGCATTGCTACTCCTCTGGTCTTTGAATCCAGTCCCGAATGAAACACCTGGCCAACCCACCCTTTTTTCAATCTTGTTTGGCCCGCAAGTTTTAGGTGCGTCTCCTGTAGCATGGCTACGTCTGCCTTCAACCCCTTTAGGTGCGAGAACACACGAGCGCTCTTGAATGGCCCATTCAGGCCCCGCACATTCCATGTGATCAGCCTGGATGGAGGGGGGGGTTAACCATCCCCTACCCTGCCAACTAGCCATCTCTCTTTTTCAGCCAGCCACGAGCCCGCGTCCCCTGCTTACTCGAGCCCTCCCATTGGAGGCCCCCCCCCCCAACTCTCCCTCTGTTCCCCCATGTTGGCTCCTTTTCTGTCAGCAAAGCAGCATCCCCCCCATCCCCCAGCAGCCCCATGATCCCAAACCCCCAAGTCAAGCACCCGTTTGACACTGGCTCTCCCCCATTACGCTGCCCCCTCACTCTTCTAAACTCCAGTGGATCAACCCCAGTTTGTCTAGCTTTTCTTGATAAGCCAACCCGCTCATTTAAGGAATCAGTCTAGTAAACCTCCTCTGAACCACATCCAACACATTTACATCCTTCCTTAAATAAGGACACCAATACTCCACACATTATTTAAGATGCGGTCTCACCAGTGTCCTGTATGATTGAAGCTTAATTTTCTCCTCAATTCTTCTTGTATTAAAGGATAGCATTCCATGAATCTTCTTATTTTCGTGCATCCCAACTTACTTTTAGGTACTGGTTCTACACCAAACTCCTCCTGCCTCCTTCCCAGGGAAAGCTTTTTAAAATTCATTCAAGGAGGCGTTCATCGCTGGCTAGGCCAGCATTTATTGCCCATCCCTAATCAGCCTTGAGAAGGTGAAATGAAATGAAAATCGCTTATTGTCACAAGTAGGCTTCAAATGAAGTTACTGTGAAAAGCCCCTAGTCGTCACATTCCGGTGCCTGTTCGGGGAGGCTGGTACGGGAATTGAACCGTGCTGCTGGCCTGCCTTGGTCTGCTTTCAAAGCCAGCGATTTAGCCCTGTGCTAAACAGCACCAGCCCCTGGTGGTGAGCTGCCTTTTGGGGCTGGTTCAGCACAGCGGGCTAAACAGCTGGCTTGTAATGCAGAATAAGGACAACAGCACGGGTTCAATTCCCATACCGGCCTCCCCGAACAGACGCCGGAATGTGGTCACTAGGGGCTTTTCACAGTAACTTCATTAAAGTCTACTTGTGACAATAAGTGATTATTATGTTATTATATTTTTGAACCACTGCAGTCCATGTGGTGCAATTATAGCCACAGTGCTGTTAGGGAGAGAGTTCAGGATGCTGACCCGGTGACAGTGAAGGAATAGTGATATATTTCCAAGTCGGGATGGTGAGTGGCTTAGAAGGGATCTTTCAGGTGATGGTATTCCCAGGTATCTGCTGCGCTTGTCCTAGATTGTAGTGCTTGTGGGTTTAGAAGATGCTGTCTCAGTGGACTTATTGTGTTCCTGCAGTGCACCTTGTAGATGGTAAACACTGTTGCCACTGTACATCACTGGCGGAGGGAGTAAATGGTTGTGGTCGGAGTGTCAATCAAGCAGGGCTCCTTTGTCCTGGGTCTTTATCCTTCTGCACCATTACTGTTAGAAGATCTTTCAGCACAAGAATGCTTTCCCTAAACTTTTCTACTCTTCTAATCCTCTCAGAAGATAGGTCTCCTCAGCGCCCATTATGCTGACCCAACACTCAGTCACCAAATCCAAGTTTTCCTCGATGGCTGATACCCTGTCCATTCATTGGGAGGACGTGGAAACTATATTAATGGAGCATGCAGGTACAGCATGAGTAGAGGAATAGGGATGTCTTGCTGCAGTTATACAGGGCTTTGGTGGGACCACAGCTTGTGTATTGTGTGCAGTTTTGGTCTCCTAGTTTGAGGAAGGATATTCTTGCTATTGAGTGCGTCCAGCAAACGTTCACCAGACTAATAGCCGGGATGGCAGGACTGACATATGAAGGAAGACTGGATTAACAGGGCTTGTACTAACTGGAATTTAGAAGAATGAGAAGGGATCTCAAAGAAACATCTAAAATCCTGAAGGGACTGGACAGGCTAGATGCAAGAAGAATGTCCCCTATTTTGTGGACGTCCAGAACTAGGGGTCACAGCCGAAGAATAAGGGGTAAGCCATTCAGGACTGAGATGAGAAAGAATCTCTTCTCTCCGAGAGTTATGAACTTGTGGAATTCACTACCACAGAAAACTCGGGGCCAGTTCTAGAGGGAGCTGGATGTGGCCCTTGCAGCTAAAGGGATCAAAGGAAATGGAGAGAAAGCGGGAGTAGGATACTGAATTTGCATGATCAGCCATGATCATATTGAACGGTGGTGCAGGATCGAAGGGCTGAATGGCCTACTCCTGCATCTATTTTCTAAAACACCAGTGTCAACTGTGTTGTCATTTAGAGAATGTCACTGATGTAAAATAGCTGTATGTTAGTCTACGTAACCGCAGTCACTGCATTTTAAAAGCATTGTTTTTGAAGATGATGCTGAATGATATCTGATGGTTTCATGTAAAATGCAACAATCAAGGGGTCAATCATGTGCACATTTTAATTTGCTTTCAATGATATCTTCAACTGAAAAATGAAAATGAAAATTGCTTATTGTCACGAGTAGGCTTCAAATGAAGTTACTATGAAAAGCCCCTAGTCGCCACATTCCGGCACCTGTACGGGAAGGCTGTTACGGGAATCGAACCGTGCTGCTGGCCTGCTTGGTCTGCTTTCAAAGCCAGCGATTTAGCCCTGTGCTAAACAGCCCCTCCAACTGCAGCCATAATCACTGCATAAATAACTGTGATGTATTTCAATGTAAGCTGGCATTGTAAAAATGTTAAGTATTTATTATTATCATTATTATTAGTGTTAGATCACATTTAATGGCTGTTTTCTGTGTGTCATATATAAAAATAGTACTCAAACACATTGCCAATACAAACTCTTATGTAGCACTAGCATCAGCCAATCTGCAATTTAATGTACAAACAATGGTTCAGCCTGGAGTAAAAGCAATCAAATGGTTCATCACGACTCAAAGCTCAACCAGATGAAAACAAGGTCACACAATTTCTCACACCCAATTTGAACCCTGCAACAGTGAATAATTAACAAGCACGTGATTCACAAAACCAACACAGTGCCCCACATGCACAAGAAGGTGAATCTCCACTGAAATTAAAGTGATTACAAAGTGGTCACGAAGATATTGCAATTGCATTCGTTCAGGCCGAGAGGGAAAGGAGGCAATAAAAATGGATAAGTTAAGCTCCTGGTGAGGAACCAGTGAGTCCTGCTAAACATACAGTTGTGATCTTTGCCAATGACATAATCAGAATTCATCGTGATGCCCTTGACACTCTCAGTCTGCGCAGTGGCCAGCTGAGCAGGGTATGAAGCACGACAGAAAGTCTATGCAACAACACAGAGACTTCTGCCAAATCTCCAGGTTGGGTCCAGAAACCTCGGCAGCCAAAACTGTGCTGTGAAATCAAAAAATTAGCATTGCCATTTGATATACTTGTCATAATGTAAGGATTCTTCCTGTTCATTATATGTTTTTTTATTCATTCTTGCGATGTGTGCATCACTGGCTGGGCCAGCATTTGTTGCCCATCCCTAATTGCCCTTGAGCTGAGTTGGCTTGCTAGGCTATTTCAGTGGGGGCAGTCAAGAGTCAACTGCATCGCTGTGTGGGTCTGGAGTCACATGCAGGCCAGACCGGATAAGGACGGCAGATTTCCAGTCCTGAATAACATTAGTGAACCACATGGATTTTTATAGCATTTGGCAATGGTTTCAGTCATCATTAAGCTTTTAATTCCTGCTTTTTTTTATTGATTTCAAATTTAACATTCTGCCCTGGGACAGAAGAGCATAACCCTGGCTCTCTGAATTACTAGTTCAGTGAAAATACCACTACGTCACTGCCTCCCTATTATTCTCTTTGTTTTATTTTTGCCGTTACATTTTTGATCCATGGATGATTAATGTCCATGTGTCTTTTATGCAGTCTGCATCATTTGTTCAAGCAGAATAATCCAGAAAGCTGTGCTGGTTTAAACTGGAGTTGCAGAATAGTCAGCCCCAGTGAGAAAGATGGGTTGGGTGTTGGTTTTATTGATTTGGCATGTGGCCAATGAACTCGCCCAAAAGGCTGTGCTGTGCCCAGTAGCAGGTGGCGATTGCATCTTATCCCAATGGGATGCTTTTCAGAGTCCCATGGATTCAGTTTGATGCTGGCAGCCCCGAAGGAGGTCCTGTTATCCTCTTCCCTCTGATTTCTTCCGGAAAAGCTGTGTGTGGTGTGTTTCTGAACTGATAGAGAGCTTGGAAGAATTTATTTGCAGGAGCACCATTACAGGCTGTGCAAACAAAGTCCAGCAACAACCAACTCTCTCTCCAGAAAGATGGAATACAAAGTATAACTGAAAGCAGAAGTAAGGTATATCTCCAGAAAAGTCTGTGAGTACTGCTTTCCTAAACTACAAAATACCTGAATGAATGAATTTGCAGAAAAGACCATTGCAGGTTGTGAGCCAAAGACTTTAATCAGCAAGCTTGCTGTGAAGAAAAGTGTACGAAGAACCATCATCTGAAGCAGTCTTTTTCTTCCTTTCAATTTTGATTTTTTTTCCCCCTTTGCACCCGTCTGTGTTTGACTGTCTTCTGTGTATGTGTGTGTGTGTGTGTGTATATGTATATATTATATATAGGATAGGGTGGGTTAAAAAGGGGAATAGGAATCAGCTTATAGTTAACCACTTGTATTTGCTGCATATTTCATTACAGTTCTTGTTATAAACAAACAGTAAGTGTGTTTACAGTTTCAGACCTGGTGACTGTGATTATTGGGCAGCCAAGAGCCAAAGACTTTGCATATTTCCATGAGAACTAATGGTTAATTCAGTTGTGTTGTGACTCCGGGGCACGTGGGGCTGGAATTGACCGTGCACTAGCCCAGCGTGGGGTAACAATAACCCAAAACAGCATAAGATTGTCCCTCAATAAACTAAGGCGGTGCATGATCATTGCTCATTTAAATGAGTCCTCAAAACCATTTGAAACCGAGATACCTCTGCTCCTACATATACGCCCTGCTATCATCCAGGAAAAGGACGATGCAATCTTTGAAGAAGAAAGCATTTGATCCAAAAACATTTGTACAGAAGGAGATGTTGCATTTCATTCGGTTGTTCCTTATTACAGAAGATTATAATTATTACCGGTCCTGGATGCCACACAAATCGATATGGAGATCAGAGCAGTTTCCTCGCAAGCCCTGTTGTACCAGAATGAGATCCACTGCTTGGTTGTCGATCAATATAAGCCGCATGCAGCCTTCAAACGCACCAAAGGGATTTAAACAATCAGCAGCAGTGGCATTTGCAGGGCAACCTTGGAAAGAAAAAAAAAACACATATTAAAGGGTAGGATGACAAGAACTGTTTGCAAATGTATTACAACGTTGGTGGGTTGGAATAAATAACTCAAAAAGAATGCCAGCGGCAAATACTTTATTGTAACATGTTTAAGGTTGCGTGAACTCGCTACTTTCCATGCTGCTTTCTCTTAGATTCAGATCAGTGAAGTATGTGTAACTTTCTCCTATGTCATCACAAGCTTATACAGCTTTGTGGGATTTTGTTTAACATACATTATATTACAGCAAACACCAAAAGCGTAATGAGCTGTCCTTTGTTTCACGCCTTGGCTGGGATTTTGCGCTCCTGCTCGCATCGGTTGGGATTGGTGACTGGAGGACAACAAATTGGGAGTGGCCCAAATCGCATCATGTGTCAGCTGGAAGCCCCCGCGCGATTGTCCCAAGCCCCCACCAGTGACGTACCCAACCCCATTACATTATCCGTTCGCCTGAATTACGACTGGTCTTCAACAATGTGCGCCTGACCTGCCAGAGGAGCTCAGATGAGTGCATTGCTCAGGGGGAGAGGGTCATGTACTGCCCCCGGGAACCGTCCCCTGTCAGTGCAAGGAAAAATTGCCAGGGCAGTGCCTGGGGGTAAAAGGGGGGGGGGGGCGGTGGCGATGCAAGGGGGGTGCAATTCTAATTTAACTTTTGCGCATAGGGACGTCCATTAGAAATAGTGCCCCGACCTTTCCAAAAAGATTGTTGGCGTGACGAGCTCGATCAGAATCCGCCCCACTAGTGTGTTGTTGCGGAACCACCCCTTGGGTTTTTTTTTTCTCTTAGCTGCCAGCAATATGGCGGAGAAAGCTGCCATTGGGGCCTGGCGGCTTCAGTGCTGCTTTCCCGACTCACTGCCACAATCTCCCAGTTGCCACATTCTGGTGCCTGTTCGGAGGAACACTGAGAATTCAGAATGTCCAATTCACCGAACAAGCGGGTCTTTTGGGACCTGTGGGAGGAAACGGGAACACCCGGAGGAAACAGGCCCACGGAAGGATTCATCAATGAGGAAAAAGACAATCATTGTCACAGCAACGCTGTGTATTACCCCCCGAGTGGAAAAAGGACATTCGTTTGAGCCCTAATTAACAGCAAAAGCAAGAAATGTTTTGAGAAGTAGCATTGTCGGCTCTGATCAGGATGTCGAAAATGTTCAAATAGAAACGGCTAATTTAGGAAAGTGTCATCCAACAAAGCAATCTGCAATTAATTAGAACACTTAACAAGATGCAAAATGAAACTATCAATTATCTAAAACCGGGTGCTGTATTTGAGTTAAATCTGACAGTTGTTATTCGTGATATTATACACAAAAGCATTAGATATAATTAGGTAATGTTTATTGCCTAGATTGAGAATATTTTTAGTTCAGTTGCGTTCAGATGCATTCATATAAAAGGAAATTAAGATAAATGAGATGGGGTTTGACAAATTGCAAAACGAATGCACGAGCGTTTATTTAAAGTCAGCTTCACCAAACATTAAGGCTAAAAGTACTGATACTACATTGTTCTCTGAGCTCAGGGTGGATGTGGGTCAGATTAATCAGTGCTACAATGCTATAGACCCACAGCGGGATTCTCTGTCAGCGGGATCTTCCACCCCACCGGCAGCACACCCACGTCCGCGTGTTTCCCAACGGCATACGGAGGCCCACTATGGGAAACCCCATTAGTCGGTTATGGGAACAGAGATTCCCGCTGCCGGCAGGGATGGGCCATGCTGGAAAACGGGACTGGTGGGATGGAGAATCCTGCCCCATCAGTCATGCTCTCATAAGTGCAACTGCCCATTAAGAACTCAGGATTGATGAATTCATCCTATCTTTGCAAATTATATCCTATATAACATTCCCTCCTCATCTTTCTTGACCCTGTTGACTACACTATACTCATTCAATTCCTCTCCGCTCTTATCCAACTGAGTAGAACAGTTCTCACCTGGATGCATTTTAATCTATCTGAGCATGCCTAGAGTATCACTTGCAACAGCCTCTCTTACTTCTCCTGCACCATCATCTCTGATCAATCAAAAGAATCTATCTTTGACTCTCTCCAATTTCTGATCTACATTTTTCTTTATTTTTTAAAAATTCATTTACGGGATGAGGACGTCACTGTTTAGACCAACATTCCTTGCCCATCTCTAGTTTACCCTTGAGAATGTGGTAGTGAGTTACTTTCTGGAACCACTGCACTCCTTGAGGACAGCACGGTAGCACAGTGGTTAGCACTGTGGCATCACATGCCAGAGTCTCGGGTTTGATTCCCAGCTTGAGTCACTGTCTGCACATTCTCCCTGTGTCTGTGTGGGTTTCCTCCGGATGCTCCGGTTTCCTCCCACAAGTCCTGAAAGATGTGCTTGTTAGGTGAATTGGACATTCTGAATTCTCCCTCGATGTACCCGAACTCGCGCCGGATTGTGCCGACCAGGCTCTTTTCACAGTAACTTCATTACAGTGTTAATGCAAGCCTACTTGTGACAATAAAGATTATTAGCATTAGGTGTAGGTACAACCACAATGCTGTTCGGGAGGGAGTTCCAGGATTTTGTTCAATTGACAGTGAAGGAACAGCGATATATTACCAAGTCAGGGTGGTGAGTGACTTGGAGGGGAACCTCCAGGTGGTGGGGTTCCCAGGTATCTGCTGCTCTTGTCCTTCGAGATGGTAGTGGTCATGGGTTTGGAAGATGTTGTCTAAGGAACCTTGGTGAGTTACTGCAGTGCATCCTGATGATGGTACACATGGCAGCCATTGCTTGTCGATGGTGAAAGGTTTGAATGTCTGTGGAAGGGGTGCCAATCAAGCGGGCTGCTTTGTCCTGGATGGTGTCGAGCTCCTTGAGTGTTGTTGGAGCTGCACTCATCCAGGCAAGTGGAGATTATTTGTTGAAGGGAAATTAACATAAATGAAATACTGCTGAAGTATTCTGGTTTCGGCCTGATTATGAAAACACATTGTCCTCCGAAAGGTAACAAAGCCAAGGGCAAGAACATACATACTACGTATTTCATCATAAGTACTTTCCAAGGTCTATTTAATATAAACATGCCTGTTTACTTCAGATTATAAAAACATGCTGTCTTCAATCAAATCTCAGAGTGCAGTGCCCTGGCTTTTGCATCTGGAACACTCTCTGTTCGCAAATATATTTGTGTAAATAAATTTCCTTAAATCGAACGTCGAGGAATTTGTCTTTATTATGATTTCCCCGACAGTATTTCATTACACTCCTGACTTGTGTCTTGTAGATGGTGGACTGGCTTTGGTGAGGACAGGAGGTGAGTTACTTGCCGTAGGATTCCGAGCCTTTGACCTGCCCTGATAGCGACAGTATTAATATGGTTAGTCCAGTTCAGTTTCTGATCAATGGTAACCCCCAGGATCTTGATTGTGGGGGATACAGCGATGGCATTTCCATTGAATGTCAAGGGGCAGTGGTTATATCCTCTCTTGTCAGAGATGGGTATTGCCTGGCACTTGTGCGGCACAAATGTAAGTTGTCATTTGTCAGCGCAAGCCTGGATATTGTTCTGGTCTGACTGCATTTCGATATGGACTGTTTCATTATCTGAGGAGTCGCGAATGTTACTGAACATTGGTGCAGTCATCCACAAACATCACCACATCTGATCTTATAATGGAAGAGAGGTCATTGATGAAGCAGCTAAAGATAGTTGGGCCGAGGACACCACCCTGAGGAATTTCTACAGTGAAGTCCTGGAACTGAGATCATAGAATTTACAGAATTTACAATGCAGAAGGAGGACATTCGGCCCATCGAGTCTGCACCGGCTCTTGGAAAGAGCACCCCACCCAAGGTCAACACCACCACCCTACCCCCTAACCCAACCCAACACTAAGGGCAATTTATCATGGCCAATCTACCTAACCTGCACATCTTTGGACTGTGGGAGGAAACCGGAGCACCCGGAGGAAACCCACGTACACACGGGGAGGATGTGCCGACTCCACACAGACAGTGACCCAAGCCGGAATCAAACCTGGGACCCTGGACCTGTGAAGCAATTGTGCTATCCACAATGCTACCGTGCCGATTGACCTCCAACCACCACAACCGTCTTCCTTTGTGCCAGGTATGACTGCAATCAGCGGAGAGTTTTTCCCCTGACTCCCATTAACTCCAGTTTAGCTAGGGCTCCTTGATGCCATATTCAGTCAAATGCTGTCTTCATGTAAAGCGCAGTCAATCTCACCTCACCTCTGGCATTGTGCTCTTTTGTCCATGTTTGAACCAAGGCTGTAATGAGGTCAGGAGCTGAGTGACCCTGGCGGAACCTAAACTGAACGTCCGTGAACAGGTTATTGCTGTGTAAGTGCTGCTTGATGGCACTGTTGATGACTCCTTCCATCACTTTGCTGATGATGGAGAGTAGACTGATAGGGCGGTAATTAGCTGGGTTGGATTTGACTTGTTTCTTCTGTACACCTGGACAATTTTAAACATTTCCGGGTGGATGCCAGTGTTGTAGCTGTACTGGAACAGCTTGGCTAGAGGTGGGTGCGGCAAGTTCCGGAGCATAAGTCTTCAGTACTATTGCCGGGATATTGTCAGGGCCCTTAGCCTTTGCAGTAGCCAGTGCCTTCAGTCATTTCTTGATGTCAAGTGGAGTGTATTGTATCGGCTGAAGACTCACATCTTGTTGGGGATCTCCGGAAGAGACCAAGATGGATCATCCACTCGGCACTTCTGGCTGAAGATTGTTGCAAATGCTTGTCTTGTCTTTTGCACATATGTGCTGGGCTCCTCCATCATTGAGGATGGGGATAAATGTGGCGCCTCCTCCTCCAGTGAGTTGTTTAATAGTACACCACCAGTCACGGCTGGATGTGGCAGGACTACAGAGCTTAGATCTGATGCCTTTGTTATGGAATCGTTTAGCTCTGTCTACTACTTGTTGCTTCTGCTGTTTGGCACACAAGTAGTCCTGTGTTGTAGCTTCACCAGGTTGTCACTTCATTTTTCAGAATGCCTGATTTGCCCCTTGGATGCTCTCCTGCACTTTACATTGAACCAGGGTTGATCACCTGGCTTGGTGGGAATGGTAGAGTGGGGGATATGCCAGGCCATGAGGTTGCAGATTGTGGTTGAATAAATTCTGCTGCTGCTGATGGCCCACAGCACCATGGAACCCAATCTTGAGTTGCTTGATTTGTTCAAAGTCTATTCTATTTAGCTCAGTGATAGTGCCACACAGCACGATTGAGGAAATCCTCAATGTGAGGACGGGACTTTGTCTCCATAAGGACTAAATAGTGGTCACTTCTACTGATACTGTCATGGACAGATGCATCTGCAGATTGGTGAGGATGAGGTTGAGTAGTTTTTCCCTCCTGTTAATAATAATAATAATAATAATTGCTTATTGTCACAAGTAGGCTTCAATGAAGTTACTGTGAAAAGCCCCTAGTCACCACATTCCGGCACCTGTTCGGGGTGGCTGGTACGGGAAGTGAACCTGTTCTGCATTACAAGCCAGCTGTTTAGCCCACTGTGCTAAACCAGCTCCTTGCTGGTTCCCTTACCACTGGTGCAGTCCAGGTCTAGCAGCTATATCCTATAGACCCGGCCAGCTCGGTCTGTGGTGGGACTACCGAGCCACTCTTGGTGAAAGACATTGAAGTCCCCCACCCAAAGTGTAATCTGCGCCCTTGCCACCCTCAGTGTTTCCTCCAAATGGTGTTCAATGTGGAGGAGCACTGATTCATCAGCTGATGGTGGTCGGTATGTGGTAATCAGCAGGACGTTTCCTTGCCCATATTTAACCTGAAGCCATGAGACTTCATGGGGTCCAGAGTCGATGTTCAGGACTCCCAGGGCAACTCCCTCCCAACTGTACACCACTGTGCCACCACCTCTGCTGGGTCTGTCATAGATTATCATAGAATTTCATAGAATTTACAGTGCAGAAGGAGGCCATTCGGCCCATCGAGTCTGCACCGGCTCTTGGAAAGAGCACCCTACCCAAGGTCAACACCTCCACCCTATCCCCATAACCCAGTAACCCCACCCAACACTAAGGGCAATTTTGGACACTAAGGGCAATTTATCATGGCCAATCCACCTAACCTGCACATCTTTGGACTGTGGGAGGAAACCTGAGCACCCGGAGGAAACCCACGCACACACGGGGAGGATGTGCAGACTCCGCACAGACAGTGACCCAAGCCGGAATCGAACCTGGGACCCTGGAGCTGTGAAGCAATTATGCTAACCACAATGCTACCGGTGAGACAGGACATACCCAGGAATGGGGATAGTGGTGTCTGGGACATTGCCAGGTAAGATTCTGTGAGTATAACTCTGCTTAACTAGTCTGTGAGACAGCTCTCCCAACTTCGGTACAAGCCCCCAGATGTTAGTAAGGAGGACTGATCAGGGTCGGCAGGGCTGGGTTTGCCATTGTCGTTTCCAGTGCCTGGTTCAATGCCAGGTGGTCTGCCCGGTTTCATTCCTTTGTTGTGTTTTTTTGTGTGAATAATACTGAGTGGCTTGCTGGACAATTTCAGAGGGAATTTAAGAGTCAAAGACATTGCTGTGTATTGGGAGTCACATGTAGGCCAGACCAGGTAAGGATGGCAGATTTCCTTCCCTAAAAGACATTAATGAACCAGATGGGTTTTTCCAACAATCCACAATGGTTTCCTGGTCACCATTAGACTTTTAATTGCAAATATGTTGTTGAGTTGAAATTGCACCACTTCCTGGGTCTCTAGATTATAAGGCCAGTAAAAATACCACTATGTCACCTCCTCACCACCATGCAATACCAGAGTCATTCTATCTCTATGTATAAGCTGATGACCCACAGATCTACATTCCTGCTTCAAACTCCATTCCCTCGCTATTGATTCCAATCCTCTCCTTGGCTAAGGCAGAGGCTAAACCAGTCTGTTTGCAAACTTTCAACCATATAGTCACACCATAAACTCAGGCTGCAGATTTCAATCTCTGTAATACTGCCTGAATTTGCCCGTTTCAGCTCATTCATGCCTTTGTTACCTTTGAACTTGACTATCCCCAACACATACCTGACAGATTCTACTCTCATATTCTGCCATCTGTAAATCTGAGGTCCTGAAAGCTATTTACTCTCTTGCTGATTAGAAATCTATCTATTTAAGCCTTGAACATAACTAATGACCCATCTTCTACAAATAACTCTGGTAAAAAATTCCACAGATTCACTACCCTCTGAGAGAAGAAATGCCTTCTCATTTCTGTCTCAAATGGGCAACTCTTTACTCTGAGGTTATGCCTTTTGGTCCCCCACTCTCCTATGAGGGGAAAGAGCCTCTCAACATCTGCCCGAATCAATAGCCCTGAGAATTCTATATGTCGCAATAAGGTCACCTCTCATTCTTCGAAACTCCAATTATTACAAGTCCAAACCACTTCACCTCTCATAAGAAAATCTCTCCATACCCAGGATCAATTAAATGAAAATGAAAATCATTTATTGTCACAAGTAGGCTTCAAATGAAGTTACTGTGAAAAGCCCCTAGTCACCAAATTCCGGCGCCTGTTCGGGGAGGCTGGTACAGGAATTGAACTGTGCTGCTGGCCTGCCTTGGTCTGCTTTAAAAGCCAGCGATTTAGCCCTGCGCTAAACCAGCCCCTAAATCTACCTCACAGTCTCCAGACTGCCTCCAATGCCACTACAACTTTGTATTTGCCTTCTTGAAATGCTGCAGTAACTGCGTTGTCGGTACTCCCACAATTCTATTAAGGAGGGCGTTCCAGAATGTTGACACAACGACAGTGAGGAAACAGTGATATATTTCCAAGTCAGGATGGTGAGTGGCTTAGAGGGGAAATTCCAGGTGATGGTGTTTTGACGCATCTGCCTCTCTTGTCCTGCTAGATGGTAGCAGCTGTGGGTTTGGAAGGTGCTTGGTGAGTTGCTGCAGTGCATCTTGCAGATGGCACGGCTGCCATTGCATGCTGATGGTGGCGGAAGTGAATGTTTGTAGATGGGATGTCAATAAAGTGGGCTTTGTATTGGATGGTATTGAGCTTCTTGTGCGTTGTTGAGCTGCGCTTATCCAGGCAAGCGGAGAATATTCCACCACATTCCTGACTTGTGCATTGTGGATCGTGGGCAGGCTTTGGGAGACAGGAGTTGGGTTACTCGGCACAGGATTCCCAGCCTCTGACATGCTCTTGCAGCCACAGTATTGAAATGGCTGGTTTTGGGTCAATGGCAACCCAATGAAATGTTGATAGGGGTGAGTTCTGAATTCTTGAGCATCCCTAATTTCTAATCACACCGTCATTTGTGGGCATGCTTTCAATTATCGGGGTGCTAAACTCTACCCTGCACCAATCTTTTCCCTCCCTCACTTTCTTGCATTAAGATATTCCAACATCTTTGCTCAGTATTTCCTTATGTGGCTAGCTGCGATATTGTGCTTCACAAAGTTCCTGCAAAGTGCCTTGAGATGTTTCGCAATGTTAAAGGTGCTGCACAAATATAATTTATTGATGACGTTAAAATTGTCCAACTCTCTAACCTGTTACTGATCATAACTGCTTTTCATGATATATTTATTTAACTCTGAGGACTTTAGCTTTTCAGTTCAGCCGAATCTCACTTCAATTTGACGAGACTGATTCCGTCAAAACTCAGCCAAGTAACCAGCTTGGCAGAACAGTGGCACAGTTTTAATTTCATTTTAACAGTTGGAGGAACACAAACCTTGGCATTCAATTCCCATTAAAACTGTGTCCTAATCTGCATATTGGAAAGGATCCAATCTTTGAAAGCAACGGTGAATTGCTTACTAAGCTTGACTGCAGCTTTGCTGTCAATTATATTTCCGTTGATGATAACACAATTGTTTTCTCAGAAATTACGGGTGGAATTTTCCCTACTTGAGACTAAGGGCTGGATTCACAGTTCTGGATGCTAAGTGCCGACGGCGGTGTTGGAACTGTGGCGTTTGATGACGGAAAAATCGGCGGCGATCCCTGTGACTGGTGAGGGGCTAACAGCCATCTCGAGTAAAACCCTGGGCTCCCACGGTATAACCGCCTGGAGAATGGCCAGGTCCATAGCCACACATGCGCATGGCGATGACCTGTAGCACTCACACCACAAAACATGGAGTCAGCCATGCGCGGACCCAACCTGCCAAATACTGCCCACCCTCCGGCCACCCATCCCCCCCCCCCCCCCCCCCCCCCCCCGAAGGCCCCCCGGCCAGCAGCATGGCTTCCGGCTAACTGTGGTGACGCTGGGCACAGTCCATAGCCGCCACACCAGGTTCCCAACTGCTGAGACGCAGTGAACCGTGCTATCGGGAATTCGGCAGCAGTGAATCAAGGAGACCCCGGAGAATAGAGGGTCACGCCCACTAATATATGCCAGCGGTACTTAAACGGCACGTGGTGAGCGGTGCATTTATGCCATTCTTGGGGTGCCGGACGATCCCGATTTGGCATCAAACCGATGCCTACCGCGGATTTGGCATCGAAGGCTGCCCTCAGGGGTCTTACATACTACCAGCAGAAAGGACATCACCACTGATTCTCTCATACACACTTCAGAGACTGCCCAATCGCGTTTCGGTCGGTGGTGAATCCCGCCCTAAGTGCCTTGGCGGGTGGAGCTTGGCCCGATTCCAGTTGGGCTTTGGGGCAGGTTGTTGCGCTAGATTGTGTGCTTTTCATTACTTATGAATAAATGGGCATCTCACCAAATCTCATGATGGGGTGGACTGGATTTTGTTCGTCCCGCTATCACCGGTCCACATCAGATGCCATTTCCCTGGCCTTACACTCATCCCTAGAGCATCTCGAAAACAAGGACTCCTACATCAGACTGCTATTTATTGACTACAGCTCCGCCTTCAACACCATAATCCCAGCCAAGCTCATATCAAAGCTCCAAAACTTAGGACTTGGCTCTCCACTCTGCAACTGGATCCTTGACTTTCTGACCAACAGACCACAGTCAGTAAGAATGAACACCAACACCTCCTCCACAATAGTCCTCAACACCGGTGCCCCGCAAGGCTGCGCACTTAGCCCCCTACTCTACTCCCTGTACACACACGACTGCATGGCAAAACTTGGTTCCAACTCCATCTACAAGTTTGCTGACGATACGACCATAGTGGGCCGGATCTCGAACAACGACGAGTCTGAATACAGGAGGGAGATAGAGAACCTAGTGGAGTGGTGCAATGACAACAATCTCTCCCTTAATGCCAGCAAAACTAAAGAGCTGGTCATCGACTTCAGGAAGCATAGTACTGTACACACCCCTGTCAGCATCAACGGAGCTGAGGTAGAGATGGTGAGCAGCTTCAAATTCCTAGGGGTGCACATCACCAAAAATCTATCCTGGTCCACTCATGTCGACGCTATCACCAAGAAAGCACAACAGCGCCTTTACTTCCTCAGGAAACTAAGGAAATTTGGCATGTCCACATTAACCCTTACCAACTTTTACAGATGCACTATAGAGAGCATCCTCTCGGGCTGCATCACAGCCTGGTATGGCAACTGCTCGGCCCAGGACCGCAAGGAACTTCAGAGAGTCGTGAATACCGCCCAGTCCATCACACGAACCTGCCTCCCATCCATTGATTCCATCTACACCTCCCGCTGCCGGGGGAAAGCAGGCAGCATAATCAAGGATCCCTCCCACCCGGCTTACTCACTTTTCCAACTTCTTCCATCGGGCAGGAGATTCAGAAGTCTGAGAACACGGACGAACAGACTCAAAAACAGCTTCTTCCCCACTGTCACCAGACTCCTAAACGACCCTTTTATGGACTGTCCTCATTAATACTACACCCTGTCTGCTTCATCCGATGCCAATGCTTATGTAGTTACATTGTATATATTGTATAGCCCTATTATGTATTCTCATGTACTTTCTTGAATTCTGTTCAATTCCCTTTCTTCCAATGTACTGAATGATCTGTTGAGCTGCTTGCAGAAAAATACTTTTCACTGTACCTCGGTACACGTGACAATAAACAAATCCAATCCAATCCAATCCAATCCTCATGAGGTTGTCGGCTCGACCATCATATTTGAATGGCATCCACACACATTTTTACTCGGCAGGCCAAGATACATTATGGTGTGTGAAGCGACTGGCCCCAAGAAGACCCAAACCATCTGTTCCCATGTTCAGTGACAAGTGCTTTGAGGGACTCCACCAGGCAGCACAGGGCCAGTGGGAGGTCCCCTATCCAAGAGATGGCGGCAGGAAGTCCACAAAGTCACCACGCAGACTTGGGAAGAGGCCACCAGGGAGGTCAGCACTTGTGGACCTCCAAAGAGGATTGCTCTACGGTGCAGGGAGAGAATAAACTCTGCACGGATAAGTCAAACTTCTCCTCACTCTCAACTCACACTTCCATAGGCCATCAGGCATTTGTGGTAGTACAGTCCTCAGGGGTCTCACACACCACCAGCAGAAAGGACATCACCACTGATTCTCTCATACACACTTCAGAATCATCATCCCACATAACATCCTGCCGAAAACGTGTCTTCAGCCTGACTGGGAACCACTCAGCACACAGTGCTATTTAATATTGGTGACCTTCTAGCCAATCATTAATTACCTCTTCTCGAATACAAACACGAGTTGGAAAAAGCACAGGTCCAGCAGCAGCCAGCCCATCAATCCCAGCCCCTTGGGAACCTTGGGAAAGGATCCTCAGGAAACATCTGAGGAAGATCCGTCACTGCATACAGCGGTACCCTCCACCAGCTCAGAGACACACATCTCAATGGGACCTAGTTCTAGAGCAGGCTCGGGGTCACTATCTGCTCACCACAGCACAGCGACAGCTCCACAGTGATAGCCAATGTCTCTGACACTGCTGAAGGCCCAGCCCCTGCTGAATCCAAGTTTGATGACGAGCCACTGGAATCAGCCCTCAAGAGATACATTGGAGCTCCATAGATTCGCAGGGAAACAGCAGTCAGGGTTGTCAGAGATGACAGGAGGAGACCCTTGTCAGGGCAAGACCCTCCAGGCCTCGAGCCTCCAGAGGATATCTGTCAAGGTCATCACAGGCAGCAGTCAGCAGTCAGCCTGCACCTCTGCTGCAGATGCCAGGGATGGACGTAGTGGTAGAGTTAGAAAAATTGAAAAGTAGTGAGAGCGCAATGGTGGCACAGGTGTTGACTCACTGCATGTAGTCTTCACATGTGTAACATGTTTTTCTTTTCTGCCTCCAAGTCTCAGCCAATGAATGGCCCTTCCATATGATGAAATGTTCCAAAGTCATTCATGTGTAACAGACACCGCCACCCCAACCCCTGCCAAGTATCTCCCATCTTCTCATCATGTCGCTCAGGGCTATGATGTCTCAGTCAACCTGAGATCAGTCACCTTTATGTCCACAGAAGAAGCATCAAGTACAAAGCCAATTGCTCTATGAATATGATGATTGGACAATTCATATGAAAGACTAGCGTCAGAGGATCATATAATGTGGCCTCATGATTTTGGAAAGTTTAAAAAAAATTATTCTGCCCGCTTCCGAATCTGAAGTCTGCTTACTGTTGATGGTATAGGTTTTAAAGGTGACTCACAGTGGGGTCATTCCAACCGAGTGCACTTTTCAATGGCCTTCTCCTAATGACTATCCGATTTGGGTGTGATTAATAATAATAATGATAATCACTTATTGTCACATGTAGGCTTCAAAGAAGTTACTGTGAAAAGCCCCTAGTCGCCACGTTCCGATGCCTGTTCGGGGAGGCTGGAACGGGAATTGAACCCGCGCTGCTGGTCTTCTTCTACATTATAAGCCAGCTTTCTTAGCCCACTGTGCTAAACCAGCCCCTAATAGTTTAAATAATCACTGAGAACTGCCCGCTGTGTTAACTTGTGAGCATATTTGCAGCTAGACATTACCCCTATATTAGATCCCACTCACCACCTCCAGAATAAAACAACAGATCTAGTTAGCACTTAGCAACTCTTGAAATGTCTACTGGATGGCCATGACTATGTGATGTTAAAGGCATGCACCTAATAGCCTCATGGTGTCAGCCTATTACATGTGAGGACTCTGGTTCTGGTTTGTACCTGAAGGTCAAGCGAGTGCGACCTGACCAAATCCCCGAGCTAGCTCTCATAAGTGATGTTGACATTATTACCTGATCATGACAGTGCCATTAATGTTCCAAACTTCCTTGTGTATATCTTAACCTGCTGGAATGATAATGTGGAGGCGATAAGACCATGGGAAATCGGAACAGGAGTAGGCCATTCGGTCCTCTAAGCCTGCTCCACCATTCAACAGGCTCATGGCTAATCCAATATTCCTCTGATCCACTTCCTGCCCTTTCTCCGTAATCCACAATTCCCTTATTGATCAAGGATCTATCTATCGCAGCCTTAAATATACACAAGGACTCTGCCCCCACAGCTCTCTGTGGCAAAGAGTTCCAAAGACTCACGACCCTCTGAGAGAAGAAATCCTCCTCATCTCACTCTTAAATAGACATCCCTTTATTCTGAAACTATGCCCTCTTGTCCTACAATCTCCATTCGGGGAAACATCCTCTTTACCACTTCAAGCCTGTAATAGAATGAGAATGAAGATCGGGTACATCTGTTGCGTGGTCTTTTGCACAAGTGAAGTTGCAAAGTAATCTTTAATGCGCTGTCAGGATAGGCTGTGCCCATATCAAACCCAGATGCCAGCGTAATGTTGGGCGTGATCTTGGGAAGCTCCTGACGAAGGCATGGTCATGGGTCAATAATGATGGTGCTGCTGAACCTCTCGCTATGCACACAAAAGTAACCAAACCCGTGCATTGTCAATAATATAATAATCTTTATTATTGTCACAAGTAGGCTCACATTTACACTGCAATGAAGCTACTGTGAAAATCCCTTCGGCGCCACATTCCGGCACCTGTTCGGATACACAGAGGAAGAATTCAGAATGTTCAATTCATCTGACACGCCTGAAGAATGGACACCATCCTCGAGACCTGCAGTTGCCTATCATATCAACCGCAAGACATGGGAGTTAGGTAAGGAATGGAAATTAAAGAGACAATGGCCAGGATTTTACAACCCATTTTGTGAGACATGTCATGATGGGGCCATAAAACCTGGCCAATGACGTTGATCAGCAGAAACATAGAAAGATAGACAATAGAACCAGGGGGAGGCCATTCGGCCCTTCAAGCCTGATCTGCCATTAATTATGATCATGGTTGATCATCAAGTCCAATATCCTGATCCTACCTTCCCCATATCCCTTGATCCCATTAGCCCCATGACCTTTATCCAATTCCTTCTTGAATTACACAAAGTTTTGACCTCAACTACTTTCTGTGGTAGTGAATTCCACAGATTCACCACTCTCTGGGTGAAGAAATTTCTCTTCACCTCAGTCCAAAAATGTATACCCTGATGTACCATCAATTGGACTCGAGACACGATGAAGATCCAAACTGTGTCTTTAATCAGCTAGTTGTTAGCCCGGTGGTCGACTCCAGAGAAAGGCTGACCGCTGGGAACTCTGGGTACTTATACCCCGCCTCGGAGGCGGGGTCTACTTGCCTCTCGACCAATTGGTGAGCAGTTACATGACTAGTCCCAGCCAATCGGACGAGAGGCACATGACTAGCCAGAGCTAATGGGAAACCAATGCTCTGCACCAATGGCAGTGCTCACATTCATACCACCACATACCCCTTATCCTCAAAGTATGACCCGGAGTTCTGGACTCCCCCACCATCGGGAACATTCTTTCTGAATCTTTGACTAAGGGTCATCAGACTCGAAACATTAGCTCTTTTCTCTCTCTACAGATGCTGCCAGACCTGCTGAGATTTTCCAGCATTTTCTCTTTCGTTTCAGATTCCAGGATCCACAGTAATTTGCTTTTATCCAGTATTTTCTTTCTTTCTGAATCTACCCTGTCTAATCCTGTTAGAATTATGCAAATTTCTATGAGATACCCTCACACTCTTACAAACGCCAATGAATATAATCCTGACCGATTTAGTCTCATATGACAATGCTGCCATCCCAGGAATCAGCCTGGTAAACCTTCGCTGCACTCCTTCCATAGCAAGAACATCCTTCCTCAGATAAGGACACCAAGATTGCACTCAAAAGTCCAGATGTGACCTCACTAATGCCCAGTGAGCAATTGCAGTAAAACACCTCTATTCCCATACTCAAATCCTCTCCTATAAAGGCCAACATTCCATTTGCCTTCTTTACTGCCTGCTGTACCTGCGCGCTTACTTTCAGCGACTGATACACGAGGACACCAACGTCTCAATGAGTATCCACCTCTCTCAATTTTCACCCAAATAATAATCTGCCTTCCTATTTTTGCTACTGAAGCGGATAACCTCACATTTATCCACATTATACTACATCTGCTATGCCTTGTGCCCACTCACTCAGCCTGTACAGGAAGATATGACCCTGATGTGTGGTCGTACGCAAGCATTTGTAACTCTTCCCCTCATGAAATGTTGCAAGGCAATGTTATTCAGCATTGTGGAACGAAGGCTGGTAGATAGAACTGAGATGCAGATGAGCCACGATCTAACTGAATGGTGGAAAAGAATAGAGCTGCAGAATGGCCTAAAACCTCGCTCCTCTAGGATTCTCCAAGCTATTACATCAGTTTTCATTGGCATGCATTGATGTCTCGATTACTGCATTCAGACCTCAACAATTAATTTTCAAATAATTGCATGTTGTCATGATAATTTATTTTTGCAACTCTTCCCCACTCTTCATCTTTGCCCTCACCTTTTACTACGCAGTCCCCCTTTCCCAACTTCCTGCTCGACGTTCCACCAATTCATATATCAAGCACATTCTGGAAGGTTTATACACTGCATGGGGACACATTACTGAATGGAGATTCACGCCACAAAATCGTCTGATTGCACTTGACAATATGTCCAACCCATAAGTACATTAAGTATTATCTATCAGTTACAAATTGTCACTGTCTTGCGAAATAATGGAAGATTGCCTGCTAAGTGCACAGTTATCTATATTGAATGAAAACAGTACAATTTTAAATAAAGAAATACCCGGCTATGAGTTTTCAGTGTCAAATCACAAAGAGAAACGGTTCAAATTCTAATCGAGAAGCTGATGTGACCATCAATTCACTAGAGACACGATTGGAAGTAAACTGTGGTTTTAATAGTCTTACAACTGAGCCTGCCTGTTACCAGAAGAACTGAGAGCAGGCTTACGGCTGCAGCACTTTATACTTCTGGTAGTGGGAGGGGCCATAGGCGGAGCAATGGGCGGAGCCAAGGGTGGAGCCCTGTACAAGCTCCTCATCTCCCCCTATGGGCAGAGCCGCGCAACGGCTCACAGACAGAGCCCACAAGGACATAATACAATGCAATGCAATACAGTGTGAATTCCAATACAGTATGAATTCACCACAGAAGCATTATGAGGTGCTCCATGGAACAACAAAAGGGAGAAATGTAAATGAACCGAAAATGGCCACCTGTGAAAAAGGTGCAACAAGCTGCTAAAGACCTACCTCCGAAATAATAGCTGCTCCCAGAGTATATCTGCATCGGTACGGTGGAATGAAAGGTTGAGGCAGCATTATTGTCCAAGATGACGCTAACCCGATTCCTCCTGGCATTCAAATTAATAGAGTGCCACAGCCCGTCATTTAGTTTGACACCTAGAAAAAAAAACAGATGCCCGATTAACAAGGGTCCTTCCATAAGGCAAGATATTCATAGTGAAAAAGATGGATCTTTATTTGTTTAGAAATTTTGACATGGTGGTGAGCTTCAATCAAGCCCCAAAAGTGGGGTTGCGGTCATTTCGAGAATGGAAGTGGGACAGGTGGGTGGAAAGTCAAATCGCTCTGAGGAATCAAGTTGGCAATGTAAATATTTTAATGAGGCAGCCACCACATCTTTAACTCATGTTTGTTAGTTTAATCCTTGATGGCCAGGTTTCCAAAGCCATGGGAAACCCGGCAGGACAAGGGAAGCGAAGGTAACCCATCAGGACAAGGGAAGTGAAGGCAATATTGGAAAGAATGTTAGTGATTTTGCAGGACTGCTTACTGGCCACCAGGAGAAGGAGTGTTTCCTTTAATAAGGACATGGGGAGTCCAAACCGAGTCAAATAAATAAACCTAATTTCATTTGCAAGACAATATATACACAGCCTGGTCGATGCCTTACTGGCCGAGCTTTTACAGCATGGGGAATATGGTCATTTCTACTCCGTAAATCCCGTGTGGGATATTGCACTTCCCTCCCCGCCACACCCACAAAACAATGATGCTCATACTGTGTATCACAAGTCACTCCTGCCACATCAAATCTTTTTCCTCAATACAGACAAGTCCTCCCTTGTCCACACCAGATTGAACCCTTCCGGATTCAGAGGGTAAGGTCCCTTCCCTCAGGCCCATGGATCAGATCCTCCAAATCCATCCCCTGCAATATTTATAGTAGCAATAACAGGCTTTCTATCTACCAAGTCTGCTCCGGTGCAACAGGAAACCAAGTCTGTCAATCAGGCTGCTTCCAGTAGGGAACGTGTCAATGCTTCACAGCACATGTGGAAACCTGGACCAACCCTAAACCCATTTAATTCATGATTTTGAAATAATATTTCCAGAGCAACTATAATGGCCATATGAGCATGTAAAACTTTTCAATTAGAGAAATTATGCCAAGAAACACTCTTGTTTAAAATAATGATGTGGAGATGCCGGCGTTGGACTGGGGTGAGCACTGCTCCGAAAGCTAGTGTTTGAAACAAACATGTTGGACTTTAACCTGGTTTAAAATAATGACATGAGATCTTTTATGTCCACCTGATACGGCAAATGAGTCTATGTTTTAACAGCAAAATAATAACAGCAAAAGGGATTATTATTTAAATAATAAAATATTAAAACATGCTGCTGTGCAGAGGGACCTAGGTGTCCTAATGCATGAGTCGCAAAAAGTTAGTTCAGAGGGGCAACAGGTGATTTGGTTTGATTTATTGTCACATGTACTGAAGTACAATGAAAAGTATTTTTCTGCGGCCGAGGAATGTACACAGTACGTACATAGTAGACACAAGAATAATCAACAGGGCATATTGACAAATGGTACATCGACAAACAGTGATTGGTTACAGTGCGGAACAAGGGTCCAAACAAAGCAAATACATGAGCAAGAGCAGCATAGGGCATCGTGAATAGTGTTCTTACAGGGAACAGATCAGTCCGAGGGGGAGACGTTGAGGAGTCTTGTAGCTGTGGGAACAAACTGTTCCTATGCCTGGATGTGCGAGTCTTCAAACTTCTGTACCTTCTGCCTGATGGAAGGGTCTGCAAGAAGACAATGCCTGGGTGGGAGGGGTCTCTGACAATGCTGTCTGCCTTACTGAGGCAGTGATAGGTGTATACAGAATCAATGTGGGGGTGGCAAGTTTGTCTGATGCGTTGGGCTGAGTTCACCACAGTCTGCAGTTTCTTGCGATTCTGGACCGAGCAGTTGCCATACCAGGCTGTGATGCAGCCAGATAGGCTGCTCTCTATCGCACATCTGTAGAAGTTTGAGAGTCGATGCACACATGCCAAATTTCTTTAGCTTCCGTAGGAAGTAGAGACGTTGTTGGGCTTTCTTGACTGTTGTATCAACGTGAGTGGGCCAGGACATACAGTTGGTGATGGTGACCCCCAGGAACTTAAAGCTATCGACCATCTCCATTTCAGAGCCATTGATGCAGATGGGAGTGTGTGTCGTGCTGCGCTTCCTGAAGTCGATGATCAGTTCCTTTCGAACATTTAGAGAGAGGTTGTTTTCGGTACACCATGCAACCAAGTGATTTATCTTCCTCCTGTAGTCTGATTCGTCGTTGTTTGAGATGCGGCCCACCACAGTCGTATCATCCGCAAATTTATAGATTGATTTGGAGTTAAATCTTGCCACACAGTCATGTATGCATAGGGAGTACAGTAGAGGACTGAGCACACATCCTTGCGGGGCTCTGGTGTTGAGGACTATTGTGGAGAAGGCGCTGTTACCTATCCTGACAGATTGCGGTCTGATGGTGAGGAAGTCAAGGATCCAGCTGCACAGGGAGGGGTCAAGTCCAAGATTGCGGAGTTTCGTTATTAGTCTTGTTGGGATAATGGTATTGAAGGCGGAGCTGTTGTCTATGTACAGCAGTCTTACATGGTGTCCTTGCTGTCGAGGTGCTCGAGTGTTGATTGCAGAGCCAGTGAAATAGCGTCTGCTGTTGACCGGTTGCGGTGATAGGCAAACTGCGTGGATCGAGTCCGTCAGGGAGGCTGGCAGTGATCCATCTCATGACTAGCCGCTCGAAGCGTTTCATGATAATAGACGTTAGGGCCACCGGTCGGTCGTCGTTGTGACAAGCTACCTTGTTCTTCGTTGTTACTGGTATTACGGTGGTCTTCTTGAAGGAGGTGGAGACCTCAGAGAGGAGGAGTGAGGTGTGAAGATATCTGCGAATACACTCGCCAGCTGCTTTGCACAGGCTCTGAGTGCTCGCCCAGGGACTCCGTCGGGACGTTAAGAAAGTGAATGGAGTTTTGTCCTTCATTGCTGGAGGGATGGAGTTTAAGACTAGGGAGGTTATGCTGCAACTGTATAAGGTGCTGGTGTGACCACACCTGGAGTATCATGTTCAGTTTGGTCTCCTTACCTGAGAAAGAACGTACTGGCGCTGGAGGGTGTGCAGGGGAGATTCACTAGGTTAATCCTAGAGTTGAAGGGGTTGGATTATGGGGAGAGGTTGAGTGGACTGAGACTGTACTCACTGTAATTTTGAAGGATGTGGGGGTGGGGGGGGGGGGGGGGGGGGGGGGGGGCGGTGGGGGGGGGATCTTATGGAAACATATAAAATTATGAAGGGAATAGATAAGATAGATGCGGGGAGGGACATAGCCTCAAAATAAGGGGAAGTAGATTTAGGACTGAGTTTAGGAGGAACGTCTTCACACAAAAGGTTGTGAATCTATGGAATTCCGTGCCCAGTGAAGCAGTTGAGGTTCCTTTATTAAATGTTTTCAAGATAAAGATAGATAGTCTTTTGAAGAATAAAAGGGATTAAGGGTTATGGTGTTCAGGCCAGAAAGTTGTGCTGAATCCACAAAAGATCAGCCATGATCTCATTGAATGGCAGAGCAGGCTCGAGGGGCCAGATGGCCTACTCCTACTCCTAGTTCTTATGTTCTTATTTCATCTGAAAGATGCCCCTCCCCCCCCTCCAAACAGTGGTGCTTGCCTCAGAACTACACTGCAAATGTCATGACTAAGAGTTGGAAGTGTCACCAACCAAGCTCCAGTTGACAACGCAAGGCAGACTCAGCAGATTTCCAACTCTAAACTGAGTCAGGGCAGGGGTGCATTGCTAAAAATGGACCAGGAGTTCATGAAAAGCATAAGAACCTTCAACGGGTCTCTGATTGAATGTACAAGTGTACCCGCATGCCCTACCACTGGTGAAGGACACCAGTGAGGAATGTGACCTCTCTAAACTTGGCAGGAGCTCAGCGCTGGATCGATGCAGGCATCTACACACGCTTCTTGAGAAATGAGAGAAATGAGAATCGCTTATTGTCACAAGTAGGCTTCAAATGAAGTTACTGTGAAAAGCCCCTAGTCGCCACATTCCGGCGCCTGTTCGGGAAGGCTGGTACGGGAACATGACATGACAAACAAGGGCGGAAGTGAAAGGATTTTGATCAGAAGGAAAGGAGTGTCTTAAACGTTAATGGGGGTGGGGGGGGGGGGGGGGGGGAGGCAGAAAGTTCAAAACTAAAGGATGACATCCCCAATAAGTCAAAAACAAAAAGTGTTAACCGTTCGTGAGCAAGAAATTAAATCAGGCAGCAGACAGCCTTTCAAAAGTAAGATAAGGACATCTATGGGGAGGAAGCATTGGGGGTGGGCAAGATTGTTCTGTTGAAAGAAAGGTAACACATAAATAGTGATTTGATTTATTGTCACACATCACAAGTACAGTGAAAAGTATTTTTCTGCGGCCAAGGCAATGTACGCAGTACGTACATAGTAGACAAAAAAGAATAATCGACAGAGTACATTGACAATGGTACATCGACAGATAGTGTTTGGTTACAGTGTGGAACAAGAGCCCAAACAAAGCAAATATATGAGAAAGAGAAACATAGGGCATCGTGAATAGTGTTCTTACAGGCAACAGATCTGTCCAAGTGGGAGTCATTGAAATGCAAATGGTGGAAAACATTAGAGTCAGTAATAGGAGGAACAGAAAGTAAGATTAACCTTCACTGCGTGCACATTAAATCAGACAAGAGAGCTCAGAAGATTGTAAAAAGAGGATTTGGAAGAAAAGGTGGAAAGGAAAAAAGAAAAGAGCCATCAATCAAAACATATCTCAATTAAAGTGTGAGAAAATGCAAACAAAAATGGAGATAACGTCCAGAAGGTGGCTTAATGCCAAATTGGTTTCGAAAGGCTTTAACACAAGTTAAATGAATAGTTGGAATTGAGTCAATTAAGTACATTCCTTTATGGGGAGTTGGCAAAAGGAATATCAGGTCGAATGTGCAAAAAGAGTGAATGTAAAATGATGATGGACAGGAAAGAAGTGACCCATTTGGAGATTGCCCAAAAAATGCACATTATGTAAATCTATGCAAACCTTTATCATGAATGCAAAGCTCTGATATTCTGAAAGCAGTGAACTCTGTGGTATCTGAATTTCAAGATAAGGTACTGTGCAACTGCATGTATTCCTTGCTGTTAAATCCTTAAGGTGTAAAATGATTAGATACTCTCTTGACGTTTACTTCAAGCTCAACTTCAAAAATGTCTGGCATTAAGCCAGCTCCTCAGTCCCAATACTGGGAGCAGCCATACTTTCCAGGTGAACGCAAGCTGTATTCACGCAATACTGCCATATTTAACATAAGCCTGACTTTCCCAACAGTGGTAAGCAGATCCAAGATACATGCAAGAAGCTAGACATGGTCCAGGACAAAGCTTAACTGACACCGGATCCACAAACGTTCAATTTCTCCATCACCGGTGCACAATGGCAGCAGTGTGTACATCTACAAGCATTTATTGCCCCTCCTAATTGCCACTGAGAAGGTCGTGGTGAGCTAGCTTATTGAACCGCTGCAGTCCATATGGTGTAGATACACCCACAGTGCTGTTAGAGAGTTCCAGGATATTGACCCAGTGACAGTGAAGGAACGGCCGATATATTTCCAAGTCTGGATTGTAGTGATCTCTGCATGTGTTAATACATGTTCAGTTAATGTAAAGTAAGTACAGACAGATGATCACTAGATGGCAACACTAACAGGAGCTATATAAGGAGCTTCCCGCTCTTTCTTAAGTTAGTCTGTGTGGAGAGCAGCTAGAGTGAAGACGTAAGCAGATCAGAGTGTAGTATATTATCATAATTGTTAGTTTAATCTAAATGTACTTATTTGTTTTACTAGTCAAAGTATTAAAGTGAAAGAACTCACAAGAATATTATTATATTACTCAATAAATAATTTGTCATCACCAGGAAGACTGCGACTATTTATAATCAGAATTCAATACAACTCGGCAAGACAAAAGAGTAATATTTATATTACAATTCAGTAATATTATAAGGACTGCAGGGCACTTCTTCCCAATGGCCTGGCAACTTTTTATCCCTCAACCAATATCACAAATAGGTACTTGATCGAAGTGAGAAATTAGAACCTGCCAGCGTCTGGAGCCAAACTGGTTGAAGCCTACGACAATGAGTGTTCCTCTTAAACCTTTTTGTCTTAGCTTTGGCCCAGCCTTGACATATATAGGACATTACGTCTTGGGTGAAATTCTCCGTTTGGGAGACGAAGGGCGGGATTCTCCACTGGCGGGATTCTCCGTTCTGCCAGCAGCACACCCACGCCCATGGGTTTCCCGGCATTGTGGAGTGGCCACAATGGGAAATCCCATTGGCAGGTGACGGGATTAGTGTACCCCACTGCCGGCGAGGGCGCTCCGCCGAGGAACATGCAGCTGGCAGACCGGAGAATCCCATCCTCATCCCCAAAGTGGGCAACAGACTTAAGCCTGCCCTCCTAAACACTGACCGAACTAGACTCCCACCTATCCCAGCGACCCTGTAATCCCACTCAACCTGCATATCCCTGGACACTAAGGGGCAATTTAGCACGACCAATCTATCTCACCTGCACATCTTTGGACTGTGGGAGGAATCCGGAGCACCCGGAGAAAGCCTACGTAGACACGGGGAGAAAGTGCAAACTCCACAGTCACCCAAGGTTGGAATTGGACCCGAGTCCCTGGCGCAGTGAGGCAGCAGTGCTAACCACTGTGCCCCTGTTCCACCCCAGCAGATTGAATGTGGAAAAAAGTCACAAGGCCTTTTTGATGCCAATCTACATTTAGAGATATTAAGATGGGTACTAAAAAGCCTAGCCAAATACATTGGCTTTAAAAGAGGAGAGAGAGATAAACATGCAGAGAGACAAAGGTCTGGTATTATTATAACTATCAGCATTACAAGGGTTAATGTAATGTCAAGAGTAGCCAGTAGAGGGAGCTGCAGCCAGAAATATATAAGTCAGTGATGCTAGACCTTAGGGGAGGAGTGCATGCAGGAGATAGCGAGTGAAGGTCATGAGAGCAGCTAGTGTGGGTAAGGTTAGATTATGGTTTATACCAGTAGTGAGATTAGCAGCACATGAGTGTAGTTAGATGTTATTGATCAGTTGTGTATTTTTAAGGACTAAGTGTCGAATCCCAGTTTAGTAGTGTAAATAAAATCATAGCTTTCTTTAAGTTAAAAGGTATTCTGTGTTTTTTGTGAACACCACGCCAACCATCCTGAAATAAGCAACACAAAGAACGCTACAATAGGGATGGCATTTTCGGGTTTAGAGTTCCGACAGACGAAGGTAGCCGATGGTATTGCACAAGAGGCATAAATCTGGAGAACAGATAAAGGTTTGAACAAGAATGAGAGTGCTAAGATCTATTCTATCTGCATTGTCGACTGCTACTCAACGTTGTCAAGACACAGAGAATAACTAGGTCCCTTTTCAACTTAATCCTTGAATATCAGTCTCTAGGGCAGCACGGTGGCACAGTGGTTAGCATTGCTGCCTACGGCACTCAGGACCCAGGTTCGAATCCCGGCCCTGGGTCACTGTCCGTGTGGCGTTTGCACATTCTCCCCGTGTCTGCGTGGGTTTCGCCCCCACAACCCAAAGATGTGCAGGTTAGGTGAATTGGCCACGTTAAATTGCCCCTTAATTGGAAAAAATAATTGGGTACTCTAAAGTTATAAAAAAAAAAGAATATCAGTCTCAAGCCTGAAAGCTGTACTCAGACGTGAACATTGCACTAAAAAAAACAACCAAGCGATGTACAAAGTTAATCACAAAGTTAAGGTTTGAGACATTAAAGTAAGGTCATGTTAGGTTTGTTTATTTTTATTCTTTCATGAGTGGCTGGACCATCATTTGTTGCCCATCTCTAATTGCCCCCCATCTAAATGACTAGCTGAGCCATTTAAGAGACAATCATGTATAGGCCAGACCAGATAAGGTTATTAGCGAATCAAATGGGTTTTTGCAACAATCGCTTTGTGGTCATCATTGGACTTTTAATTCTAGATTTTTATCAGCCATGGCAGGATTTGAGCCCAGGACCCCGGTGTACTGCCCTGGGTCACTGGATTCTGAGTTGGTAACAATACCACAATGTCACTGCCTCCCTTGAGAAGGTGGTGGCGAGTCACCTTCTTGAACTGCTGCAGTCCATGTGTTGTCTTAACACCCACGATGCTGTTCGGAGGGAGGGGCACGATTTTGATCAGGTGATGTTTAAAGATCTCATGACGCGGAGAGAGACGGAAAGCGCACACTGTTAGGCAGTCGGACGCATGCAGCACAGAGGGTGGATGTATGATGGCCTTCGTGGTCATAGTGGCCAGTATGGGTGCTGGCATGTGGTGCATGCTTGGGAGTGCGCACACTGCCGGTGGGTGGGATCCAGTGACCCTCAGGGTAGAGAGCGGTGTGGTTATGGGACGGGGTTAGTACCAGGGGCAGAGTGCTGCCTACTCACCCTGGACGCCCTGAGGAGGTCATGCTGCTTTTTACGGCATTGCTGGCTCATCCTGGTGGTGGGGCCCAGGGCACTCACAGCCTCTGCCACCTGCACCTGTGGGTGGAAGACTCTTTTCCAACCCTGGGTACAGGGTAGCCCACCTCCATGGTGCCCAGACAGCTCTTCAACTCCATATTCACAAACCGGGGTGCCGCTCTCCATGCTGCCATCTTGTTGGTTGGGATGAGTGTGTGTGGGGAGTGGAATGCTAATATGCAGCTGCAGTTTATCATCCTCTTGAGTGTGAATCCCAACCACGGTGAATCGGACACATTTTTTCATTAGAATTGCTCGTGTTCCATGTGGGACCAGTGCAAAGCCATTAACGGATCCGGAATTTCTCCGGTTAGGGAATCAATTTTGCTGTTGCAGAAGTCCGCCAATTGTGTCCCAAATGGAGTAGCCCTCCCTGTATGTTTTCAAGCAGTTAGCTCTTGGGGCGACAGGGAATCAAAGGACATGGGCGAAAGTAGGAACAGGAATATTGTGTGCAGTGTTGGTGTCCCTATCTGAGAATGGATATTCTTGCTATGGCTGGGTTGCAGTGAAGGTTTACCAGGCTGATTCCTGGGATGGCGGGGCTATCATATGAGCAGAGACTAAGCCAGTTAGGCTTTATATTTTTGGAGTTTCGAAGAGTGAGAGGGGATCTCATAGAAACATATAGAATTCTAACAGGATTGGACAGGGTAGAATTAGAAAGAATGTTCCTGATGGTGGGGCGTTCAGAACTAGGGGTCATAGTTTGAGGATAAGGGGTAAACCTTTTCAGACTGAGATGAGGAGAAATTTCTTCACCCAGAGAGTGGTGAATCTGTGGAATTCACTACCACAAAAAATAGCTGAAGTCTAAACATTGTGTAATTTCAAGCAGGAATTATACATAGCTCTTGGAGCAAAAAGGATCAAGGGATATGGGTTGGGTAGGGAGGCTGGATCAGGGTATTGAACAGGATGATCAGCCATGAACATAATGAATGGAGGAGCAGGCTCGAAGGGCTGAATGGCCTCTTCCTGCTTCTATTTTCTATGTATGTGTGGTAGTCGGTATTAGGAGCATTACAGTACCTAGGTTAGAGGTACCCGATGCTGTTAGACGATTGGTGTTGGAGGTACCTGATACTCTAAGACAATTGGTGAAGCCTGCCTGCTGGTTCCACCCAGTAAGGCAGAGTATAAGAGTCTGTGTGTCCCAGAAACTGCAAGTTGTCCACTCAAGGGTGAGCCCAGAAATCTACACGTTCATCGAAGATGCGGACGATTTTGAGGCCGCGATGGCACTGTTGAAAGGACAGTACATTCGCCCAGTAAATCAGGTTTATGCCCAACATCTGCTAGCGACCAGACGACAATCCCGGGGAAATCGCGAGACGATTTCTCCTGCGCACTTCTGGTACTAGGTAGGAACTGTGACTGTCCGCAAGTTTCAGCCAACGACCACACCGAACTTTTAATCCGGGACGCATTCGTTGCAGGTATACTTTCTTCCCAAATCCGTCAGCGGCTGCTGGAAAAACAGACACTAGGCCTCAAGGATTCATGGGTCCTCGCATGCTCCCTGGATGTGGCCTCCCGCAACGCCGGAGAATACGTCCCCGAATGCGCGCCAGCCCCATGGGCAGCATGGAACCCACACGTGGCCGACCCTGATGCATCCCCCATCCCCCCACAAGCATGTGCTGCGCGGCTGCCAGGCAACTCCGGGGCCGCCGCCAGAACCCACATCGCAGACCATATGCGGCCCGTGGGTGCCGCCATCTTCGATCCGCGAGCCACGTGCAATCCTCGGGCGCCGCCATCTTGTTTCCCAGGGACCACGTGCGATACATGGGCACTGCCATCTTGCCCACCCCCAGCCATGTGCGACTCGTGGGCGCCGCCTCTTGGCTGGAGTCTCAGGACCCCGATTCGGATGACCGCACACCGCCCGAGGAAACTCAGCTTCTGCCACGACTTGCCTCGGTGACTCTGGACCAGTCTCGGCCCCGAACTCTTTCAACCGCCATGGCGACTGTACTAATCAACAGACACCAGACATCCTGCCTGATCGACTCCGGGAGCACAGAGAGCTTTATGCACCCCAACACAGTAAGGCACTACTCCCTTCCCATACACCCAGAATCTCCCTGGCTTCCGGGTCTCACTTTATAGAGATCAAGGGGTACTGCTTAGCTACCCCCACAGTCCAGGGAAGAGAATTTAAGAATTTCCGACTCTACGTCCTCCCTCTCCTCTGCGCTGCCACGGTCCTGGGATCGGACTTCCAATGCAACCTCCAGAGCTGAACCTTTAAATTTGGCGGCCCTATACCGCCCCTCACTGTCTGCAGCCTCGCGAACCTCATGGTCGAGCCGCCTTCCCTTTTTGCGAACCTCACCCCGGATTGCAAACCCGTCGCCACCAGGAGCAGACGGTACAGTGCCCAGGACCGGACCTTCATTAGGTTGGAAGTCCAGCGGTTACTGAAGGAAGGTATTATTGAGGCTAGCAACAGCTCCCGGAGACCTCAAGTAGTAGTTGTAAAGACCGGGGAGAAGCACAGGATGGTCATTGATTATAATCAGACCATCAACAGGTATACGCAGCTCGACGCATATCCTCTCCCCCGCATAACTGATTTGGTTAATCAGATTGCAGAATACAAGGTTTTTTCCATGGTGGACCTCAAATCCGCCTACCACCAGCTCCCCATTCGCCCGGACGACCGCAGGTACACTGCATTTGAAGCAGATGGGCGGCTCTACCACTTCCTAAGGGTTCCCTTCGGTGTCACAAATGGAGTCTCGGTCTTCCAATGGGAGATGGACCGAATGGTTGACCGGTACGGTTTGCGGGCCACGTTTCCGTACCTCGACAACGTCACCATCTGCGGCCACGACCAGCAGGACCACGACACCACCCTCCGCAAATTTCTCCATACCGCTAATCTCCTTAACCTGACCTATAATAAGGAGAAATGCGTATTCAGCACCGATCGTCTAGCCATCCTCAGCTACGTAGTGCACGATGGAGTCATGGGCCCCGACCCCGAACGCATGCGCCCGCTCGTGGAGTTTCCCCTCCCCCACTGCTCGAAGGCCTTGAAACGTTGACTGAGGTTTTTTTCATATTATGCTCAGTGGGTCCCCAATTATGTGGACAAGGCCCGCCCACTAATCCAATCCACGGTTTTCCCCCTGTCAGCAGAAGCTCGCCAGGCCTTCAGTCCCATAAAGGCGGACATCGCAAAGGCCACAATGCATGCAATCGACGAATCCCTTCCCTTCCAAGTCAAGAGCAACGCGTCCGACGGAGCTCTGGCGGCCACCCTCAACCAAGCGGGCAGGCCCGTGGCCTTCTTCTCACGCACCCTCCATGCTTCGGAAATCCACCATTCCTCCGTTGAAAAGGATGCCCAGGCCATAGTAGAAGCTGTGCTGCATTGGAGGCATTAGCTGGCCGGCAGGAGATTCACGCTCTTCAGTGACCAACGGTCGGTAGCTTTCATGTTCGATAATGCACAGTGGGGCAAGATAAAGAACGATAAGTTCTTACGGTGGATGATTGAGCTCTCCACCTACAACTACGAGATATTTTATTGTTCCAGGAAGCTAAACGAGCCTCCTGATGCTCTATCCCGCGGCACATGTGCCAACGCACAAGTGGACCGACTCCGCACCCTCCACGAGGACCTCTGCCACCCGGGGGTCACTCGATTCTTCCATTTTATCAAGACCCGCAACCTGCCCTATTCCATCGAGGAGGTCAGGACCGTCACCAGGAACTGCCAAATCTGCCCGGAGTGCAAGCCGCAATTCTACAGGCCAGAGAAAGCGCACCTGGTGAAGGCTTCCCGTCCCTTTGAACGCCTCAGTATGGACTTCAAAGGGCCCCTCCCATCCACCGACCGCAACACGTACTTCCTGAACGTGATTGACGAGTACTCCCGGTTCCCATTCGCCATTCCCTGTCCCGACATGACCGCGGCCACGGTCATAAAAGCCCTCCAAAGTATCTTTACCCTGTTCGGTTTCCCCGCCTACATACACAGCGATAGGGAGTCCTCCTTTATGAGCGATGAACTGCGTCAATTCCTGCTCAGCAAGGGCATTGCCTCGAGCAGGACGAACAGTTATAATCTTCGGGGAAAGTGGCAGGTGGAGAGGGAGAATGGAACAGTCTGGAAAACCGTCCTACTGGCCCCATGGTCCACGAACCTCCCAGTCTCCAGCTGGCAGGAGGTCCTGCCCGATGCAATCCACTCCATTCGATCACTGCTGTGTACCATGACCAACGAAACATCTCATGAACGTCTCCTTGTCTTCCCTAGGAGGTCCTCCTCCAGGACCTTGCTTCCAACCTGGCTGGCAGCTCCTGGACCCATTCTGCTCCGCAAACACGTGCGGACGCACAAATCGGAGCGTTGGTCGAGAGGGTCCACCTCCTTCACGCTAACCCTCAGTACGCCTTTGTGGCGTACACCCCCCTCATTAACTCCACCCTCCCTCCCACCGGCACACTCCACAGCTGCCCCCTTCCCAGGTGGATCGGTCCTTCCACTGGTCCCATCCAGGGGTGATGAAGCTACTGAAGAAGCCGGAGTCACGCTCACGGAGTCACGGATGCCCGAGCCGGCGCCTGCATCACCGCCGAAACTGCGACGATCACAGAGGACGACCAGGGCTCCCGATCGACTAATTGTTACATTGTGAAAGATACTTGTAAATGAATACTGCAAATAGTTGTGTGACATGTAATAAGGCAAGACACTGTACCACCGACGGGTACCACCATAACCTCCACCACTGTACAACACGAGACCACCACCCCCACCGGACTCTTTTTTTTTTTTACAGGGGGTGAATGTGGTAGTAGGTATTATGGTACCTAGGTTGGAGGTACCAGATGCTGTAAGACTATTGGTGTTGGAGGTACCTACCTGCTGGTTCCGCCCAGTAAGGCAGAGTATAAGAGTCTGTGTCTCCGTAGCTGCTGCATTCTGTACCTGCACTGCTGGGGGAATGATCTAGTCCAATAAAGCCTTTAATTGTCCTCCAATCTCGCTTCGAGAGTTATTGATCATGCATCTGTATGTTTCTGTGTCATGACTTGAATTGGATGATCAGCCATGATCGTAATAAATGGTCCAGCAGGCTTGAAGGGCTGAATGGCTTCCCCGTGCTGCTATTTCTAATAATATAATAATAATGGCTTATTGTCACAAGTAGGCTTCAATTAAGTTACTGTGAAAAGCCCCAAGTCACCACATTCCGGCGCCTGTTCAGGAAGGCTGGTACGGGAATTGAACCCACGCTGATGGCCTTGTTCTGCATTACGAACCAGTTGTTTAGCCCACTGTGCTAATGTGCCCAAAGACAAATGAAAATCACTTATTGTCACAAGTCGGCTTCAAATGAAGTTACTGTGAAAAGCCCCTAGTCGCCACATTCCGGTGCCTGTTCGGGGAGGCTGGTACAGGAATTGAACCCACGCTGTTGGCCCGTCTGGGTCTGCTTTAAAAGCCAGCTATTTAGCCCAGAGTGCTAAATCAGCCCTTTGGACAATGTTCTATGTTCCGATATTACCAGTGGATCCATGCTCACACGTCAACTTGGATCACTTTCAAAACCTACTGCTTCTTTGTGAAGCAGAGTGTTTTGAATGGGAAATGTCACTTAACTTTCAGTTGCTTAATGGTAAATCAGAAATAACATCACTTGCACATCACTTTAGCAGTAAATTCTCCACTTCATTGTATAGAAGCCAACATTTAATTTGTTCACTGATATGTGATTTTTATCAGTAGACTATCCTTTACTCTTTGACATCAGTCTGAAATTGGCCGTTCTCCATTCCTCAACAAGCCAACAATTACTAGTGGCAGTCACTGCCAATTGAAAAGATAATCTTCCCTTGCTGAAAGAGGCCTATTTGGTCTCCAGTAGACCTATTTAACACTTTTACTTTTGACCCAGGTACCGCTGTTGGTACTTGGGAAAGAGAACAGCGAAAATTACAGGCAGAATTAATGTACTACAACCAGGCATTAAAGATCATCACAAATATGTTACAGAATTTTCAGGTACGATTGCCAAAAGAATACATAATTTTGGAGGCAAAATGGAATGGGTGCTGGTAACTGGAAATATAAAGAGAGAATGCTGGAAACTCTCTGCTGGTCTGGCCGCATCTTCCTCACAGATGAGCACTTTTAGCATTTTCCAATTGCGTTACACATGAATAAGCCCAGCTACATTTAAAAAAAATGATTTCATGGGATTCTTTCAGCTTCACTGGCATGGCCTGCATTTGATTTCCATTCCTCATTGAGAGAGAAAGTGTCAGTGAGTCATCTCCTTGAATGGCTGCAGGCCATGTGGTGTAGGTACACCGACAGTGCTCTTAGGAAGGGAGTTCCATCTTTATGATCCAATGACAGTGAAGGAATGACAATACAGTTCCAGCTCAAGATGGCATGTGACTTGGAGGGGAACTTACAGGTGGCAATACTCCCATTGCTCCTGCTGCCTTTGTCCTTATAGGTTGTAGAGGTTGCAGGTTTGGAAGATGCTGGCAAAGAGGCTTGTCAAGTCGTGTAGTGCATCTCCTACACGCTGCCACCACTCTGCACCAGCATTAAAAATAAAACGAAAATCGCTATTGTCACGAGTAGGCTTCAATGAAGTTACTGTGAAAAGCCTCTAGCCGCCACATTCCGGCGCCTGTTCGGGTAGGCTGGTACGGGAATTGAACCGTGCTGCTGGCCTGCCTTGGTCTGCTTTCAAAGCCAGTGATTTAGCCCTGTGCTTAACCAATCCCTCTTGGGGGGAGTGATTGCTTAATCTGGTGGAGGGGGCACTGATCAAGTGGGCTCTGTGCCCCAGATGATGTTGAACTTCAGGAGTGTTGTTGGAATTCCACTTTTCCACGATATCTCATTCTGTCATGTGCCTTGTGGATGATGTGTAGGATTTAGCGAGTCAGAAGGTGAGTTACCCGCCACAGGATTCCCAGCCTCTGATCTGCTCCTATAGCCATAGCATTTCCACGGTTGGTCCATCGAACCTTCTGTTGACCCCAGAAGGCTGATGGTGGGGATTGGGCAAAGATAAGCTGATTAAATGTCAAGAGGAGACGATTAGATTATCTCTTGCTGTAGTCATTGGCTGGCATTTGGACTGCGCAAATGTTGCTTTGCATCTTATATCAACTGCCAAATAGAAGGCGCCTGAAAACAGGCTAACACTCAAAATAAATCAAGTTTTATTAGTCACAGAGGATTCTGGAAAAGAGAATCAAACCGATGCTTTATTATCAAAAGTAAAGTATTTACAGGTAAAAGTCCCACTTTGCAGCTCAGCTCCTATCTGGGCTGGAATTTAATGAACTGCGTTAACTATCCAGCTCATGGGCCATTGCCCCTTAGCGAGGGAGCTCGTACTCCACGAGGCTCATGGGAGATTAATTGGGTTGTCCCCATCGGTCTCGCAGGGTTTATAACAGAAATATTGGCCAAGATTTTTAAGATGGCGGGGTTTCCCTTCCTGCCATTCGAGGAGTTGGTGGGGAACACATTCGCGGTGACACTGCGATTTTATAATAATAATCTTCAATGTCACAGGTAGGCTCACATTAACACTGCAATGAAGTTACTGTGAAAAATCCCTAGGCACCACATTCCGACGCCTGTTCGTGTACACAGAGCGAGAATTCAGAATGTCCAAAATACCTATCAGTATGTCTTTCGGGACTTGTGGGAGGACACTGGAGCACCCGGAGGAAACTCACACAGTCACAGGAAGAACGTGCAGACTCTGCACAGACAGTAACCCAAGCCGGGAATCGAACCTGGGACACTGACCCTGTGAAGCAACAATGCCAATCACTGCTACGGTGCCACTCTGGACACTCTTATTTCACACTCCAATGAATATTAACTGGCTGAAGATGGGACTTCCACCCATCACAAGGGAGGAATTCCTGCCTGTGAGTTAATCTGATAGAGAGTGGTAACTCTCTAACTCGAGCAGTGGCAGAGGCTTCAGTGGCTAGGATTGGTACTGCAAGCAATCGGCAGAGCCGGAATCCAGGGATCCCCGAACAGGTACGTTTTGGCAGTCTCAAGGTGGGAAGAGCAAGACGGACCAGGGGAGGAGGTTAATGAAGGGGGATTGGAATGTAAGTGTCGAGTCCTTTGTGGGAAGGAAGTCCTGCAATTAACAGGGAATGCCCGAGACTAAAAAGGGGCTGCTAATGGAGCCACCCCCCTCACGCTGGCATTCTCCAACCCCCCGCCCCGAAAAGCCTGAATCGTATTGATTTTCGGGATTCCCCAATAGCCTGGAAACTCTCCAAATATTAAACCTTATATTAAAGGCTGGATGGTAAACAGTCCTTGAGTGGACAATAATTGATCACTTCATTGCTAATGTTGTCCCCTTGTTTAAGAAGGGTAACAGGGGTAATCCAGGTAATTATAGACCGGTGAGCCTAATGTCAGTGGTAGGGAAGCTGCTGGAGAAGATACTGAGGGATAGGATCTATTCCCATTTGGAAGAAAATGGGCTTATCAGTGATAGGCAACATGGTTTTGTGAAGAGAAAGTCATGTCTTGCCAACTTAATAGAATTCTTTGAGGAAGTGACAAAGTTGATTGATGAGGGAAGGGCTGTAGATGTCATTTACATGGACTTCAGTAAGGGCTTTTGATAAGGTTCCCCATGGTAGGCTGATGGAGAAAGTGAAGTCTCATGGGGCCCTGGGTGTACTAGCTATTTGGATAAAGAACTGGCTGGGCAACAGGAGACAGAGAGTAGTAGTGGAAGGGAGTTGCTCAAAATGGAGAACCGCGACCAGTGGTGTTCCACAGTGATCCGTGCTGGGACCACTGTTGTTTGTGATATACATAAATGATCTGGAGGAAGGTATAGGTGGTCTGGTTAGCAAGTTTGCAGATGGCACTAAGATTGGTGGAGGAGCAGATAGTGAAGGGGACTGTCAGAGAATACAGCAACATATAGATAGATTGGAGAGTTGGGTGGAGAAATGGCTGATGGAGTTCAATCCGGGCAAATGCGAGGTGATGCATTTTGGAAGATCCAATTCAAGAGCGAACTGTACGATAAATGAAAAAGCCCTGGGGAAAATGATGTACAGAGAGATCTGGGTGTTCAGGTCCATTGTACTCTGAAGGTGGCTGCGCAGGTTGATAAGAGTGGTCAAGAAGGCATACGGCATGCTTGCCTTCATTGGAAGGGGTATTGAGTACAAGAGTTGGCAGGTCATGTTACAGTTGTATAAGATTTACATGCCTTGGACGGCGAGTTCCAAGTGCTGGGAGGCTGTCATGGCCTTGAAGTTACATTCTCGTGCTAGAGCTTTAAGGTCGCGCAGATAGTCTTCTAGCGACTCTGCAGGGCGCTGGCGGCGAGTTGTAAAGATGTGCCGTGCGTAGACTTCATTCATGGGCCGCACGTACAGGCGGTTGAGTATCGCGAGGGCCTCAGTACAAGAGTCAAGTTGAGTTGAAATACGATGGCTCAACCGTGTGTGGAGAAGACTGAGTTTCTGTTCTTCTGTAACAGAGGAGGTAGTTGATGCAGCCAGGTAGGCCTTGAAGCACCGAAGCCATGGCAAAAAATTTTATTTTGCTTCTGCGGCCTGTGGATCGAGTTCCAGTCGGTCAGGTTTGAGGGCTGATTCCATTGTAGTTTTTAAGTCGGTTAAATTGATGCGACCATCAATTCATTCAGAGACACGAGTTGAAAAAAACTGTGGCTTTAATTGGCTTACAACTGAGCCTGCCTGCGACTATACTGAACTGAGGGCAGACTCGCAGGACCGCAGCACTTATACTTCCTGCTGCAGGCGGAGCCAAGAGCGGAGCCCTGTACATGCTCCACATCTCCCCCTGTGGGCAGAGCCGCACAACGGCTCACAGATGAAGCCCACAGGGACACAGTAATGTACAGTGTGAATTTATAGTGGTTACACATTCACCACACCGATTACAACCCATTTAACTTTCATAGAATCCTAGAATCTCTACATTGCAGAAGGAGGCTATTCAGCCCATTGAGTCTGCACCGACCCTTCAAAAGAGCACCATACGTAGGCCCATTCCTCCACCCTATCCCCATAACCCCACTTAATCTGTATATCCCTGGACACTAAGGGGCAATTTTATCATGGCCAACCCACCTAACCCTGCACATCTTTGGACTGTGGGATGAAACCGGAACCCCTGGAGAAATCCCGTACAGACACGGGGAGAAAGTGGAAACTCCACACAGACAGTTAACCAAGGCCGGAATGGAACCTGGGTCCCTGGCGCTGGGAGGTAGCAGTGCGAACCACTGTGCCAGCGTGCTGCCATGCTCCCGCTGGCATGCAGTGTGGAACTCATTCCCATTGCCAACAAAGGGGGGGGGGGTTAGTATGGCACTTGGGTCAGCACCTGCCCCTGACCCCGATTTAGCCCCAACGCCGCCTCTCTGTCCCATTAGGAACGCATTATGGGTGCCCCGAGGATGGCGAATCCCACCCCAAGGTTTTGATTTGAGTAATCCAGTTTTGACATTGGGTTCAATAGATTTAGGCTAGCATGATTCAAAATAAAACTTAACATGCAAACTTGTTTTCTCCCCGATTCCCATTCATTTTGTACACAGTAATGTCACCTCCTGTTCAATTCATTTTCGAATTCTGTACTGTCTATAACGCGCAGCGCTCTTTAATGATGTATCACCCACAACAATCGAGAGTAATTTGAAAATATTCCGCCTCTGATCCCTCTGCATGAAATCAGACAATCTTTGTTAACAATGTGTGTCTATAGTTAATGAGACTTCCCTTGTAAACCAGCATTTGGCAACCTTTAAATCATAAGGCTCTGAACCGATAAAGGAGCAGTGATTTTTCTGACATGCAAATGTGATGTGATGCGTTTCCATTAATGATAAAGACTTGTGTATTTGTAAACACACTTAAAGTTTTTTTTAAAACTTGTCTTACTTTCATGGATAAGAATGATTAAAATTAAGTCAAGGATGTGGAGAACTATGCAAAACCGTGCAATTTAATGAGTGAATGTTCAATATATGGGACAGGCTCCCTCAAGAGACAGGGGAAATAATCAGTGTGAATTAAATCAAATGCAAATAGGGTTGATTTCTTTCGGGAACTAACATTTTGGGATATGCTCTTTGAACAGTTTGAGACATGACATGTGGAAAGTGCAACGTGCTTGGGAGGAACAGAGGAGTTCGAAACTATGCTTCCCAAATCTCTCCACCATTGCAGTTTACTGAACAGGCAGGATTTAGATTTAGATTTATTGTTACATGTACTGACATACAGTGAAAAATATTGTACGTGTACCGTCCAGACAGATCGTTCCATAAATAAAAAAAATAGGACATATGCTAAATACACAATGTAAATACAGAGGCATAGACATATGAAGCATATGGAGTAAGTGCTATTTTTAAATGGCAGCAGAGGTGGACCCAGAAGCAGATGTGTCAGTAATGCCTCGACACTGGCCAGCGTGTCAGTCTCCCACCAGTCCATCACACTAACCTGTCTCCCATCCATTGGCTCCATCTGCACCACCCACTGCCTGGGGAAAGCGGGCAGCATAATCAAAGACACCTCCCACCCGGCTTACTCACTCTTCCAACCTCTTCCATCGGGCAGGAGACCACGCACAAACAGACTCATAAACAGCTTCTACCCCGCTGTTAGCAGATCCTAAACGACCTTTTATGTGCTGACCTGATTAACACTACACCAGTTTATGCTTCACCCAATGTCAGAGTCCATGTAGTTACATTGTGTACCTTGTGTTGCCCCATTATGTATTTTATTTTGTTTTCATGTACTTAATGATCTGTTGAGCTGCTCGCATAAAATTACTTTTCACTTTACCTCAGTACACGTGACAATAAACAAATCCAATCCAATAATCTAGCCTCTGGGCATTTTTGATCATATTAAGGTCACTTAACAGAAGCTGACAGGAATTTTTCCAGTGACAGGCCAAGGAAAGGGGTTGGATGTTAGTTCTCCATCCTGCTCAGGACCTCGCTCTCATGGCTGTTGGGCTACAGCTATGGCTGCTGGCTGTCCACTGGAAGGTGTACCTCCTCTGCGATGATGGCTCTTTTGACAGTGACACCTTTTGAAAACCTCTTCAAAGGTTCACCTCCATCATGAGGCAACCTCTCCCTCTCTCCTATCCGCAGTGGCAGCTCCCATCGTGGACAATCAGAATGCCGATGTGTCACTAACCGAGTGCCTCCAGCCTCGGGAGGCAATTCTTAATTGCGGACAAGCACACTCCCTAGACCCCATTTGGCCAACCATTCAAAAAGCGTATCGGGATGATGTGGGATTGGCATCAGAAATCCGCCCGGCACCACGGTCCAAAACCCAGAACAAAAAAGCAGCTGTTCAAGTCTGAGGCTCTTATAGACTGATGAACAGAATAGATATTGATGATATTAATAAACAACCCTCCAATATTTTACATCATGTGACCATCAGAATGGTACACATGGGTCTTTGTCACTTTTTAAAAATCTAATAATTCCAGTTCCTGTTGTCATAATATCCACTCATGTATATCATGAGATGCAGACAGGCAGTGATTGACACACAGGATAACCAATGAACGCACAAGACACAGAACAACCAATCACCAGACAGGACACGACCCATATAAAGCCCATAGGGCATTAAGACTCTCCCTCTCTCACAGGACATGGCGAGGGAGATAGTCGCAGTGCACATGCCAATGAACATCATCACCATGTGATAGAGAGCTAGTCTGGTCAAGCCAGTAGCAGGTTATCAGTTAGGTTAATAGAGTGTCAACCCACAGCAGATTATGTACAGCAATCAACAGGTTCAATAAAACAGTGTTGGACCATCTCCTGTGTAGGAAGCCTGTTTCTCATTTTACTGCACCCAGTTGCAGTCGATGTTAGACCAACACAGATAACACATCACCTGTGACTACTGCCTTTGCATGTCTTGGCTTCACAGATAATCCAAGCCAGTTGGAATGAAGCTGTTTGTTCTTTGCCAACTGCAAGAGAACATGGTGGTGAAGACTCAACTCAAGAACTTGGGAGGACGCAGAGGCTTACCCATATTTCAATGCCAAACTCACCCAAAAAGGGCAGAAGGTGAATGAACATTTACAAAACATAAGAAATGGGAATGGGAGTAGACCATAGGATCTCTCGAGCTTAATCGACCTTTTAATATGATTGTGCATGATTGCCTCAGTTCCACTTACTTGACAATCCTCACACTGTTCATTTTTCTGAGAGATCAAAAGTCTGTCTATTCCAGCCTGAAATATATTCAATGATGGTGCATCTGGGCAGCACAGGTGTTAGCACTGCTGCCTCATGGTGCCAGGGACCCGGGTTCGATTCCAACCTCGGGTCACTGTTCAGGGTCTGCGCGTTCTCCCTGTGTCTGCGCGGGTTTCCTCCGGCTGCTCCGGTTTCTTCTCACAGTCCATAGATGTGCAGATTAGATGGATTCGCCATGATAAATTGTCCGTCAGTGTCCCTGCGGGATTGCAGGGGATGGATGGTCTCCTCCGGTACTGAAGGGATTCTATGAGTGTTGAATCTACCACCGCCTGATATGGACCATTCCAAAGATTCTCTACACTCCAAGTGAAGAAAATTCTCTTCATCTCAGTCCGAAATGATTGATCCTTTCCCATGAGTCGGAACCCCCCACTCTAGATTCCAGAGCTAAGGAAAGTAACCAGTCCATTTCTGTTCATTAAGCTTCTTCATAATGTGAGCAGGTCAGACAGTATCCGTGGAGAGAGAAGGGAGCTAACGTTTCGAGTCTGAATGACTCTTTGTCAGACCTTTGAACTTGTTTATCTGTAAAGACTCACGTTCCAACCATCCTTCACAGTCCAATATGTAATTATCTTGCAATTGTGTCCCTCCTGTATATGCCGTGATTGCGAACCTGCCTCCACTTCACCTGATGAAGGAGCTGTGCTCCGAAAGCTTGTGATTTCAAATAAACCTGTTTGGCTTTAACCTGGTGATGTGAGACTTCTTACTGAGCCCACCCCAGTCCACCCCAGCATCTCTACATTACAGAATTGAAACTGAAACTAGGGAGTGAAGGTTCAGGATCGGGCTGAGCAAGGGGGCATATTGAAGACTGCATTCCCAGAAGTCATCACTGCATCCCACTGCCTTTGCAATGCAATATAATTTGCAAAGGGAAAGCAGGTGAGAAGGAACCAGGAACATGCTTGCCTCCAATTAACAGTCTATTAAGCTCCTTGAGGAGCTTGTTAATGGGTCGAGTTGGGACAGTGAGGATTTTCAAACGGGAAATCACGAAACCTGAACATCTGTTGAGTTCAAAGCAGGGAGCTGCAAAGTTTTTTTTTAAATGGGAACATTTTCACCACCAGGGGTTTCAGTGAGATTGGTCACAGTCCTGCTGGGCGAGTCACTTCGGCCATTTCTTCGAGCACTGAATTTTAATAAAAAAGATCTTTATAATCATTTTTATTATTGTCACAAGTAGGCTCACATTAACATTGCAGTGAAGTTACTGTGAAAAGCCCCTAGTCGCCACATTCTGGCTCCTGTTCGGGTAAACAGAGGGAGAATTCAGAATGTCCAATTCAACGAGCAAGCACATCGGGGCCGATTTTCCGCGGCGCGGACCAAGTGCCCGCAGCGTCGTGAACGCCGTTCGCCAGCACGAACGGGCCTACGCTGCGGCTAATTCACTGCCTGAGAGGGGGCCAGCAGCAGCACCGAGAGGAATGCGGTGTGCGGAGCGGCGCCACAATGACGCGATGCCACGTATAAAGGGGGGGGGGAGGGCTGGGTGGGGAGGAAGGAAGGAAGGAGGGGGGGCAAGGAAGGAAGGAGGGGAGGGAGGGGGAGAGTACGAAGGAAGGAGGGGGAGGGAGGGGAAGTGGGGAGGGGCCAGGGAGGGGGAGGAAGGAAGGTGGGGCTGGGGGTGGACGAAGGAAGGGTGGAGGAAGGAAGGAAGTGGGGGGGGGAACGAAGGAAGGGGGGGTGGAAGGAACGAAGGGGAGAGGAAGGACGGGGGGGAGGAGGGAAGGGGGAGGAAGGGAGGAAGGGGAGGAAGGGGGAGGAAGGGGGGGAGGAAGGGGGAGGAGAAGGGAAAGGGGAGGAAAAGGGGGGGAAGAAGGGGAGGAAGGGGCG